>NW_014555324.1:509532-607123 GCF_001313825.1 Dinoponera quadriceps
TATATATATATATATAATAATTATATATAATTATATATATATATATATAATTGTATATATAATCATGTATAATAATATATTTTTATATATGGGCATATTCTATATATAATTTTAAAAAGAAAAATCTTTTCCCGGGATGACTTTTGAGAAACGTGTCGCTTCTACGCGAGAATTATTATTCTCCGAGAGTGACTCTTGTTATATATATATTCATATACACACATACATATGAGCACGTGCGTACACACACACACATACATACACAATACATTCTCATTTACAACATGTAAGTCATGCTATACATATAAAAATGTACACATATATATAGAGAAAGTTACAGAAATATTTAAGAAAGTTCAGCAAAATGCATCCAAGGTTCGCGTTCTGATCGTGCTGATTAATGCGTTAAACGCGGCCGCCCTATCCCGAGCTTCGTTCGTTTCGCGCACGAAGATCTGCCGTGCGCGATATTTTATTCGATATTAATTGGGAAAATTGGATTCGGTATTATTGGAAATTGGCTGAACAGGGGCGGCCGTGTTCAGTGCTAAACGCGCGATTCAGAAGACGCACTTCTCCGACTCTCGAAGGCCGCTGTGTTCTCGCGTATCATCCATCGCACAAAGTTTCTGTTTTCTGTGCCAGTATGCGTGTGTATGTGCGTGTGTGACCGACGCGCGATAACTACTAATTAATAATTAACACTTGGGAGAGTCTGCGCGAGAGACTGGTCGCGAGCGAGCCGTGAATGCGACTGTCTCGCGTCTCCTGCGACTTCCTGCGTTCGTGAATGACGAAGATTATCGTGTCCTGTTGAAAAGGACGGATTCTTTTGCTAATGACACATATACACACACGCACAGGCACACTCGTACACAGACTCGTACACACATTGAAAACGTACACAGATGTAGCTCCATAGAAGCAAACGATACTTTGGTACTTGATCGAAAGATAATCAATGTACATAGTAATCGATATGACGTTATGTAAGAGTGTAAGTTAGTCTTAAAAGAGAAAGCCGTAGAGACGTCGAGACGGAAGATGAATCACGAGTCGCGATTCATATGTCTTGTTAATTTTATCGAATATGATGTGTATATATGTGTACAACAAGGCACAGTGCCAGTCGCATGTTAAGGGCGGCCGTTAAAGTTTTAGGGGTGAGAGCCGGGATCGATAGCGGGTCGTAATCGTACGTAAAAGTGACGGGTGTATATCGAGCGTCCGAAGCACGAGAGAGACAAAGAGAAAGAGAAAGTGCCCAAACAACATGTATATCTGAAAGACATCTTAAAGATGTCCTTTAGATGTCTTATTGTCTAAAAGACGTCTTTACGACATCTTAAGCGGTGTCTATAATAGGTGTAGCAAGCATTAATCCTTCGACCATACATTCTAAAAGGTCGCTCGCGCCACAAACAGGGTTATATTAGCGATTTTTTAAACTACATATTTGAAAAGCTGTAAAAAGAAAGAAACGAATAAAATTTTAGAATAAAGTGTAACTTTTCTATTTTAATGTTTGATTATCCATAGAAAATCAAATTTTAAGTTATTTAAAAAAATTCGAATTTTCGACGCATTTCGTTCTTCAGGCACAACTCACCAGGTCCATCTGACCCATAATGCGGTCGAAGGGTTAAACCGTAAGAAATTGATCAATCAATCGATTATTCTTTTCACATTCGACTGCGATTGGTGAATTTTTTACGGCTTAAGGTATACTACACTTATTGTAAACACCGTTTTAGGGCGACTTACGACGTCTTAAGATGTCTTATCTCTTGTCCATAACTTTACTTTAAGACATAAGCAAATTGACCAATTACAATCGTTTATTAAAAGAATAATTGACCGTGATTGGTCAATTTATTTATGGCGTTTTATTACTACGTTTTAACAAGATTGTGGACAAGAGTTTAATGTTATCCGGGCGGATGTTTGTCGAAGCTATTACAGGAAAATATTACACTGTAAGACCGATTCATATCTTTAAACAGTAGTCGTTAAGTCCGCTGTCTTTGTTGGCGTTTCCCATTAGTTGTGCGATCTCGATCATGTATGTTAACGGTGTATTCGACGGCAATGGTCCTCGACCGGCGCGACGGCGTCCATTTCGCAGCACGCGGTGTTACATGCGAGCATTGCGACGAAGTGTATTTTTATTTTCCTTTCGGATTGATTGCTCTCCGAGGGCGCTTCCCGACTTTTCGCGTTCGAGAGCCCACGATTGCGATTGCAGCGTATCGATTATTTGATGGCTTGTGGCATTCGCGGAAAAGTATTTTGGATTCGACTTCGCATTTTTGCCAAGTCGTCTATTCCCGACGAATCGTCAACGTTTTTTTCAGTTCACCTCGTTATCTCGTTATTACGAAGACGCGAGTTTCAAGATACGTGTCGGATGACTTCTCTCATTGTGCTGACATTGTACCGCGCTTTCTCGGCGACGTATACTCCGATGAGAAAACGAGGTATGTGTTACGAATTAAAAAAAAAAAGAGTGGAAGAAAAGAACAACAATGATTATAAAACATAAAAATGCAAAATCGTATCGGCGATCGCTGGAGTGGCCCAAATCGTAGGTTCCCGTTGGGGTAATTGCTTTCGCGTGTGCGAAAGATACTCTCTAACGATACGACAAAGTGTGTTCGGAATATCTCTTACTTACCTTTATCGCCTTTATTTTGTTTTCCGTGCCGATAAAATGTTAAACAAGCGCCTTGCGTGCGCACAGGTACAATTAAGAAGAATTTTCTCATACTTATTCTCGTGACTCGGATCACTTTCGCGATCGGCGGCGGCGCGATCCATCCTCTTAGAGCTCGAGTTTCCGATTTCGATATAGCGCGATTGTCGGTATCGCCAATCTCGTGCCAATCACCGAGGTCACCACCGTGTATCGTCGTCGCGAGAAGGACGACCGTCGCGCGTTCCGTCGCATAGATAGGAAAGAGACTTCAGATTCTCTGCGAGCGATAGCGAATTATTCAAGAAGAGAGACAAACTTTTATACGCGCAAGATGTTTACTTGCGAGCGCCATCATATACACGCATATTACATACGCGGTACATTCACAATCAAAGCGTTCCTCTTTCTCCGCATCTCACGGGGTTGCGCCTGTTGACGACAATTGCGTCACGGTGATAAGGCTGAAGACACCCTCCTCGTGACCGATCGATCGGACATGATAAATACGAGATAATATAAGAGGCCGCACCTCTGTTGTCGTCTTTTACCTTACCACGAGAGCGCGAACCTCACCCATGTCAAAGTACCGGATCAAAAATATCGTATTCACTCGAGTGTGTGCGAGCACGAGCGTGTGGAGCGCGCGCACGTCATTTTATATAAGTGTTATTATTAACTATATTCTCTCTCTAGATCGTAGATAGAACCGATGGCTCTCGAGCGGTGCCGAGACCGAGAGTACTTATTAATTGACTATAATTACTAGAGCGTGTGCGTGTGGGTCGATAGGTCGCGCGAGGCCTTCCGAGATTGTAAATAGTACAACTATTTAATACCGCTTATACATATATATATACATAATATACATACGAACCTAGATTTTTAAACGGAACTGTGATTTTTTTACGTTGTAAGGCGCTTTCGATTGCTGTTTTATTTTTCGATTCTCCTCTCTTTATGAGTTAGCCTATCGCCGAGTGTAATTAGGGCTTCTGCAGGCTTATTAGGCGTTTATCTGGTAGTGCATCACACACCGTTGGTCAACAGTTTGAGTACCGTAGAGATTAAATCTGGCGTTGGCGAGCGATTATCTCACGATTGGCTGTCCCTGAAGAAGGCAGGAAAAAGTGGGCGATTGTGTGTAGTAGCTGTTAGAGTTTTAAGTGATATTTTCGTATGAGTGTATTGACAAGTGTGTCGTCAAGTAAAATACAAAGCGATCAAATAATGAGAAGTAATGAAAACACCACAGAAGCCTATTGACGAATTATCGATGAGAGTATCAAGATTGCGTCTCTTGCGGTTACCAAGGTTTTTGGTATTTATCTGAAAGAGTGAGAGGGAAACGAAGATCAGTATCAGTTGAGAATCAAGACGCTTCAAGTGCGCAATGAACTTAACGAACTTTCCGTTCGAACGTTATTCGTCGCGAAAAATTACGATAGATTTACTCAAACTATTGGCTGTGCGTGATAATGTGTACTTTTCACGTTTTCTCTTTTTCTTTTTTTTTTTACGTATTATTAACTGCGTTAAGGGCGTTTCCTTCGCCAACTTTAAGGCTTATCTCGCGTTGTAAATATATCAGGTAACTTCCGCGCTTTTCTAAAGAATGCCAACACCGAAGTTCAGTTCGAGATCTTCCAGTAGCGTTCGTTGTAATCCTGATGAAACGGCTAAAATTCTCAAGCGTCGGACACTCCCCTCCGGCAGACCGATCCCCGCAATTGTACTTAGTACGTGTACAATTTGTAAATTGCGCCGCTCTCGTCGCAAGGTACCTCTTTCCTCCTCGTCTGCAGGCGGAGGGGTACACACTTGGATAGATTTGCAAATATACTTTGTAAGTTACATCGTAACAACTAATCGATATACTCTGCCGATCAATGAGCGTTAGAACATAGGAGATCCGTATTTATTTTAAACTATATCCTGCATACTGAGATATATCACACAGCATGGTACCTGTCGATACTGATTGAGTTCATGTCGATGATCACGAGTAGCGAGCGATTGTTTCATTGATGTACAGAATTCTAGCGAGACCCGGTGAGGTTTTTCATTTTTTTTCCGAACAATCGTCGCGCGCGCGCGAGAAAGAGAGAGAGAAAATAAACGCTTCAGACTGTAGAAAATTGCGGTTTCTATAGGAGAGGTGGAAAGGACATGGAAAAACAAAAAAAAAATAAAATAAGAGACGTGCTCGCGTCCTTTTTCTTTTCAAATGTGCAATTAGGGAATCAGATCGTGTGCAAATGCTATTGTCGATTTATTTTCTTCGCGAATCACACGAACTTCGCGTGTGATCTCGTTACGAACGGACTCGTTCGAATCTACGGAAATATCCCGTCTCACGAAATTCTAAGGTGACAAGAGATATTCTTCGGTCGAAATTCTCGTCTCTATAATTTGCACGACTTAGAATTAGTAGCGAAACTAGGACTCGTAATCATAATGATTTCTTGATATCGATAATCTGATTTCACCGTTGCCTGCGAATGCGTGTAATTGCGATGACAAACTGCAAATCTTTCTAGTTTCTTTCTTTCCAGTTTCAGACATCGTGCTTTTAAATTACGCATAATGAGAGTTGTTTTTACGTGCGATTACGTGAAATCACTTGTGAACAATTGTACGCAACGTAGATCGCGAGTAAATAAGTTGCATCAAGACTGAGCAGTCTAGTAATAAATAAAAAACATGCTGTTAAACTGATTTCGACAAGTGATCTTGTTTGTCTCTTTCACGAAGGAGAAACCAGATTTGAACCGAATCGCAACCGAATGTAATGTCTAAGAGATGTATTTCCATTAAAATCTATCTAGTACTTCGTTTCTATCATAATTGTTCGACATTATCATCATTATCATCATCATCATCATCATCATTATTATTACGATCATCGTCATTATCATCCTCTATGTCCAGAATGACGACAAATGTAATACAATAGTAATTGTTATCTTCTGTGCTATACAAAAAGGAAAAATATACATTGACATATGATTACAAGGCTCTTCATTTTCTTTTATTCTACCCGGTGATAAAAAAAAGATTAAAAAATTTGCGAAAGAATAAAAAACGGTGTTGTATATCCTTTGTAGAACGATCAAAATCTCCTGGAATGAGTTGTTTGTGTCTTTTAATCCCGATCCTTTTCCAATCTTCCAATTCTAGTTCCAATTCCGATTCGAATTAAGTACTTCGATCCCCAATTCTTCAGTTCTCGGATTCTATTCTCTTACTTGTTAATCAGAAGTCCGCTGTTTGATCCTATATTGAGGATATCGTACAGGACGTTGGAGGATTGTGCGGCGGGAGTGCAACAGAGACCGAGATTTATAAGTTGACAATCAGTTTTAATAGTCGCAATAGAAAACAATATACAGAATACAGATACAGAATAATCCTAGCTTGACGAAAGGCTCCTAGGTAAAATGTTGTTAATTGTGTAGTGAAAAATTATGAATGGGGGAGAGAAAACAAGAGATGATACACATAATGAGTGGCTTATTTTTACCTATTTGCTTATCGGTTAGTCGTTTACCTAATTACAATGATTGAATCGTTAATTATAATTATGTCTGTATAGACACACAGGTGTGTATACATAATAGAGATTCTTAAACGCTACACAATGTTGCTTTACTTTGGTTTTAAATTAAGGACTAGCGTGTTAAGCTTAGCTCCGCCTCTGTGTATCCACGTATTAAACCCCATTTGCACCTCGTTCCATCGAATTAGAAAATACTGGCAGTTGTTGGGAAAGGAATCACGCCGTTTGACTTCCGTGGGATCTCGCGCTAACGGTGCTATGGTGATCGTAAAATGCAAGTGAGTGAAGTCGCGTTAAAAAAATGTTTTAAACGAAAAAAAATCAACACGGCGTTTACGTCGATTGGTGTTTCGTGGGCGACCTCGAGAGAGCGTTCGTCAAAGTGGCATCGACGCTCCGACGACGTCCGTCGGGAAATTTCGGCGCCGAAACACAGAGTTCCCGGTAATAAATCGCACGAGTGCATCTCAAAACAATCGCAAAATGCGTAAAGAGTTAAATGCATCGCGTTAAAGAGTCTCTTCGTTCCGTCTTACATTATTACGTTTTAAGTAACGTGGTGCGGCGAAGGCACAAGGCATGTATTTGTTGAATGTCGTGCAGCAGCGTGTTCGTATATTTCGTGCATGATGTGTGTGTATATATTTGTTTATTTATTGCGGGTATACGTGTACGGGGAGTCAACAGAGAAGAGGATGCTGCTGAGCAATAACCGCTGCTTCGTGTAAATGTACTTTTGTACGAGATACACGCTCGACAGGACCGATGACGGGACTGAACGACATTGCGATCGATACACAGACGACGAAGCGAAGCTCACAGGGTGTGTGTATCTGTGCGTATGTGTGTGACTGATGTGTATGGTGTGGATGTTGCATATGTTTGTGTGTATGTGCGCGCGTTGTGTGAATGAGTGTGCGTGTATATACCATTTAGAATTGGAAATGTAATTTAGAATTAGAATGTAAAAATACTATGTATATGTACATTAATCAGTAATCGTGGGCATTCAATTATGTTACACCGTATCCGATCAGAGAGCTTTTCCTTTTTTCCGCTTTTATTCGCGTTTTCTTTTTGTCTCCTTTTCGCCTCATCATCTTCTCCTTCTTCTTCTGCGTCTTCTTTCTTTCGTTTCTTCTTCCTTTTTCTTCTACTCGAGAAACAGCGCCGGCCGCGCTTCGTAGAAATCTCGAACGGTCGTCGACCGGCGTCGGGTTCTTTGCTCTTTGCTTCTCGATCCTCCACACACACTCTCTCTCTTCTTTTTGTTTTTATTTCTTATGTTCTTTGTTTAACATCGTACGGTATTTTACACACGTCGAAGAACATCAATCGATTGGCACATAAAACGGAAGCAACATTTAGACCAGTCGCGGCGTAATATAGTTACGTACCTTCGAAAGGGGAGTAGAGTACAACATACTTTCGTAATTGGCGCAACGCTCACGGCACAAAGGGTTAAAAATTATGTCTCTACGTGTGAAAAAGTAGAAGCCTGGTCACGTAAAAAGGATCCCTCGCGGGAGGGGGATCGTATGAAAAGTCGGTGCGACGCGAAGACGCGATGTGGAACACTGGCGATATCAATTTTGGAACGGATAATTTCGCGGCGTCGCGCCCTCGGCGCTCCTCCTTTAGTCCTGATATCTTATCGTTTCTTCGTTTCTCTTCATTTTTTTCTTTATCTATTACTCCCTTCGATTCACCCTCGACGATTCGCTCGCGACGCGTGTGTGTGTATGGATGTGTGTGTGTGTGTGTGTGTACGTGTCGTTGAACGTTCTCTCCGCGATTTTTAGAAAACACAATGGCGCTGTCGCTAATCCCTATTTATCGATATAATCGCCGATAAAAAGAACGATACAAAGTGAATATAATATCAATATACACCTAGTACAAAAGCTCTCGATTCGTTTTGTGTTTCTCTTCGTAGTTTGATATAATTCGTTAGGTATTTCATTCTTTCTTTTTTTTTTTCCTTTCGTGTCTATCTAAGTGCTATGTACATATTGTATACGTATATATATATATATATATATATATATATATATATATATATGTATGTATATATATACATGTAAAACGATTAATTGATTTCCTTCCTCCGTATCCTTAATGATTGTATAATTAGGATTGACTATGTCTTAGAGTAATCAACGGAATTTTATACGAGTTATTATTATGTAAAATATCAAATATCGTACTGTTTAGATGGTATGTCCATCTCCAAGGTACCATTTTGGACGAATAGCGGTCCGTCTAACATGCCTAGCACTTTGATGAGCAAATACTTTGGAGATTACATAAATCTAATAATCTTCAGGTAATATTAAGTATAGATGTGATTTGTTTAATTACAAATATAAAACATGTATATGTAAATAGAACTCTTAATTATGCGCGAACATGTTCTCTAATTGAGCATACGTGAATTTCTTATCATCAGTCTAAGCCGAACTGTGCGGCTCCATACACAACGGCGGTTAACAATACACGTCTCTGTTTCTTTCTCTCCCTCTCTCTCTCTCTCTCCCTCTCTATCTCTCTCTTCCTCTCTTTCTTTCGACCTTTCTATCTCTCTTTCCCTTTCACCATTTTTATTTATTTATTTATTTATTTCTCTGTTTCTCCCTTTTTCCTCCCTCAAGCTTTCGTAGAATCTACCGTAATTGTAACAAATAATCGCTGTAATTGAAACAACAATACGCGTACGCTACGGAAAACGTTATCCATAAAACTTTCAAACAATCTCCCGAGCATGGAACGCACGTGACCGCCGGGCGGGTAAAGTATTAATTGTCTCCTACACGAACAATTCCTCCGCAGGGTGAAGCGCAGGCAGATTCCGCGAGTCTCGTCGCGTCGCTGCCGAATCTCTCGTTCTCTCGTCCTGTCTCTCGTGTTTTTTCTCCCAACGATCGCACGCACACGGAGGAAACTTGACTCGATAGAGCCCTCCGCCCGCAATCTCGGGCGAGCAATAAATCTCAAGTATATAGGTCGAGAAATCATAGTTGTCGTTGCAATTAATCGCGGTGAAATGCACTATAATTACACACGATTGTTTATCGGCGATGCGATGTGACGTTACGTACGAAAAGGACGCAAAAACCGAGCCGAACAAGCGCGAGATCAAGATCGTGATGAGGGCGACACGACGACGCGGCCACAGCCGCTGGGACCTGCACTTCATTGTCACAGCCCTTTACCGCCGGCGCGGACGCTTCGTGCGTTACATGACTCCCTCGTAATAATACCTCCTCTCAGTAGGCCAAACGCATCGAGTTTCGTCGTCGTTTTCAAAAATATATACGCTGACTACTTAGGCTTTCGACGAACGGAAAGACGTCTCGTCCAATATATAACCGGGATAATTCTTTCTTTTTGTTATTTTGTTAGTTTTTTTTTCTCTTTTTTCCCTCTTTCGCGTCCTCGCTCCTTCTTTCTTCTCGGATATACAGCGTGTGTTATACCATCTAGCGTACTTCGTTTATAGCCTAGGTATAAGTGAGACCCTCATATGATCCATTTGAATTACTTCGTTTCGCATTTTTCTCTCTTTTTTTCGTAATTTTTCTCGCTCGCTCGCTCGCTCTCTCTCTTTTTCTCTCTTTCTCTCTCTCGTTCTCGCCCTCTCTCTCCCACGCTCTCCCATTCTCTCTCCCTCTCTCGACCGTGTGAAACATTGAGACGTATCGCACTATTTACATGGTTTTAATCATAATCGTAATGGAAATAAATGCAAAAATATATGTATATGTATGAACATTTAGTCGAGCTACGAGCTATCCGCGCGAATCCGCATACAGCCGCCCTCGATGCGAATCCTCTCACGTGCGCGCGGCTCCCCCGACACGGCCGTCGCGCCGGCAGAGAGTGTGTGTCCTCTTTTCATTCTAAAAACTAAAAACCATCGTAGCAATTAAACTTACGTACTATTGTCTTTGTTCAAGATATCACTACGCCAAGATATTCACTGGTATGGCTCCCCCGTTCTCGCACATTTTTCTCTCCTCGCACGAATCTCATTCTCTCTCTTTCTCTTTCTCTCTCGCTGATTATGTTACGCCATCATCTCCATCACACCTCCCGCGTCCTCGTCTCGAATCGTCGAACCGTCGCCTCATTGAGCTCTCCCAATTTCCCGGAACGAAGTTTCGAAACGTGCGAAGATTCCGCTGGAAATACTGCCGCTCGAACTTAGGATAAATTCTGATTCCGTACGAGAGCGAGTGTTGCAACTCATCCGACAGTGAGACGCATCGGATTCGCTCTTCAACGTCGAGCAAGGATAAACTCGATCATTCGAATTCATCCTACGCGAAAAGCGAAAAATAACTCGAATCGAGCGGCTGTTACTCCGAGCATTTCGAGTAAAATTTCGCCCGAGAAAATGTAAAAAGCGGCACGCTCCCTCGATTTTCGCACGATCGTGGGAGGGAGCGCGCTTAACATGCACGAGCTGTCGATCCGTCGCTCGCGTGCGCGCGGCGAACGTAAAGGCTCGCAGGATCTCCGAGAAAGCCGAAATTACCAGTAAAACACAAACGCATTTTTAACGTACGTATTAACGTGCGACCGAGCGTATGTGTTTCGTCTCACACCGATTAACGTCGTAGGAGCGTAACACGACGGATGATTCAATGTGTTTGTACGTATATTTGTGTGCGTGCGTATGTGTGTGTTGTGTGTAAAGGATAAAGGTATACGGACAATAACACACCGGTCAATGGACTACCTACAGTATTGACTTCGGGTTCGGCAGTGAAGACTCCGTTCTCTCTACGTACGACAACGTGTCGTTTTTTTCCACATTTTCGTAAGTCACACAAGTTACTCGAGGGACAACGCAACGCACGCAACATAAGCAACGCAGGTGGTCGGGGGGATAATTAAAGTGCAACGCGCGAGTTATGATATGCAAATGCGTTTACGCTGCAACTCGGTGCGTGTAACCTTTTCGATTCGACGCGGCACGTATGATTCTTGCTCACATGTAGGACAGCCTGAGCTCGATCGGAAGGTGGCAGTCGAGTGTCTGAATTGGGGATTGACGCTTTACAAGAGTCATGAGAATAAATTAGCGAGGGATTTTCACGTTTGCGGAAACACTGGGAGGACAAGTCGCTAAGTCATCTTAAAGTGTCGAGGCAGTGTAAGTGGGAGAATTTACCGTAGCGTTTACCGCGAGGAGATACAATTTCGTTCCTTCCCGAGGATGTGTACATAGCAGCCGCCTCGCAATTATCGCGAGGATCACGATCTTCCCTCCCGTGAAAGACGATTGGCTTCAGGCTTTCCTGAGCACCTTGCGAAAGAGGCGGACTCGTCATTTAGCGCAAAGTGTGACTATCCAGCATCAAGCGTCACCGAGAGGAGAATGTCGCGAGCGGACCGTGGCACATTTAGCGCTAAACTCGGCCATCTAACAGCGATGCCGCGTTCAAGGAGAGACGCCGTTAACTCAAATAGCGTCGTAAACGACACGGGGGAGGGTGGGGAAAGAAGTCGCCGCGCGCGCTCTCTACGACGCGCGTTCCTCTTCTCCTTGTAATAACGATTGTCTCGCCTCGAATCGTCGGGATAAGCCGACGCGAAAGTAAACAATGGACGGTCATGACGGATATGCCCACTCCTGCGAAGCTGCGAGCTCTACTATATTAAAGGGGCTATCACGCGCGCGCGATTATTAACTGCTATCTCGGAAATCAATATCAGTGAGATCGTGCGGTAATCAGTGCGCAATACGGAAACGGCGATACCGATATACGCCTCGGAACTCGGATAACCAATGTCAGTCTGCGACTTGGAAGACAGATGAATGAGACTCGCGATATATTGCGCGCGTATCCGGCTGATCCGTATCATTTTGCGATGTGTATTTCCTTACTTTTGGAATTTCCCGGAGTGAAATTTCACACGAGACGATGAGGGAAAACGAAGCGGTTATTATTATTAACGAACGTTTCAGTCAAGCTTAGAGAGGATTCCGATTCCGTACGAGTTTCAATCGATCAGAGTGAATTTGACTATATTCAAGAAACACAATAGTTGGGTGAACGCTCATTGGGCTATTGCTTTAGGAGCCGTTCAACAATCATTCGAATTTAAGCTGACTTTGTTTTTCGAGTAAAATTTCACTCCAAGAAACTTGGAGAGTACAGTCGGCAAATCATAAAGATTGCGACATTTGTTTTTTCGATGAGTTTCGCAACGTTTCTCGTATCCGATAGGAGAATTCTTAGTAAGCAAAGAATCATTGACACAATGTTATTAGAATGATATTTTATATGTAACGTTTTCAAATATATAGCTTTCAATATTGTATACAATGTTATCGCTTACAATATTTGACCGAAATATTAAAAATAATATTTCTACATTATGATTTTAATATTTAGGAATATTATATTATCAAGTAACAGTTTAAAAAGATTTATAATAAATGCTTCGAAAAATTTATTTAACGTTTCTTGCATAAGTTCGTCTTTATTTCAATAATTCTCGGGAAATACATTTTCCTATTGGATTCGATTTTAATCTGCCGACTGTATACAATATCCGGTGACAATCCGTCGAACGACGGATTTCTTCTTTCGCTGCAGCACAAGAACACCGATCTCTCAAAGAGCGTGCGATATTCTCATTTCTCCCAGTTTCGAGCCGTGACATTAGCTAACGTTCGCATCAACGATATCTCTGCCGATCACCGCGTTATCTCGCGCGATTACACGCTCGCGAGCAGCTTGAAATCTCCGTTTCGCATGGTCGAAGGATACCTCAGAGATGTTTCGCGGATTTGCCGACCGTCTTTGACACAACCGTGCATAGTGATATCCAAACGCAATCGTTGCGACGCGACAGCATACACGATCGGCGGCGCGAAGTAACCGAAGCAACCGAAGAACGAAATTATTGCCGCGGGTGTGTCTGATTGCGCGTATTTACAGAAAATATATATATATATGTACCTACTTTCCGACAGCGTCAATATTTGGATTCTCGATCGTTCGACGCGTCGTATCGATTCCTCTTTCGGGGCACGAAGTAACGCTAAGGCGAGCGGACAAAGACTACGAAGAGCTACAGAGCAAGTGAAATCGGGGAAAGATGGGAAGGCAAGATAGCGGTAGGACCATCCTCGGAGGCTGTTACCGTCGCTCGCTCCTCGGTCGATCAACATATCCCTACTTAGAATTCAATCGCGCTGTAGGAAGCAGCCGCGGAAGGGAAAGGCGTGTTTACAGCGAACTTACCGGTGCACCACCCTCGTTCTCTTTCTCGCATGCACACACACATTCTCTCTTTCGCTCGCACTCTCTATTTACACACTTTCTTTCTCGCGCACAAAACAGAGTCCTCGAGATTGTTCAGGCGCATGATGAGTGCCGGGCCGTCAGCTGCCGTCGCTCCGACGATCCAAGTCCCAGAGAAGGATTCGTCTACAGGCGCGTGCTCCTCTCCGTGACCGGCTGGTCCTCGTCGTCCTGAGCGACCGCGCGGTACTTGCCGCGCACCGAGCTGGGCCCGAAGATCGGCGAGCCTCAGACAAGATGGCCGTCGATGTCGGAGTACGTCGGCGTCGCGGTGAACGTCGAGAGCGGGTGGCTCTGGCACGGGGGCGGCGGCGGCGGCGGTTGCGAGTGGGGGTTGACGGCGCGGGCGAACGTGGCCGGCGGCGGCGGCACCGACGGCGGTATCGGCGACTTGGTGCCGGCGGTCATCACGGTGACGTCCGGCGGCGGCACCGGGCGCGGCAGCGTCCTGGTGCGCGTCAGCGTGCCGGTGCTACCCGCGACGTGTCCCATTATGTGGCCGGTCGAGCCCAGGGACGACGGGTAGTAAGGCCCGCCGGTCGGCTCCCCGATAGAGGGCGGCGCCGGGCTCGGGTTGCCGTCGTAGCCCAGGTAACGGCCGTTGTCCATCTCCACGCTGTAGAAACTCACGTCGTTAGGCGGCGCCGGGCTCGGGTTGCCGATGTAACTCGACTTCGACACTGTAACGTTAGACGAGGTGACGTGGAAGTAACGTTAGACGCGACTCGATGGACCGCCGCCTCACCCTCTCCTCCGATTGTTTCTTATGTCGCTTCCGACCGCCGGCGGTTGTAAAGTCACTCGAGTGGACTTGGCGGAAATTCGAGAAACGTCAAGCTTTCTTCTCAATGCTCACCCCCCGGACTCAATCTTCAGTATCATACATAACGCGTCAACAAGTTGACAATTGCGACTCTAGTTGTAACGGTAGAATTATAACATGTGATCCTGTCGTTATGATTATTCAATATTATGAGTTATGTAAAAATCGTGTAATTTAAGGAAAACATTCGTGACGCACCAAAACTCCATTAATGCATTCCCTAGGTATAATTACATTGAAAATTTCCAATCAGGCGGATTATGTCCGAATATTCGTGTATCATGATGGCAACGATGCTCCAAAGTCATGATGCACAAATATTCAGAAATGAAAATGCGCTTAATTGGACATTTTCGATGTCACTATGCCTGGGAAATAGGATTATATTAATGGAGTCTCTTCTGTATAAAATTATTGTGGGAATCGTACAAGGTGAGTCACTTGCTACCTAAAATAGTGTAATAAATATTGATCGATGTAAGTATTCACTTTTCGATAACATCACTTTGAAAGAGTGCTACGAACAATTGCAATCTCGAGCGATAAAGTCAGAGATACAAGTTGAAGTGTGACTTGTAAGTTGATCTTGATGGCAAACATACCCGAAAGAGTCCCGCTGGCGGTGGTTCTCTGCGGCGGCGAGTCCATGTTCATCGACGTCTGCATGTGATTGCTGCGACGGCCGAGGGTGCCCTGATGCACCTGCATCTCTAAACCACCTTTCCCGAAATCCTGCATAGTTTGATCTATTAAATACGTGCTAGCTGCGGTTTTGCGTCCCTCGTCCTATCATGCAACAGAGTGAACGACGATCGTTAATTCGTGACTTGCGTCTCGACGTTCGCTTGTTTGTGCACTCGCAAACAGGATCGCCGTGAAACGAGTCTCGGTAACGTCGACGACGACGGCAAGTTCCCGACGAATCCCAATACCACGATCGATACCAACATCGAATCTACCTTCCGTTCCAATCAATTCATCGCGATTTTATTTTATGTAAGTGAAAAAATACTTTTCATACAATTTCCGCTCGTTTCCCTTCCTTTTTTTTTTGGTTTCACGTCGCTCTTCGTAAAGTAACATATCGATGTAAGCGTCGACGTCTTCTCACACCATAGATCTTATCGCCAATGAAAGTATGAGTAATGGAGTGAAGCGTGTTAATAATGCAAGATGCTTTGCGATATTACCAGCCGTCATTTCGTTACTCCGATATTACTCTTACGTCCATTGTAACGCGAAAGCTAACACTACTGCGAGAGAGTATTCACGGTGAATACGAAAGCCTCGGAGACTTCTTCGTCCCGTTAAGAGAATTGATTGCAATGTGAAATCTTGGGAGAATCAAGATTTTGCGAGTGTCGGACAGCTTTCGTCGTTTAACGCTACTTTGCGCGCCCGAGAGACACGTGCGTTTGATTTACCTGAGGGTGTTACCTTTAGGTAGAATTCTCTGTGCTCGGATGACGTATGGTCATTATGAGGTAATGACATGAATATGTGACTGTATATCATGAACAAATCCGGGCTTTGTAACTCAAAAAGAAACCGCGAGACTGCGAGAAAAGCACGAAATCGCGTCGACACTGCTCTCGCAGAAAGTAAAGAGAAAATCTCTCGGCTTAAAGTAATCAAAAGTCACGCTTACTGACGAAAGATTTCACTGACTGTAAGCAAACAACAATTCTCGCGTATCTCTCGAATAGTTAGTACGTAGAAGTGCATCACGTGCGCTTAACATATACGTCGTTAATTATTTTTCCGCGTGCAGTCGGTTAGAGGATACGTGAAAGTCAGCGGAGTGGAAAGAAGTGCAAGTATCGTTAATACGAGCAGAGAGTTATATCAACCCGCACCACGTTATATCAGGATAGATAAATCGTACCGCGGCTTTGAGAAGAATCGCGAGAGGGAGAGAAAAAGGAGCCAGCGAGAGATCAGCAAAAAACGCGAAGGTCGGAGAACAGAAAAAGTGTTGCTAGAACTCAAACCTACCCTCCGGAATTACTTGTTACTAAGAACATACTGACTGATGGCACTGACCACGTAATCGTTAGCGTCGAAGTTAACGTCGCTCTTCTCGTCCGACATCGAACTTAATTCACCGGTCATGGTGTCGCCGTTGACGGTGGACGGTGCGTACATGTCCGCAGTCTGCGACTTATTAATGCCTGTGCCAAAGTGAAGAAAATGCGTGGTGAACGTGTGAATGGCGTGTGATGGCGTGAACGAGCGACTACGGCCGCGCGGGGGACAATTCGATTATCGATTCGATTCCTTTTCTTCGTGTAACAGTTGTTACGCATAACAACAACAACATGTGTGCTTTTCATTTGCGTGCACGATGCATACGAAGAATGAAAATTTCAGATAATTGGTCCGTAGAGTGCCGGATTTTCACTGCCGATATTAAAGTGCTCATAAGTTTATTATTTACCGATATATGTACTTTCCTGTAACTTTCTTTCTAAGTAATAAATGTTAATTTTGAGTGAAATTAAGACAAATATACATACAATATTACTAACACGGAGATGTATATTTATTTTCTACTATTCTTATTAATGTGTGTGTTTTATTTATACGTCAGTTGAGCTAATAAAGGTGCGCACATAATGGAAAATGATACATAAATATTTAAATATGTATGCATGACACGTGCAATATTGCATAATACTGCTGTAAATGGAAAATTTACTATTTCCTGTATTTTCAAAACAAAATGGTCAATAATTTTGAAATATATCTATGTCTCTATATTAGTGTCACAACAGTTTTTCATTAAAATCTTAAATGTAATTTAGAAGAAATAAAAAATAGAAGTTAAAAATAAAAAATTGTTTAACAGACCAACTACCTTAATAGTTATACAAGTAACCATCTTTTCCTAAAGTAATTCTCACACGGAAAGAAAAGTTTCATTGAATTAACGCGACAAACGAAACGTGTTTCGGACAAAGGAGACCGAATTTTTAGTTCCAAATTCGGTGAGAACCAGAAGTTCCACATTCCTCAACCAAAACGTTCGATACGTTCATCGCTACGTTAATTCAACCGATCTTTCTTCCCCGCGTATATAAGATACGGTTTGACTTTAATATCCTCAAAACATCCTAGGAGATGTGGCCGTCTCTGCGGCTGACCTGGTGTTAGTCGATGCAACGGGAGACACACCCTCTTATCCTCTCATCGATATTGTAAGACGCCGCGCTGCCAAAGTTTCGATACTGGGTCGGCAACTCATCTTACCGCGCGCGCGCGCGGCCGTAGTCAAACGCTGAAGTGAACAGCGCGCGATGATCCTCTATAGTTCGGAGTGCGTGATCGCGCTAAAGTAATCTAGGTCGGTGAACTTACGAGCTTTATTTCGCTTTCGTACTATGTACCACAACATGATGAAGACATTAACGATAAAAAAGATGACGGAAGTCGCTGCGAACGTATAGACATAATTCATCGGAAAGTCGCCCTTTTCCAATAGGACGTCCTGCAGGTTTTCCTCTTTATTCGGCCCTAGGGAAATAAAGGAGAGAAAGGACACATGATAATATCATATTTACCAGCACGCTGGGCCTTCTTTCTCGACTTTATTGTAGCAAAGACTATGGGCGCGGCAATGAGTAGGCAAGCAGAGGCGGAAACAGTGATGATAATGACGATGATGTAGGAGGAACTATTCTCGCTTGATGTCAACTCGGTTGGTGGCGCCTCGCCTGTAACCCAAGCCAATGCCCCATCACCGGTTTGTTATTCATGCAACGAGTCCGTCTACATTGTTAGTCATGTTCGACAGCCTGCGTACAAAACGTACTTTCGCGAGTAGCTACCACGATCTACGCGAAGCGGATAGAGGGAGGGAGTCAAGAGCGGCCGCGCAGCTTACTCGTTCTCATCTTGTCTGTTCTATCAGCGGCCGATCCTTTTTCCTCTTCCGCTTAGCGTGAGAACAAATGTCGCCCGCCCGGACGACAATTTGTGCGTTTACGTCGGTTGATATTCGCAAGCCTGTTGTTACTTCGCCGTCGATCGCTTCGCGACGGCCGCTTGATAACGAAACAATTTCGAAGCCAAGCGTCGTGTATATTATGCAGGGGATAAATTTATCAATAGATATATCGATCGAACGACTCGTGCTGAAATGGGATCGCGCGAACGACTTGGAAAATACATTTACATCTACGTAATGTACACTTGTTGTAACTAACTAACCCACGATGTAAATGCCATGCGAACATTCATGAGACACACTAAACGTACATAATGTAATACACGATGAACCTGATTACTGAGTATGATTAATTATGTGGATGCGGGCAGTCGCGTTTAATTATGTTCGATGATCTGCATAATGATTTAGCAAGCCGTTATTTTCCACCATGTAGCGTGAATAATGATCTACTATTTAATGTAAATAATTCGCTCGTGAGGGGGGAAAAGTTATCGAACGACTGTAATTTCGGCGGGATTTAAGGTAATTTCTATAATTTTGCCGCGAGCACGCAGCGGCCGCCGTTTTCTTCGTTTGATATGCCTCACGCCACACCGAAATTACAGCGCATCAACTAGTCAGCACTATTTATATGGATAATATTCATTCACGCTAATCCCATGAATATCGCTATGCTATGAGGTTAGCGTTACTTTTTGCTCTCTTCTACAGAGGGGTTCTACGAATTTTCCTTTTCTAGTGGAAAAAGCGCGGGCAGGGGTACGTATGTGTGTGTGTGTGTCTACGGTGTTTATTATTTTGACTTACGAAGCGTCTGGACTTTGAGGAGGTCCGGCAAGAAGCCGCTGTCCCCCTTCTCGTTGATGGCTTTCACGCTAAATACGTAATAAGTCCCGAGGGACAGGCCGGATATCGTGGCCTTATAGTCGCCGGGCGAGATGTCGAGGTAATGGTAGCGGTCCTCGTAATCCAGCGCCTGTCTCCAACGTATTTGATGGGACGTCGGCAGGCCGCCGTCGAAGCCGCGCTTCCAAATCACCGTGACCGAGTCATGGGTGACGTTGTAGACCTCCAGGTCGCTCGGCTTGTCCGGCGGCGACGTCACGTCCAGGTGTATGTCGTCCGTGGAGTATCCCATTTTGTTCTGGGCGCGGCACTGATACTTCCCGTAGTCCTGTGACCTCACGTGGTAAATGGTCAGCGTTGTCTCCGAGTAGAGCTCGGACAGCTGAGGGGGCACAAAAACACGATGATATTCCGTGATAACGTTGAAATCACGTGTGAATCTCAAATTCTCGATAAAATGATCGAATGATAAAATGATCATTTGATGATATATTTTTTTTTCTGTTCGATATTCTTCCAAACATTTAGCGAAATCACTTCTAATCAGACGAGTAAAATCGTCACGCGCAAATGAAGGACTCGGCGGAAACTCACCCAGACATGCTCAACGTGCTCAAAATGCAATCGTCATCTCCTGATAATGAGAGCTTGCTCAAAATTTTGTGCAGGTTATTTCATGTATTTGTCGAATGAGACGGACTTTTCAATGAATTCTTCGCGCGCGTCCTCTCCTTTCCCTCCTTTTGAGAAATCAAACGTCGAGACGGTAATTTAATCTCCGACGGTAAATAATCCCACTCGCTACGCGAGACAGCGATTCCGCCGAGGTGGAAGGGCTCGCGATTGAAGTGAAATGTAGAATAAGATCGACAATACGCGCGGCTAAAGGTCTCAGGTCAAACGGCGCTCTAAAGGGGATACACCGTCGGCCGGGGAACTCGTTATTTAAGAGATAAGTACTCCTTATAAAGTGACTTACATCGCTGTGAGTGATACTGTATTTATTCTCGGTTGCGTTCGGCAATAAAGTTTTCCCATTGAAGATCCAAGTGAAATGTGGCAATGGAGATCCCCGCGCTTTGCAGAACAATTGGACGTTTATTCCTTTGTTCGCAGCCGCCTTTCGCGTCAATGGGGTGTTCGTCATTTCCGGTTTAACTGCGCATAAAAGTACCAGTAAATCCTTTATTACGCGCTTTTCCGATACGCGTTCGCGTGTCGTGCATACGAATGCGTCTTGTGGTACTTCGTGACATTTCGCGCGTACACGGTTTACATGTTCCGTAATAATATTCACGCAGGCTTTTTATTTCTCTCTCTTCCCCCCCTTCATTCTCTCTCTCTCTCTCTCTCTCTCTCTCTTCCTCGACGCACGCACGGTTGAGCGGCGAGAATACATGGCCATAATTAAGCAAGAAGGATTTAACATACATGGAGTACATTCCGAGGGAAATGAAGATGATACATGATTTAAAAAGTATAAATAGCATTGAGGTCCTTCAAAGAGTTGTTCAAAAAGTCAATCAAAAGTTCATCTTCTTTAAAGGTGTCCATTGATAAGCTTAAGAAAGGACCTTCTGGTCTAAGCGATTAAAAAATGACTGTTTTATTCGAATTTATTTTCAAAAAAGGGAAAGAGATATCGTCGTTATACTGTTTTCCTTTGGACTTTTAGCGTTTTAGTATAAGTGATAAAAAAAATAAAAATATTCAAGCTTCAAACTTCAATTAAAAGGCATCCTGATAGTTCTAGATTTCAATGGTTCTATAATCGGAGCTGAACTGTGGGAAAAATAACGGCCCAACCGTTGCATTGAAATGAATAAACAAATATTTTTCACTTGTATCATATTTACAAGGTACTGAACTTTTAAAAATGGAAAAATAGCAAAATTTCGCAAAATAGCGGCACTTTAAAGAGAAAACATCATATTTTTCCCTTTTATTTCAACTTTGTTGATCTATTGTGGCAAAATCTCAAAAATCATAATTTCGTGAGTTGAATCCTCCTTGCATTACCATGGCTATTTTTTCAATGATTATTACACCGGCGATATGGCCCCTAGATATTATTGCGTGCTCGATAATTAATCGTCGAGCAATTATTGTCGCGCGTAATAGTAACAGCGATATCACTTAATTATTAACACCGGTAATTGATCGGCAGGTTCCGCCAACTTGCTGGCATTTGTTGCCGACTACAATAGCCGGCCGGTATTATTTATCGCGAGCACTCGATACGGTTCCGTACTTTTTATGTACATCAGAGGTTCGTTACGTTCTATAAAAGCATCGTTCTCGTTCCTCCGTCTCCCCCCCCCCCCTGCCCCCAAACCCTTTTTTCCGAAAACACGGTAGACTGTGCTGTGCTGTAACAATACGGCGGATTACGCCGTCGTTAAACCGGATGTATGACGATTAAATTTCCGGACGATACACGCGGCGCTATTAAATTATCGGCTGATACGCGATAATTAAATCCCGCCGGTTCCGATCGTACGTTCGAACGTACTTCTCCCTCGAGTACCGCCACTGATTACGGCGCAGCCGAGCGATCGAAATAATACAGATTCGTACGTACAGTTCGTGATGAAGAGAATGGGGTCCGACGTGACGTTGCCGATGCCGTTGTTGACCTTGCACCGATACTCGCCGACGTCCTCTTGGCTGGGTTGCTCTATGTGGAGGTACGACGTGCGATTGACGAAGGACGTCGAGTAACGCCCCGGTAGCTCCGGGTTCGATCCCACTTTTTGCCAGGTTACATACTCATCGCCGATCGGGCTGCCGTCGACCTCGCAGAACAGCTTCGCCTCGGCGCCGGGCGGATAAACTATCCCCGAGGAAGAGGTGCGCTTGATCTTGGCCGGATCTGTGGGGATCATCGGGAACGAAACGATAAGTTCGGATTCGCGCGCCGGAAATAACAATTTCTCCTCGGAAGCCTCGAGAGAGAGAGAGAGAAGGGAATGAAACGCGATTTTTCGCCTCGAATAATTGTTAGGATATCGGAGAAAGAACGCGAGTAATTAAAAAAGAAAATTGGACCGAGGAAGACCGAGCACAAAGAAAAGATAATGGAAAGGAAAAGAAAACTAAAGGGAAGGAGAAAGATAAGAGAAAGAAAAACTCAATAGAGAAGTTAAGAGAACGCGAGTAATTATTAATATAGAAAATTCGGCAGAGAGAACAATTATATTGTACGAAGGAATATGGAGGAGGAGGGGGAGTGGAAGCGTTGTGGAAGATAATTATAAAATCGGACGTTAACTTCGGGGCTGATCGATCATTTTGCGAAGTATCAAACCGAAACTTCGGGACCTGCCGAAACTTCGTTTAACGAGATCCCGAGGTTGATCGAGGGTGATGCAATTTTATCGCGATTACGCGCCGTTCTCGGCGTCAGTGTGACGGCGTGTTACTTACACTGCACCGTCAAATTCAGCTGATAAAAAGTGGTGCCTTCCTTGTTTAGCGCTTCGCATATGTACGTGCCGGCGTCGTGACGATCTAATCTGGTGATATTCAGCGTGGAGCCATGCGCGGTTATTCTCTTGCCGCTGCTGCCGAGCGGCAAACCGTCCCTCGTCCACGTGTACTCCGTCGTGTTAGGATTGCCCCTTGCCGATACGGAAATCACAAAAGGCTCGCCCTCCAAGCCGGTGAGCTCGTAAGGATCTAACGGCGAGAATATCGGCTTGTCTGCGACAACAAGAATGAGATGAGTTCATGACGCGTCGTGATTTTGCGCGTTAATTTGCTTACGCTCAAAAATATAATTGTCGTGCGTCAGAAATCGAACAGAACTTCGATGCGGATTTCGAATGGATGTAAACGCCAGGCAACCAAGTACTTTCGGAATTTAATCAAGGGAAACGAAAACACTGAGGGCCGGTGGGAACCAGTACGCGAAAATTAGTATGTGAATTAACTAAATAATGTAACAATTAATTAAAATAATAATTAAACTCGAGCGAGTAAATACTATGCTGAGAACAAAATATTTAAAAACGAAAAATATTTTATAGATAATAATATATTTATTTTAATATACATATTTTTACATTGAGAAAAGTTTTTACAATGAAAAAATAGTTTTCATTTTTTCGAATGAAAAAGTATACATTTTCTCCAATCTATAGCTTTTTGTGAAAACAATCGTTTATTTTATTTAAATAAAGAATTTAGATTTGAGTAAATATGTTGTTAGTACCGTAGAATAAATACTTTTCACCTTTTAGATACACAGTAAAAAATTTCATGTTAAAAACGGTCCACTAAGATTTTGTGTTAACATAAATCCCTCTTTAATTCGAAAAATATCAAAATATTAAAGATTTTTTCCGCGATGCTGATCGGCTATTTCAAAATCTCGATCTCGATGCGAGTCGTTGCTTACTTCAACTCACAACTATCATCGTACATACTACACATTTTGACAGTAACAGAGATATTATTTTCTCACCAACGAATTTTAGACTGGTGCTACAACAAGGTGCTCATTTAATTACACGAACTGAGATTATTTTTCGTGTAATAGTAATAATTAGCCAAATAGCGCGCATGTCTGTGTTGGTCCAGTGTGTTAAAAAGTGCATAAATATATAATGTTAAATTAACAGATTTACCTCGTCAGCATATGTTGACATTATATTTGCATACATTTTAACACATTCCCTATGTTATAAAGTAACATAAAATTTCAGTAGACTGTTTTTAATATAAAACTCATTACCGTGTATTTCTTCTCTTAGTGCAGCCGTAAGGTTGCATCGTTCTATCCCTATGATTGGATCTTTCTAAATGGCCAATAAATTAAATTAAAAAAATCCCCTCGGGATTGCTTGCCGAGTAAGTCTCTATCGCGATTTTGTTCCTTCGAGCATAATCGTGCAGTAATTACACAGAGCTCCGTATATTGGAATTATCTGGATGATGAAACCGATATAACTGAGAAAGGGATGTAATAACGTTACAAGTGTAACGATTAAAATAATCTAAGATGTCGGATCGCGTCGTATTTTATTTCCCAGGCAGCACATTGATCCTCCCATGGTGATCGGTAAATTTCCTGCCGCTCTCACAGTCGTTATCGCGCGTCGTAACACATAAAATACACTTTTACACGACGGAATTTCTACGAATACACGTAAGCTCGCTGATACCGGGAGGGATCGGCTCTAAGTAGCGCGCGCGACATTTTCCGGGTTGAACGATCTCTCTTTCTCGCACGTGCGTGCGTGCGTGCCAATCTACGTCGATATAGAGATTATGTCATTAAAGCGATATACTCAGGCGTATACTTACAGAGCACGTCTAGAGTGGTAGCGTCGTGGATGGATCTCCCCAATTCTGTATTCTTGGCCTCGCAGGTGTACACCTCGCCGTTCATTTCCTCGGTTAAGTCCAACGCGAGCTCGACAAACGAGACGAAGCCGCCGTATAATCCGTTCTTGGTGCCGTTCCTGGTGCCGGGTACCGGTATTCCGTTCTTCCACCACGACATCTCGGCGGCGGGATTACTGCTGCTCGATTCGCAGATTATACGTCCCTCCTGGCCGGCGTGGAAGTCCTGGGGCTCGCGGTTAATCTTCACCCTTTCGGGCGGGACTGCGCGACAGTTCGCCGTTAATATCGAGATTCGACCACGGCTGGATAAAAGGCCGTAGTAATTGCGATCATTTCTGCGCGCGCTGCGAACTCCAGTTTTCTCTCTTTTCCCCTCGCGGGCGCGATTAACATAAACGTATTAAGAACGTAAAGTACGATGATAGGAGTTTGATATACGAATCGATGTAATAATGAATATATCGATCGAAATATGTTTTTTTAAGGGGAGAATCAGTACATCGCGTAAGACTATGGTCTTCGACGCGTTGAAGTTGAAGAATTTTCGGATTGTCTTTTCGGAAGAGTAACTCTTTACGTTAGCGTTCGATATTCGTAGAACGTTGGATATACTTAATAATTTCTCGATGCAACTTTACTCGCTGCATGATGTGGATTGTTTCAAGACAGTTTGAACACTTTTTCTCGATATACTTCGGAATGAAAACGATGGTCTAATGAGAGATCTCGTTTTCGAAAAATAAGTTACCCGATCGGCTTCTGAGATGCACAAGGAACGAGATGTTTAAACTGTTTTCAAACGCACTTCTACTTTTCGCTTTACGTTAATACGAAATATACTTGAAAGAAGCGAGTACGCGCTTCTCATGTCGCTCCAATTATTTTAATTAAAATTATGTAAATATTAAAGTTGCGCCAAGACGATATTCCGTATACTCGCGAAAAATGTAGAGCAACCCGGCCTGCGGAAATGATCATGTAACGACATACATCGACTACGACTTTATCTGTGAGAAGGAAATCGTGCGACTCGTATTATATCTTACAGTTGACTTTTAACACGTGAACTTTGAGCAGAGGGATCTCGGTGGCTGAATTCGTCGCCTCGCATCGCACATGGGCGTTGTTGTCGGAGGCGTTGACGAGTATCTGCAGGTCACTGGAGACGGCGTGACTTCGCGTCCTCACTGTGCCCTGGACCTGCGATATAAAAGGATATTATTACGATGAGATTGGTGAATTTCGAGTATCCGCAGGGACGCGAATCGAGTAAATATTATATAAATATATCTAAGTGAGTCGACTGATAAAATACTAATAAATAACGAATAAATTAATAATAATAATAATATTATTATTATTTATTTATTTGTAATAATTATTTGCTTACTTATTTATAATAATAATATTTTATTAGTTAATTAATCATATTATTATTATTATCTCTAATAATTAATATCAGGTCAGTCAAAAATATGATTCGATTTTAAATGTCATCATTTACACAGACAACAATGTTAACGTGATAACATTTTGCTGACAGAAAGTCACAGACAACGATGAGAATAATTTCGGGCATGGAAGCGGTTTAGCTGTTAACAATAGTGAGAAAAGTAAGTTTTTTTCTTAAAAGTGAGAAAAAATTAGATATTTCTAATTGAGTGAGGAAAAATAAATCGTTGTCACGCCTGTAATTTGGTCGATGGATCATTTGTCGTCCTTGAATGAAACAGGGTCAAATTCGCCTCAAAAGTCGAACCGAACTTTTGGATTTATTCATTGAAGTTTCCGGAAAACACGAATATTCACGATTAGCTAAGATTCACGAACAGCCGTGCGGTGAACCGGGATCTGCGACAATCGGTTTTACGGTTTTACGTACCTTGCGATCGTTTTTGTACCACGTTAACGTAGCCAGTGGATTACCCGCCGTGGCGACGCACGAGAGCCTCAGCACCGTCCCAGCAGATATCGTCGTGCCCTCCTCGTATCCGGTGACGGTTATTTTCGAAGGTGGATCTGCGAGATCAGACACACGTCCATCAGAATCGAGATTTCTATCTCGCTCTCTTCGGACATTTCAAACTTTCGTGTTTTTTTTGCACGTTTCCCCGCGTTTCGAACAATATTTCGGTCAAACGTAGAAGTGTAGAAAAAGTAACCGGGCGAAAATGTATACAACAATAAAAAAATGTTCAAAACGCGTGTAAAAATATAGAAAAAAAACGAGAAATACCAAGTATTTTTTTCCACGACGCTTATCACGTCTGGGTGTTGCACTCTCTCTCTCTCTCTCTCTCGTCCGTCTCAGCTTTCTTTATTAGCCCCTCGCCGGATTGGCATTCAATAAGGGGTCGATAAATAAATTTCAGAAGCTTTATCGAATCCAGCTGTATCGCCGACGCGAGCGGCATTCATTATGACCTCGGATTGTGAGCGGTATTATTAATTAGAGGCTAACTAATTGTTTAGTACATTCGGATAGCGAGTAATTTTAATGTATGTAATTACAAGCTGCAAAACACAGTTGATTATTCAGGGATTATTTATTTATGACGGAAATTAATGTGTCGGTCGATTACGAATGTGTTCCGCGAGAGAATGTTTCACGCGGCGCGACGTAACGTCGAACATGTTAAATGAATTCTGACCATCTGACTGGCCTCTTTCTCTGTCTCGCAAGGGAGACGGATACAGAGAGGGAGCGCGAGAACGTTCACGCGTGCGTGTACGCCTGGGAGCGCGAGTAATGCGCGGCGGCGCGGTCGATTAATTTGTCATCGCGTGCCGAAGATGTCAACGACAACGGTTGGCATTATCGTTACCCAATTTCCCCTAACGCGTCACAAATTGGTCGCCGACCCGAAGAAGCGGGTAGGATATATCCGTAATTTCCACGGCGCGCTGTAAACGCCGAGTATCCCCGCGTGCTTTACGACACGCTCCACTCCTCGGGGTGCCCGTTATTTTTTATCGTGCGACGCGCGTTAGGCGGCCTCGCCTCGATACGTACGCGCCGTGATTGTGCATAAATCGCGACATGGACGAACGAGGAAGTTGCAGGAAATATCTACTTTGTGTAATAATACTACTGCTCTCGAAGTAAAGAGAGATCGACGTGAGGACGGGATAAGAAGAGGGGCGGGACGGTGTGTTCTGCGTTTACGTTTTAATCAAATCACACGTTTCGCGTGCAAGAATGTAAAGAACGAGAGAGAGAGAGAGAGAGAGAGAGAGAGAGAGAGAGAGAGAGAGAGGAAGCTCTCCGGCTTTCACGGAGAGGGTATTCCTCGGTCGCGAAGGGTCGTTCCTGCAAATGAAGCTGCCGGGACACGGAGAACAGACACGGCAACAAACTCCTTACGGAAAAAAATAAACGTCGATTTAAGACTTCTAATATTCTGATCGATATGATCATTGTTTCATATATAAGTAAGAATATATAATCTTGTTATAAAAATTTAATAATCTTGAATTTCCACAATATTGTAATTTGATTGCAATATTACGATAATTCACTGCAGAATACGATATTCTGAAAATAATAAATCTTGTTAGGACATTTTAAAAAATCATATAAAAAGTGAATGTTATTTTGAATAATTCTATATTTGAATCAAACGTACGTTAATCTTTTTTCAACAATATGAACGTTTTCACTTCACAATATAAATCAGGTCTTATACTTGAAATCGTCTTGGTTAGGTTCACCCTCAGATGCTTTGCAGTCAACGAAGTGACCCGTACAATATCTAAAGATAAACTTAAGATGATCTTAAATATAAGACCTAGCTACTATATAAATCGGAGAGAAAATCTGGAAGCCGAAGTTATTGGACCAGGACTCGAAACCTGGGACCTTCCGGACGCCTGCTCTTAACACTGAGCTGCCTAGGCTTCTACTTCAATATACTCTCTCTTTCGTCCTCTTATGTGATATTGTTGCCTCAATTTCGAAATAAAGTAAAGAAATTGTTATAATAAGAACCTCCAATAATTCAATTTAATAATATAAATTGCTTTTTCCAAGAGTAAGATATATTCAAATAAAAATAATATAATTTCAAGTTTTCTTGAAGATATCATTTCTAACATTCTTTACTCTCAATTGAAGAAAATTATTCTTGAATAACGAGAACATGATATTTTTAGCGGAGCCGAATATATAATTTCTTCATGTGAGCAAATTTTATCTGTTCAGCGCTATATAATCTCATTTCACCATAATACTCATAACCATGATCGCTAGTAACTGCTTTAAAGTGCTTTAAAGAGTGAAGGGGCGATTTATCTAACGAAGAAGCGTGCTAAGAAATCTAATACAGACAGTCAACTATCGGAGAGTCATTCTCTGTCGTATCCGCGGGATAAGTCCAGAACACCCGGTACGGTTCTTTTACGCGGGGTTGAAATTAGATTTTCGCCGTGGGCAAAAGAGAGTCTCGTTACACGCGGCTATGTACGGCGCCGAGTGAGTGGCACTCTCTCTCGCGCGAAATTGTACGACACTGAAGGAACTGCTCACATATCACGTTGATGGTGTGCGTGCCGACCACGTTCTCCGTGAGCTTCGCGTTGGAAGCGTGGCAGATGACGACGATACTGCGGCTCCTGCGATTAATGCCGAACGTCACGTTCGAGCTGGTGATCCAGCCGCCGTTCGGCGCCGGCTCCGTCTTCGAGGCGTTGCTCTCGAAATTATGCCCGTCCACCGTCCACTTGATGTCCGCTGGCGGATTCGAGTTCTCCGTCGTGCAAGTGATGAGCACCTGGTCGTCCGCCTTGGCCTCCGTCGGTCCGGTGATGGTCACTCCGGCGGGCGCGACTGTATCATATGAGAGAAGGTTATTTCGCGGCGAAACGTTTAATCGTCGTCTGGATATTTCACTCTCTTCCGGCAACTCGTGGGAGAATGATCGTTTCTCTTCGTGCGCATAGGGAAGAGGAATTCTTTCCTTTGTCTGCTCCATTCCAAAGGACAAATTTGTTTCAGTTAAAAAAATGTTATTAAATCCAAAGAAATCTCTGTGTGTTTCTTCTTATTTGCGACTTGCGATCGAACCGAAAAGAGAAATCGGTCGCCATTTGCGCCAGTTTTTCCATCTCAAGTAGATGTTGGCTTAGAATTTGGAGTGTGTCGAGGAGCTACGAACGTTCAAATGATTCGGCTGCTAAAAATGGAGCGTGCACGAAAGATAGGGAAGGACTAACATGCGGCCATCGAACGTGCAGTTTTACACTTGACATGTCCGTTGAAATTACTTGAGAACGGAGGTGTAGAAAACTAATGTCACCGGGCGTCGTAAACTCTTCGAAGTAGGTCGTAAAATGTATGCGGAATAAATGTTTATTGACGGGCCGTCAATAAACGCGGACTTTCTCGCGATATAAGCCAGCTGCGGGCATTTTGCGGCTCTATCCGTATATCACGCGGGCATAAAGTTAGCAAAATTCCAATTTGGGTAAACGCGCGCGGTATAGCCCCGGTGAGAAAATAGGGAAGCGGAATTATTTATGCGGCTGTTCCGTCGGCGAGAAGATCGTGCAATAGTATGCCTCGCGGTAAAATAATGGTAAGTGCCACGGACAGGTTCCAGTCGGCATTAATTTTCCACCGCCTTAAGTACATTTCAAGTATCACCTGCGGAAAATACGCGTTTCCCAGCGCCCCGGGAGAACATTTAAATAAGTGAAATCCCCGAGCCGGGCGAAATTCACGTTCCTTCTATTATTTCTCCGCGACCTTCGTCTCGCCGGGGATCGATCCGGGATCGACTCTTCGTTCGTTCGGGTTCGTTAAGTAGGGCGATTAATGACGTGCGTAATCACACCGTACGTAGGCGCGCGCGACGCTTAAAATTCAAGTACAGTTTGATCCGGCATTAATGCATACGGGAGAGACAATAATAACATATAATTACGGGGGAAGAGGATAGTATACACAGGAGGAAGACACGCGCGTGGAGAGTTTCTCGAAATGCAATTTGCAGCGTTTTACAGCGACGCTACCTCACCGCGAGGCAACGCGCAATTATCGCACACACTTACAAAGTACAGTGAGATCGACGTGCACTTTCATGGGCTGCACGCTCATGATGTTGGAGACCTCGCATCTGTAGCGCGCCTTCTCGTCCTGTGCCCTGGCCGTGAACGAGAGCACGTTCTCGGACGCGCCGCCCTCCGTGCGATAGCTGCGCGAGATCTGCTCGTCGTTCCTGAACCAGATTATTTGCGCCGGCGGATTTCCACCGCGTGATCGGCAGGCCAGCTCTACGTTCTGACCGCGCTGCACGGTCTCGCCCTCGGTGTAGCCCTCTATGTACGGCGCACCGGGTGGATCTGCGGGACGAGCGCGCTGATCAAGAGGCGGCCTAATTCGCCGCGTAACGATTAACTCGCGTTACGGTTTCCGCTGTCGCGCGTAATTTCGTTACGATAGTTGTGACAAGACTCGGCTAATCGCACCGACGAGACGCGAAACGTCGTTCCCACGGAAGTATACACGGAAAAATACCGTTCTACCGCTGAGAAAACTCGGTGCTTGCTTTCCTTCTTTTCTTCTTCCTCTAGTGAGTTACATTCTTCGACAAAGAATATCTTCTCTTCATATAATAGTATTAAAATATGCTCATCGCAAGGACAGCTCATTATTATGCGTCCGAGGAAAGAATTTACTCACTTTTCAGGAATATTGCGAAATAAACAAATGATAATAAGTCGGGCAAATAAGAGTGGATCGCTGGTTTTATGCGCGGAGAAAAATAATTTGCTGGCACAGTGAATGTTATACTGTCGCAGCAAAATCTGTCATTTGCTACGTGGACGGCAAAATGACTCGTTAAGAGTGCTAATTACCATTCGTTGGATTATTTTGCTGAATAGACACGTAGGAAAACACTATTTCATTCTAACAAAGATTAAGAACAAACTCACTCAGTAGGATATTTTCTATCCCGGTAATAAAACTGTTTCTGCTCTAGTTACGAATAATTCACTCATTTTATCACGCTAACTAAATGTCATCGCTGTCGCAACACATATGTTCGTTACAAGAAATTATTTTTCTCCATACATACATATAAGAAATACATAAATATACGTTCCGCTCCCAGTTTGGACCATTTTCAACAAAAATATAGAAATGAAAAATGTCACATTATTTTAGAAAACCTACGTTAAATTAAATAGTGATGTATCAATGATTTCGTTCGTCAATTTAATAAAATTCTGGTCAGATTAAATACTTACTTTACACAAGTTAAAGACCATGCATACACTGAGAAGAAAAAGTGGTAGAATCAGCGAAATTTTTGCTTAAATGAATACAATTTTTCAAGCGCGATGTTTAGTCTATTGAATAAATTATAGAGTTGTAATGAATTATCAATTGATCCAACGATTGCAATTTGGCCAGCAACTATATCAACGTAACGTATTGTCACTCCAACGCGTCATTTATTCAAGCTGGACATGATATTTTTTTGAGTGACCGCCAATTTTTTCGAACCAAATGCTTTTTTCCTCGGTGTAGCGATCCGAAACGAGTGACAATCGAACTAGGCATGGTTTAAAAATCTGCCAACGCATAGTCGGTTACAGGACGGTTGCAGCAGTTTTTTTACATGTTTCGGAACACGCAAAATATACAACGAAGCAAACCTATGATTCATAAACATGCGCAGTAGATAGATAGATAAATAGTCAGACACCTGTCAAAATTACATATGAATACGTCAAAATTACATGTATATATCCGGACGTGCCCGTATATGTAAATTACATATATATACATATAAATCACATATGTATATGTAATTTTTTTGTAGAGTTGTCTAACAATCTACCGCGCATGTTCGTCAATCAGAGGCTCACTTCATCGTAACTTTTGTATATTCCGATATATGTAAAAAAAATTGTTGCAACCGTCCTGTGACTGACTGTATAATGTACAATATGACAATATATAGACGAAAAAACTGTAAATGAAGCAGAACGTAGAATGATAAAAGCTACGAAAATACTAACCATATCGATGTTCTAACTAACATTTCACCACAGACGTTTATATTTCTTATATACAGTGTAAGCTATGTAAAGTATTATAAGTTGTTACCAAATATTTCATATCTATAGTGAAAAGTATAATCAGTATAAATAATCAGTATAAATTGTAAAATATCTGAGAAAGTACTCGTTTATTCGATGATTTTATCCTAATACTTTTATATATAAAATTACTAAGAGAATCAATATATATTAGAAAAATCATATAATTCCGTTTAAAAAATTCACGGTGACCTTGATACGGTCTTGGTACGACCATGTGTCCAGTAAATTTATCAGAATATATATTTCGAATAAATGCGATGCTTATAATGAACTTATAATGAACTTGTGATGTATTAGCGGATGTATAAACTTATGAGATATTCAAAAGAAGTAAAACACATTAATTTACACGCGTTTTCCTGTGTGTAGAAGACGCCTTCGTTCGCGAATCGGGCTAATTCCCGCGGCTTCTGGGCGTAATCAAGCCGTCGAAAGAAAAAAGAGAACCTTGTCGAGATCGTTCACACGAAGTTCGCCGGCGCGAATGGATGAAATATCGCGCGAAACGACTCCTTCTCTTTTCGATCGCGTTGCTCGACGCGAGTCGAATAATGGGCCCGAATTAGGGATTAATGTCGAGTCTCTCGTCGAGTCTTTCGGTAAACACGTCCGTACCGTAATTTTGTATAGCGACTACTCCGTTTTCTTTCCTCGTAGACGTATCGGGTGCGCCGACACGCCACGACGTAAACGATCACGCGAGCGGTACACGTCCGGTCGTACTTACAGAAAACGGAGAGTTTAATGGTGGCCCGCATGGGCCTGTCTATGGGTATCGCCGGGTGGTTGGCCTCGCAGGTGTAATCCATCTCATTATCGTCCGCCGTGGGCACGATGGTAATGGAACCGTGAGTGTCGTACTTGAGCAGCTCCTTGGACTTCTCCCCGGGCTTCGACGTCTCCTTGTCTGCAACATTGCGCGCACGCGCGATAAATACTGGCCATCAGTCCGCTTTTACTTTATAGCGGCCACTCTCGTTCGATTATTATACTTGTCGTTCGCTTTTCCGTGTCACCCGATAATTCCCGCGGCGAAAGAGCGCACCCGGTGTCGCGTAAACTGCCGCCCGCGATTAAAAACGTCGAGGGAAAGTCGCGAAAATTACGTCTGATCACGGCCGATCATCTTTGCGATTTGAGAGAATTTTAGTAAGTGTACTCGACGTTATAATAATAATGATCGACCGCTAAATCGAGAAGAAGCATATTTGCGACGAAATTTGATTAAATCAAGCCTGAGTGATAATAAATTAAATCGAAGTGAAGTATCGCTTCTCTTTCCTCAAAGGCATCGTCGCGAACGCCGGATTAAACGCGCCCGGGGATGATGGGCAGAAAGGGAAGCGAATGGCGCGATGATACGTAATTTACATTAGAGTCGAACGCGAGAAAGATACGCGCCTTTAAATCTCCGCTAAAAGCTCCGGACAAGCTTTTACGCGAAAGCGCGGCTCTTTATTCCGTCCACGCGGTGGCGGCAACGACGCGCACACACTTTTCGGAGACGCGCCGAGTACAAATGCTCTCGGCTATCAACGGTGACGTGGTTTGACTGGATGCGTAGTCGGGGAAAGATTGCTGCCAGCGTAACGAGGGGGATGCTCGCGACAAAAGAAACGACGATTTATTTTTGCGCAACCTGCGTGTTTCGCAACGTCGCCGACGTAAACGACGCATCCCCCGGACGAACGCGCAAAGGGTGGCTGGCTGTGTGTATGGGAGGGATGTGTACACAAACGGGAGGACTCCCGACTCGTAGTCCGTCGGAAAATGCAATTCCGGATGAAAAAGTTTCGGTATAGGTGGGCTCGTAACGACCCGTAACTTCCTTAAAGGGGGAGACCAGTCCGTAGAGGGCGATTTTCTTCTTAATTTTGAAGAATAGCGTGCGCTGTTCAGATTATTTTGCGGTCATTTGTCGAAATTCGACAAATTGACCAATGGCTGAAAGCGTAATTTTGCTCGATAAATATGAAATTTGTCAGTGGTCTCTTTGGTGCGCCACTGAAAATACGATACTGAGCCTTGCAATCTCTTTAAGGAAGTTTTTACCGTCGCGTCTATCACACACGCGCCAATAACAAAATGAGTTCGGAGTCCCTTTTGTCTCGGCGCGAATTGAAGATTCGTCACGCGAAGCGCACACGAAACATCTCGTAACTCGAAATAATGCGCTCGTTTCATCCTCCGCCGAGTAATCCGCTAAATAGAAAGCGAATTTAATTTAAATACTACGGGAATTCATCACGACGGCTGCTTATGTGTGTTTTCCAATAATGAATTCATGTACCGTAATAACCGCGGTGTTCGCGCAGGAACGCGCTTTTCATCCCGATGCGCGTGCGACGGTAATAACCGGGGATGTTCATAAAACACACCGCCAAATTTTCGCTGCGCATCGAGGAAGTCGGGTCGATCGAAAAAGTAGAGAAGTGTACACACTCATTGAAGCGCCGCCGAGACGATCAATTAAATGAGACATAATCACTTCTCGATTCATTTAATCTCTTTTCAAACGCGCTGTTTTCCCATCGCGCACACCAATTTCGACGATTCGTCGAATGCTGCGGTTTATTCTTTGGCAGTCTTGCATGAAAATAAATGTAAAGTTAACGATTAAAAAATTAAATATTTCAAAAAGATTTTCCATTCGTCAATTTACACGCTAATTAATCCTTTGCGGTACTACGTCGAGTTTATCTCGACGTCGTGTTTTACTTTGTTCGATTTTATAAAAGAGAGAAATAACTTTTCCGTATTCATTAATAATATATACCGGTTATATGGAAGATTTAAATCCGTTAATTAACTGAGCATGCTGGCTAATGAATTTTCGAATTTTCATTTCTTTCATATGTTGCATGTTTATAAATAAATGAAGCTTTTTGATCACACACGGAGAAAAATGTCTCTTTGTATAATTTCGTACACGTGTTTGACTTCGGTTTGTCTAATATAAATAACATAATTTAACGTTAAATATAATTTTGTTTAAATGAGAATGCTGTGGTTCCACCAGAGTGAACCATGTTGTTTGATAAAAAACAATATTATTTAGAAGAAATAACATAGTTTTGGTTTCTAATAAAAAATTTATTTTATTACATATTAAATATTGTTCTACCTAAGAAGTTCTTTAATATTTTTCTCTAACATAGTGTTCCTTAACATAGTATATTTTCAAATAATTTATTGCTCCTGGTAACTATTGTAATTGATGTATAGATGAAAACATAAAAAAAATTATTTGACCTAAAGATATTTATCGCTTGAGAAACCAAACAATCCTGTTTGTTGAATCAAACGTTCGTTTGTTTGCTTCGTTCCGAAAGACAAATTTGTTTCAATTAAGGGAATTTTATTAAACTCAAAAAAAAAACATTTTTTCTCTGTGTAAAAATGGAAATTCTTTTTTTTTTCTTTTTTCCCGCTTCTTCCGTCTCTATAACTGTTATTTGTAAGTGCATCGTTATTTTTCCTTTTTTATAATAAAAAAATAAATCTCTTTTTCCCGTACATACGTTATAAACAAATAAATATACAACATACAAATGTGTTACTGTAAATATGCGTCGTTGCATTAATTAAATATTGAAATGTTTATACGAAAGCAAGCTACGTGTACATTGTCGCGAAACGAATGAATTTCCACGGGTCGATTGAATAAAAAAGTCGAGAATAATTTGCAAGGGGGTTAACGCGACAGACATCACTCAATAATCGACGTGCACGACGAATCGCGAAAAGTTTAGTCGCGAGCGGGTCTCGACGTGCGAGCCTCTTTTCATTCCGTCGCGCTATTTATCGACGTTCTTATCGGGATATATTTTAGCCTCTGCTAGCGGCGGTAAAGCGGCGAGTCGGCCGATGCAATCGTTTGATGTCTCGTCGGGTTGTCTCCGACGAATGTAAAAACGCAAGCGGCGGGAGCGCGAGCGTGGGCGCGAGCGAGAGACAGAACGTCAATTTCAGTAGTTGGAGCGCGGCCAGAGTTGTGTGTCATGGGATCGATCGAAGATGCTTGGCAACTGGATGCGCTATAGGGAGGCGTCCCGACGCCGTCCCATCTTTTTCCCACTTCCAACGCGCGCGCGTCGCAGGATGAAAAGCCGCCGAAAATTCGAGATTACTTTATTCGCCGCCACCTTCGCGCGCACTCCGACGCGCGCCATGTCAGACGGGGTATGTGTATACATCACCCGCTATCTCAAATTCGTCATTACGACGATCGGCCTGATTAACTCCGACAAAGATCGGGAACGTCGCAACGGCGACGGACCTAATCTCTCGTGCGGCTGAATATATCAAGGTTATTATCAAGGTAGTTTCGAAGAAACGGGCGATGGGAAGAAAAATTTTCCATACAAAGGGAAGAGGGAATAGCTAGAGAGAGACGGAAGAGAGGAAGATAAATGTGCGGAGAAAGAAGATTGGTTGAATTAATCTGAGTACACAGAAAAAAATTAGTTTTAAATCAAGAGTAGATATTCTCACGTATAAGCGAGAATTTATAATTATAATCTTCTTAGAAAAGTTTTTTAACCTTGAATTGAGCACAAGTAATACTTGCATTAATTACAAATTCAATCAAATCAAGATTAAAAATCTTCCAAGAAAATTATAATATTCTTGTTTATATATGAAAACATCTATTCTCGATTTAGGACTAATCTTTCTTTTGTATAGAAATGTGTATCTGGTTGGCCAAATCAAAAGCTAGTAGCTAGCCAATATAAGCGGGATTACATTTTCTAGCTAGTTATTAGTTCGTTACATAGTATGGCTAACAGCGACGTTATATACAAATTTACTGTTTCACTGCTAGACACCGACAAGATCTTCCATTTTTACCGGAGTACCATTTCTACCGTGACAATGAACGAACCAAACGCGTTTCCCACTGAAGGAAACGGAATTTCTGGTTGAGAACCCAATTTGGCTCATAAGAACCAGGAATTCCGTCTCTTTCAAGCGAAACGGTTCGTTCATTGCCGCGTTATAGGAATGTCATACTGAAATGATGAAACCTGGTTGACGAAATACTGGTTCTTTCCTGCGAAGTTACGTCTTATTGGTTGCACAGAATGATAAAAGTTCTTACACAGTAAAAATACGCACGAAAATGAAATGGAGCAATGCTCAGTACGCGGCGAAAATGATTAAAAGTGACATTTCTAGTTGTCAGCTGGCGTAAATATTTACTTGATATAGAAATCCTGCAGATTGTACACATCGAATATGTCAGAATTCGTAAAATATATAGAAAGCGATTCTCATTAATCAAGATACAATCAGACGCAGTAAGTCTGTATTCCAGATGCAATTACGTTTAGCGAAGGGCTCAGAACCGGCGCTATAAAGATATCCGGAGGAGAGCGAAGCGTCTAAAGACCACCAGGTGGCGACAATATTTGCGTCCGATGCAATTTAATTAGATGATACCGCGCGCGAGTTCGTTGGCTTATCCGTGCACACGTATAACGCGTGCACCCGTTAATCCTTGTCGCGTAATAACCATGATATATTCATTCGCTCGGGATTATCGTAATCGAATATCACGCACGTAACAGGATAGTGTCTACTTACCACCCTCGATGGAGATTGCGTTGATAGTGGTGTCGCCGCCCTTGATCTGCACGTTTCCGCGATACCAAATGATCGAGGCTGCCGGCTTGGCGGAGCGGACGATGCATTCGAGCCGTCGAGACTCGCCCACCTTCACCTCGATCTTCTTCTTGTTCGGATGACTGCTGATCTCCACCTTCCGCGGGGGCGCTGAAAAGAGAAAAAGGATCGCCGTCAAGCCACCGTGGGCATTTTCTCTCGGAATCGCTAGATTTTCAATTAAACCGATTACAACGCGCGGAGGAAATCGTCGAAACCGCGCGACATTGTATTCATTATTTTTTAAATATATCTCCTGTGGAAGAGGATGCAGAGAGGGAGAGTAGGACGGCTCTTGTTCGATCGCCAACTCGGTATACCGGGTGTTCCAAACTCGTAACGATATTCTAATTTAGAGATGATCTCGTCTTAATGAGCACGAACCGAGCGACCAGTTATAATTCTCCGATAATCGATATTAAATATCCCGGTAATTAAATTTTACGTTAAGGATTCTACGTAAGTCTCCGTTGAAATTTAATTAAAGAATAAGATCCCGCTCGTTACCTACTCCCTCTCAGCAGCCCTCGAGGGAGGGCTTATTTGGCGGAGAGGCTGATTTTCAGCTTGAAAACCGAGTGTGTTTCAACCGAGCATCGACCGCACCACGATCCCTCCGGATCGAAACTGTTTGCCGATCTTCGCGTCGCAAACACACAGCCCGGTTAAGTACGCCGTAGGCAGTGGACGATTCGAAAACGCGCATCCATAGGCAGCGATACAGCGTTGAATCGCTTTCAAGCAAATCGTGCATATCGTATACATAGATTTCGAACAGTGATAAACGACGCAATCTGCTGATTTCGGACGATTCGCTCGCTCCCTCGCCCGTGTTTTATAGCGGGCGGCCTCGCGCGCACCAATCCCCGCGATCGAGTTAATTTAATGTCAGAATAGGGCATGGCCGATTTATCGCCGGATTCTATTAAGCGTATATAGAAAACCGTTCTCGTCGGCGCAATAATTATATACGGCCGGGTGTGGCGCGTCGCGTGTTTAGCCCGATCGAACTGCTTCCACTTAGAAGCAATAACTCGCTCGCCGAGTACGTGACTGTGGCAGAAAGTGCGCGCGGATTCCGCGAGATAAGAGGATTATGAGCGATAATGACGCAGTGCACAAAGATAGACACTCCTTCGGCAGCCGAAAGTTGATTCGGATTAGAATTAGAGATATGATCGCATTTAATATAATGATATTTGTACGATAGAAAATACTTCCTTGTTTATCCGCCGCGTGAAACAGGTGTGTTTTGATAATGCTATCGAGTTCTCGGTTAATTTCCTGTCGCGAGAGAAATTGAAGACTCGAACAGAAATTGAACCTCATAAAAAATTAGAGCTGAAATCTAGCTATGGTAGTAGGATGGCCAACTCTTGATCAATCAATTATCGACCTAAAAAAATCGGGACACAACTAAAATATCGGAACTTTTGATAAAAGATAAATAAATCAGATAATCGTAGGTAAGTAAAATATTTATTCATTATCATGTCAAGATCAAATAATTAACTGAATATACTTTTCTATTGTATTTTAATATATATAATCATTAAGTTATATGTAAAAACAGACTGATCAAATTCTTGAAATAAAATCAAAAAATAATCAACGGAACATAACTGCATTATATTATAATTATGTTTTAATATAAATAATCATTATACTTAAAATTAGACTGATATTTTTGAAAAAGTATTAAAAGAACTATCAACAAAACATGAAATATGTAATTAAATATTTACAAAATAAAATAATAAAATAATTTCAATAAAAGAAATTAAGATCTGTTTAAATAGAAACTAAAGTAATCATTTCTTTAATCAATTACTAACTATAAAAATATATATGTAAAATATTTCAAAGCTTGAAATTATATTTTTTTACTTCATATATTTAATCATGTCTTTATTCTTCAGAATATGGTGGGATTCTTTATACATAAATAGATAATTAATCTTAACTTGTAATTCTGGTGTTAATATATGTTAATTTTGTCCGAAATTTAGCCATTTTATTTGATTTACTGCGATATATTCGTGCTAATAATTTTAGCTAATAAAGTTGTACCTCGCAACAAATGCATTTTACCTCTAATAGCTAACTTTTAGCAATGATAGCAAAGTTCGAACTAGCTAATGAGATTTAGTTGCTATTACTAAATCACTTCTCTGAGTGCGGATGTCTAGCCACGAGGTAATATATTTGGCATAAATTTACTGCCTCGTGTAATGTTTACATTAATGTTGCTACTAGCCAGTAACGTAACACTTATTTCACTTAATGGTTAGATACATAAGTTGGCTGATGGTTAAACAAAAGAAATTAATGTTGAAAAATCACAACTTTTGTTACCAAGCAGTAACATAACGCTCACTTCCGATTTTTTCCATTTTTTATAGAATAACGTAAAGCCTCCAATTTTGACTTGCTATCTCATTTTTAAATGTGCTAGTGGCGGCAACATAGTATCTAGATTATATATTTTCGAATAGACAACGCCATTCACATATCTCTATCATCATATTTGTAGTGTAATTATTAGACAAAGGATCGCAAAACCGAATCTACCGTTTTATATTTAGCGAATAATCAATAATTAACGAGCTAAAACATGTAGCCTGCACAAGCTAACTACTAGCTTTTAACTCAAACCGACGAGATACGTTCGTACTCGGTGTATCACGGAGAATGCAGGTTTCCGCGCGAGTTTGCCTTCGAAACGCGTGGTTGTGTATTCCCGCGTCCTTTTATTTCACAGCTGTGGCGTGCTCGGGGCGGTTGATTTCGAGGTGGAAAAACACGGGAGACTCGATTCGAGAGATTCGAGGCGAGGCCGGGCGAGGTGAGTAGCGAGGTTGGAGGGGAAATGAAAAGTGAAAAGATCCGCTGACAATTATCCGATTGACCGGCTGATTTAAATTTAATTACCGCACCGACGCCGGTGTCTCATCGCGCGCTGACAATGTAATTTTTCGATTTATTACGAATGTATGACAAATCGGGAAGCTGTCATCGGTGGCGTATTATCGAGGGCTACTTGTGCATCCATTCAGCCATCCGCACGATCGGTCGACGATGTATCAAACCGAGCCGTCGTCTGCTTCTCGTTATTGACACAGCTGGACGTACTTCATGTAATAACGCGCGCCTCTCCCCGGATAAATAGGATCCGTATTATGAAACCGCCGGCGGAAATGTGCGGCTCCTCGTTAATAAAATTTTATTCCTGCCCTTTGCACCGTACACCATACCACGGCCGCATAAGGACAGCGCAGACGGAACTGAACGACTTTTTCGCCGGAGAGTATCCATTCGTGCCGTGACTCCCGAAAATGAACCGTATCGCGGTAGGACACGCGCGCAATTACCAGAGCTTAACGAGCAAGAAATTGATGAAAATTTCATCGCGGGAAATTGGCGAGAATTTCATCGTCGGAAATTCGACGGAGATTTTCGAAATCATTCGCTTTAATTGGCAAGAGAGAGAGAGAGAGAGAGAGGAGCGTTTGTAACACGCGTATCTCTTTCCCAGCCCGTCGGGATCCATTCTGTCGCCGGGGAAAATTTCACAAGCTCGCCTCCGCGAGATGACACGTCGCTCCTTCGGAAAAATTGCCGCGAACAACGCGTCTCGACAAAAGCGAAGCCGATCGAAGGCCGAACGCGCGAAAGACACTTTACGCAGCCGAACGGTGACAATGAGGGCGACGCTGATGCTGCTTATCCGGCCTCACTCCTGGCCCTCGAGTTTATATTGGCAGTCGCTCGGAAATCCTCCGGGGGATGACTATCCGGAAGCTACTTCGTCACCCCGTGCGAACCCCTTTCTCCTCCGTCGGTCGTCGACGTTGCGCGCCTCTGTGCGTTCCGGCTTCGCTACCCATTACAGGGCTGAGATAAATTTTCCCACTTCGATATCCTCCTGGGCGCATTCGAGGGCCGCGTTCGTCTTCTCGGGGGCGTCGCGCGGAGCCTGCGTTCCGCCAAGATGCCGATATAAGGCGCGCGGCGCACTACCGTCGGATGCCGCAGAGACAAACGTAATGGTCGTTACGCGCGCGTTTCCTGACGGCGAAAGGTTGTTACGCCGGTTGCTTCTCCTCTCTTTCTTTCTCGCTCCTCTTCCTTCCTCTCTGTTATGGCCTTTCTCTATTTAATATTTCTCCATTATTCGGGTACTCATTTATTTTCAGTCCTTTCTCCTACTTATCACATTTTTTTGTATGTCGAGTGGATCCTAAACATTATAAGGTCTGTTCTGTCCCCCCGTCTCGCTCGCTCCTCCTTTATCTTTTTCTTCTTATATTGTTGCGCAGCGAGCGAAATTGCTCCCGATGTCGTTCGTGAGATTTTAGCGCATGATATCACGTACGTTGTTTTTGAACGACGCTTTTTCTCAGTCCTTTGGTCTTAACGGGAATGGGGTTGGCGCGATTAACGAGTCACGGTGGTAAGGAAGTAACGGGAACGAGCGCGTCGAGTGACGAGATTTCGCGATTTTTTCCCGCTATTTACCGAATGACGGACAAGAACGATGGCATCTTCGTGCGCACATTCTCTCCTCTTTTTCCCCGTATCTTCCTCGGATTATTCTCATCGTGACGGTCGTTTTTATATCTATAAAATGTTCCATCGAATGTCTATCTGGGTAGAAATCCCGCGACAAAAATACGAGATGAGAGACTCACTCCTTCCTCGGCCGACGTTTCGCGAAATTACGTCGTTTACCTGAATATCGCGCGACTTACGATTAAGTCTGAAACGTTTAAAGCCCTCGGTCGGAATGGTGGAGGAGCAATTATTGTTGGCACGCGAAATGAAATGATATTACCGTAACAGTCGTAGCGGCCGAATTAAATTCAAATTACAATGTCGGTGTGAATGCAATAGTTAACGCCCTATCGCGTGCGTTATCTCCGACCGGTAAACCGGTCTCCCGAGGTTACTTTTGCGCCGTGAGCGCTCATTTTTCGAAGAGACCGTCGCGACGATGGCGCTTCGAGTAAATAACACTTGGAACTTTGATTAGGGTTTACGGTGCGAAGTAAAATGAGGAATATTTATCTGATAAATGTTAGTCTAACTCTTATTGGCAGCGATACGATAATTTGTAACCGTTACCTTCCGCGGTGCTGCTTGCGGCCACGGGAAGATCGGAACTTCGCGGCTGGATTCCAGGAATTCCGTCGTTCGTTTAATTGCAAATCATACGTATTGCAAATCCGGTTTGGATGCATTGCAGCCCGGGGAGGAGCCCGCCGCACAATTAAAATTTAATTAAGCACCGCGAATTATACGATCGGTATTTATTACATGTGGCGTCGGCGCATAAATCGAACGCGAAAATCCCTGCCGACAAACAGAACTTGTATTCTTGCCTAACGAGCCGTCTCGATATCGTCGGCGTTACGCCCGGTGGCGTTTTAACGCGTGCGCTCGCTCGACAATATCGCTGACGATATATCGCGTTATATTTGTACGACGTGTAACGATATCACGTGAAAATATGACATTACGAGGTGGCTGAAAAAACTGCGTTTTTATCTCCTTCACAATTTTCGGCATTCCGATATTGTGACGTCACATCGGCTCAGAGAGAGAGAGAGATAATGAGGGAATAAAACTTCAATGTAGATCAACTAAAAATATTTGAATAGAATCCCACCCGTAAAAGTATATCTGGAACACACGGACATCTGATATATCGTAATATTTAATTCAAAGCGCGTTAAAACCAGAGAGAGACTCTCGCAGGAAGAGGTCAAAGCGTTCATTATTAACGGAAACTACATCCGACGTCGTTACGGCGAGACAAATGTGCAACGATCTCGCGTCTCATTGTGCCTCATCGTCGCTAAATGAAACAAATATCTTAAGCGTTAATGGGACCATCGAAGAAAGCTGCGTCTCGTGACAATTTCCGCTATCCATTTCGACCGCTTTGAATCGCGCGAAATAGGAAGGGGCCGGGGGGAGGAAGTGAACAATGCGCGACGTTAGAATAAAGATATCAAAGGCGCGGGTTGAGGGGCTGCGAGACTACACCTTTGCCGATAGTCGTCGGAGAGAAGAACGGGCTGGAAGACGGTGTCGATTATTCGCTAAATGCTTATTTAGGCGTCGTCATTTCGTTCGCGTTTCTCTCACCGGGTTTCACCCGTAGGACCGCCTCGGTTCTCATCCCCGTCGAGAGAGACTCGGTACAGGGCGGCAACAGCCACGGAAGTCGAGGGATTGTTCTAATTACCGGGGATCGGTCCAAAAGGTGAGGTCGGCAGAGAGGGTAAGAGGGACGGTTTATACACAGTCGAGAATATTTCACGAGAATCCCTCGAGCGAGCAGCTCGAGTCGGCATTTATCCTCGTCTTTATGCACGAACGCGCCCTCCGTAAGTGGATTCGAGCGGATTTATAGGCTAATGATCGTTATACCGCGGCTTCCGATTGCGCGCGCGTTCCACCGTAATCGGTCGGCTGACCCGGTCGGTCCGTGGTCGGTCCTTCGGTTCTTCGAGGAGCTAACGCGCCCGGAGATTACTCGAGAAGTTTCCTAATCTCAGCAGGGCGAAGTCTCTTTCGACATGCTGCATCGTACATGCTAATCGCGCGCTCGTGAGAGTATGAAAGACGACTCGCGTGTTTCCCCGCGACTTTCGTAATTAATAATCTCTGGCAAGTCGTCGCGCGAGAATTTACATAAGCGAGGAAAGAGGCGCTGAGAGACATGCGTTTTTTTCATTTGCAAGCCCGATCTTATCATTGCGAAGAGTTATTCTTAGCAGGTAGCTATTTCTCTTTCTCTACCTATCCTTTTCTCAATATGATTCCCTCCTATAAATGTATAAATTTTAACAAACTGGAAGTAGGTTAGATCGACGGAGGCACTCAATCGCGAACCTGTTAAAGAAGGGAACGTATCCTCGATGCGTCCCTCCTTCTCACTTTGGTTCGGTCTTACGTGGAGGTATCACCCTACGATTTATGCGTCGTGCTTCATTTTACAGTCATTAGTTCGAGATAACAGGCATTGTAGTTGCGCAATATATGCGCACTTATTTCTCCCGGACTAATCGATAGTACGATGCGATGTGCACATCAGCGCAGAGCTGATGCGAATACAATTTATCTCTCAATCGTTATTCAATAAAGTCCTCGGTAAAGTTGAAGCGGATCTATCTTGTAACTCGATTACCGCTAATGACGTTTGCTCACAATGCGTTGTTAGCAATTCGCGCACGTTAACGTTCGCATACACGTTGAAAAATAGAAAGAAAGCGCGATATACTTGTGGTCTCGTCTATATCGGGAAAATTGAACGGAAAGCGCGGAAGAATCGAGAAGGGGGAGAAATTGCAGAATTGAGAAAAATAGGCGCGCCTAAGGTTATTTTTAATTAGGCACTCGTGCCAATCAAGATCGATTGATGTTATGTTAAACAAGTCGTTTGCGGTGTTTTCGAACGGGACTAAATAATTAATTAAGCGAACGCGAAGCCGGCGAACGCTACAGCGTCAACGTTTACAGTGTTATCAAATTTTCATTTATTTGCGTATAATTAAATTAACGAAGCGGAGCCTTTGTAATGAGGCCGCGTCTCTTTAGGTCTTCCCTTCCCAGTATCGTCGTGACAACGCGAATTTTTGTCGGAAGCGTTTTCCATCGACTTATCCGCTCATGAAAAGGATCCATAGAAAGTCCATTGATGCCTCTTTTCCGTGATACTGATTGCTTGTCTCGAAACCCGATCTCGATGCGAGTCGTTGCTTACTTCAACTCGTGACTGTCACCGCGTAGATTAGGATCCATTTCACAATTACGTCACACAATATTTGGGCATTTCATTCCCTCTCCCTGCCTTCGTCAAAGTATTTGCCTCCTTCCAATATTATCCGATATTAAAAATAGCATAACTATATTGCGGGTAATAATTATTAGACTGCACGCTACTATCTCTTTCTAAAATATAAATAATTTTCAACAATATCAAATTAATTACTTTATTTTATAATTTTAATTAGCATAATGCGTGCTTTTGAAAGAATAAATATTTAAAAATTAGCATTTCGATTATTAAAACAAACCCATGTCAAAGTTTAAAAATTTTGAATGAAATGAAATTCTCACTAAATGTAACCAAATGTGTCACGAATGCAAATAAAGTGGATAACCGCGCGCATCCATATTTACAAGTTATGCTATCTAATGTGACGTTAGCATGTCACGCAAGCTAATAGACCCCTCCTCCTCGTGGTGTAACATAATTGTTGAATGGCCTCTTACGCGTTTTAACGGTAACAGAGATATCGTTTTCTCATCAACGAATTTCAGCCTGGTGCTTATTTAGTTACGCGAACTGAATATTTTTTCCGTACAATAGTAATTAGCTAAATAGCGCGCGCGTACTATGTTGGCTGATAATATAAAACACGCGCGCACACACAGGCGCATAGCACACACAGATGCATATTAAATACAGGGATTTCAAGTTTCCTCGAGTCTTCCTGAACGCGCGTAAAATTTCCGGGATATTTAAACGGCAACATAATGCGTCGGTTATGCGCGCTTGTAGCCCGGCATATACACGGTAAATAGCGCTCAAAAAGCGGAACTTGAAAAAGTTTCAAGTTTTGCGGAAGAAAATCTCGTGCTGCGCACGGCCATTACCCGACTACCTCTGTTTGTTTCCGCGCGTCGCTCGAAATCGCGGCGCATCTGCCGCGATGCAATACGCATCGCGTATTTTTATGAGCCACGCGAGATATACGGGAGAGTCCCTTCTCGCGAGTTCGTCGGTGTAGTAGTTCCTTCTCTTTCCCCTTCTCTTCTTGCTCTTATTCTTCCCTTCGTCAAAATAAACAGTCGTCTATAAAACTGTTTGAACACGGACGCAATATCCTCTCTCGTTCGGCTTAATCTGCGAAACCGAGCTTTTCTTGCCTTTTCTTTGCCCCCCCCCCCCCCTATCTCACTNCCTTTTATCCAAGAGCAACGATTAAAATATTTCGCGAATCTTTCGCGCGCAGCTTCGGCGAAGCTCCACTTCGAAACTTCCGCGTGTAAGCTCTCTCCTTTTTTATATTTTAGACTTAAGCCTTCGTATTTTCTTTTACCTCGCCTATTTTAGTCCGTGTTTTACTTTGAATATTCTATTTCTCGCAATTCTAAGGTACCCGGGCACGTACCTAATTGTGGACATTCTCGTTATTTGGCCTTCAAACACGGCAATCGTCAATTTTATCAAATTTTGCCTCTCACAACCAAAACATTCGCCCATATTCAAATAAACATTTTTGTTTGAGTCGACTAAATCCTTAGTGAACGCTAACACGTGTCGACAAGATATAAAGTAAAATACATGTGTATAAACTGAAAAAACTGAGAGACAAAACGGGAGGGCGCATTGTTTCAATCTGTGTAAAAAATAATAAATTTGCCAACTTACTTTGCCTTTAGCCAACTAGTCTCCGTTTTATCTCACTCGCCGCGTCTTCTTTTTCTCCGGACAGCGCGAAGAGCTTTCCCTTATTATGCGGAATCGATCGTAAGAGCGTCGTGTAACCGATCTTTGCTTACACCGTGTGTCCGCACTGTGTTCGCGCGCGCGACTAAAGAAGCATCGCCGTTTGTTTCGCGATAAATCGCACCCGCACTTAGCGGCAATTGGATTCTAAGTCGTGGATGCGGGTACCTGATAGACCGATAAAGCTCTCCGTCCCTTTTACGCGAAATCGAACGGGTGGCGGCGGGTTTATCGGCCCCCAGTGGCCGCGTTGAGGAACGGCGGCGGGTCCTTTTTTCCTCCCTTCTTTTTTCACCTCTTTCCACCTTTTATTTTATTTTATTCTTAGGTGGAGAGGAAAGAGCGCGCGCGAGTTCCGGTTTGACTCGTCATGAAATTCCCACGGGATGCCGCTATTTAATTTAATGGCACGACAGTCCATGCTCGCTCGCTCTCTTTGCTACTTCGCAAGAGAGTACAGGAAGGGATGTTTGACGTGAACAAACGATAGGAACATTCCCGAGCAACCGCACCGTCCCTGAATCAACCAGCGACGAACGTAATTAGAGCAGGGCGTAATAAAGCGCGACGTGACTCATCTCTTTTGGTTCGCGCCGCGTCGGGCTAATAATTGTGAAAATATCGCGTTTTACGAGCGATTATTAAAGGGTATCAGCGAGAGAGGGAAGCGCGACGCGAGTCGCTCTCACGAGTCTCCGTTCTCAGTTGCGCGCGGCCAAGCGCGAATTTTATCCGTCGCGAGAAACGAAATTTGCGCCTGTTGTTGTTGTCGTTTCCTCTTTACATTTCGGTATCTCGACGCTATTGCTAGTCGACGCGATGTTTTAAGTAGCGCGAGTTTGTGAGCGTACATGCGTCGTCGTCGTCAGTGTATAGGAAATTTTGTTTAAAGCGTATCTCCGTTGCTTCGAGTATTAATGCGAACTGTGGAATGAACGGTTTGCACAAGATTTTTACGATATCGAGAAGCGAGTCGGTAATTTAATCTGCTGTTTTTTCCTTTCTCTCTCTCTCCCTCTCGCGCGCGTTTTCCTTCCTTTTTTCTCCGCTTCCTTCGTTATTTTTTGTCGTCCGAAAGATAGCGCAGAAGCCGGTTTTTATATTTTTAATGAAATTCGATTTCCGACTGACGCGGGGCTTGTAATGGAGTCGGAGAAAATTAAAAGTGCGTTATGAATTTTTCATTGGCTAATTGCGTAGCACGAGGAATATCAATCTGGTGAAATGCGTGAACGCGAACAAGCACGGTTAGATCAGTGAAATTTCATCGCGCATATTAAAAATTTTGTTACAACTTAATTTTTCGGATAACGCGCATGGTAACATTGCGTTGCGTAAATTACATTTAATATTGCCCACCTTTATTCATTACGAATACGCAACAACTCCGATGCAAAACAGCCCGACTTCTTTTTTAGAGGGAAATTAATTAAATCTATTTTTTTCTATGCTTTTCAGCTGAAATATTTTCCAGGTGTAAAGAAAACATGTCTCGCTCAATTTCATCTCTTTTAATTCTTCACTATTTTCTTTTTCAAATTATCGTTTAACAATTTATAGAGGTAAAAATAAAGTAGCGCGATCTTGAGTCAAACTTTTAAATTTTACATTGAGTCTTCAAGTGGGAGAAAAAAGCAATAACTTTCCCATTTATAGTACTAAAGGAGTATAATAGAAGACCTTGAACACTTAATGTAAATAAATTAGACCTAAAGTAGTATTAAAATTTCGACTGCGTTGCGATATATTCTAACAATAGAAATAACAAATGAACAATAGGGAAACGATATATCATGTATTTGGATATCAGAAACACCCCAACGGTGGAAGTTAAAAAGGATGGAAAAAGAGCGATTAGACGACAATTACTCGTTAACGAGACCATTCGACGTCGATCGAACCAATAGTTACCGACCTCATCGCGAAATTCTAACGATCGTCAAATTCGCCATCGAGAGGCACTTGAGCGTCCCACTCGCTGCGATTTAGCGAGTATTGCCTCCGCGAAATTGAACACACCAATCCTCACTCATGGCCATAATCACCGTCATCACGTCGCGCGACGTAAAAGTCGTTCCTCCGCAGCGTCCGGGAAATGGACTTATCTACCTTTGAAGATGCCGTCATATTATACGACGTGCGCTGTCCCCGCGCCGGACGTAAAGGAATTGAATCTCGATTTTCGGTCGCCCGGTCCGATCTCAAAACATCCATTTTACATTTTCCGGAGCAGCGGGCTGGAAGGACACCGCCAATATGCCCGGAACTAGGTCGATGGATGGATCGCAGTTACGTCGGTGAACAAGGACGACGAGGCGTTGGCGGCGAAACCAGGAGCAGGTCGAGCGCGAGAGGTGATGGTCGATTGTAAATTCGCGTGGTTCGTCATGGCGCGTTGTATCATTCATCCCCCTGCGCGCGTCGTAGGGAGGTGGCAGATGGTGGGTCCCGAGGTTTAGTGATAATTGAATGAGCCGGCGTTGTATCACTGCGGGATTTCGTGCGGCATCGACCCTGTGTCCCCACCTTCCGCCAGCTTCGCAGACGCACGGACGGCATGCGTGCGCATATATGCCGCAAAAATGCAGGCGTGCGCGCCTAGATTCATCCTCTGATGGTAAGGTGCGGCCAGATTGACCTTACGTTTATTTTACATTTTTCGTTTGCTACGTTGAAAAATAGGCGCGATTCAGTTTTTGTTTCGCGAGAAAACGTGATGATAACGACGGAGAATGCCTCGTTTTCGAATGCTTCGCTTGATTTTTCAATACGACGCTGAATAATTCGATAACGTAAAGAAACGATCTTCCCTCCTCTTCCCTCTCTCTCTCTTTTTCTCGTCGGAAGCGGAATAGTGTCTTCGAGAGCAATTTGTCTCGCGACTTTTCCGTGCAGAGATATCGACGAGCAGCGAATCTGAAACGGGGCCTGGTTACAATGTTGCACGCTGTTGTTCTCACAGAGATGTATCGCCAACGTCGCGCTACAATGTGCTGCGCGCGTGCCGCCGATCGGCGGTAAAGGAAAACTTCAAACGGTTCAAACGGTTGCGTCATATAGCGAAAAATCGACGTACGCGAAACAAATGCCAATCTTGCCGGCATCTCGCGCGTGTCATGACGCGCGTTCACGTGTGCGATTACGACATGCGATGTACACGCGATATATTGTTGCACAGAGATGTCGGAATGCATCTAGATAGAATAGAATGGGGAGAAAGGGAGTGTCGGAAGCTTTTGTCGCGTGAAACGCGACAAGTTTCGCATCGTGCTCGAAAAAACGTCGGACATTTCTGTGTGATCCTTTTGCAAATGGTACGCGGGCGACTTTTAAATCAGAGGCTGTATTTCGGACGTATAGTAAATGCATCTTTCCGACTTGAAACAACGTGTGTTACGTTCACGTAAAAAGGCTTACCGTACGTCGAGACTTCCCGGAATGAATAACTGACCCGTCCGATTCAATATTGGGCCAGTATCGGGCCGATGACACAGACTCGTTCGCAAAATTCTAGTCGTTTGAATTATTGTTTGAAATCTTTGAAATTTGAACGCGATAGGGAGGTAAATCTACGTAGCGCGATTTATACGACGCGAATGACATTAATGATTGGTGGCGTGTTATTTCACATGTAATTGTCCTACTTCGCTGCCCGTATGACTTATGATTCGCACTTATCGTCGTTCATGCTGCAACGGCTCGTATTTGATCGATTTTAAGGGAAAACTCGTTTTGCGAATTACGACGTCACAGGATTCTACGACCCGATGTTAAAGTGACATTTTCTTATGTACGATTTAACGTGCGGTATCGACGATGCGATCCCTCACTTCCGAGTCGTTTCCGGAAATCGGGAAAAAAGGCAGCAGTCTCGAATGACGAAAAATAGCGAGTCCCTTTGAAAGATTACATCTTTAAACCGCGAGCTCGCGGCGGAACTTTGACGAATTCGCGCGGAAACGACGTTTTTAACCTACTTCCCCGATGTTTCATATCCCTCTCGGTCGGAAAGTTGCAAAATGTTGCTCGACGTTACGCGAGTTCGCAGAAGTTCGCCTCGTCCCAGCGCCCGAATTTCCCTTCGCCGGCTCGTCTTCGCGGGGCGCTACGAATAAAAGCGCTTAAGGATGGCGAGCAAGAGTCCCTATCCGCGGCGGCCGAGCGCGTGCATTTTAATCGCGGAGGGGGGTCGATAACAGCGCGGAAACTCGACGAAACAGACATTCCGTTACGCAGTTTTCCGCACATACGCCGAGGAAACTTGGGAAAGCGTTACTCCGACATTGTGTCGCCCGTTTCGCCGCGGCGAGTCCTCCTTACTTTTTCCCCGGACGTGCCTTACGTTACTCGCGCCCCGTGACGAGTACCCGGCGTCATGCAAGTACCACGAGTTTCATGAAAAATCGGAAAAGTTGAACGGGAGCGCGGACGAGATCCCTCGTTCTCGACGAGCACGACCTGAAAGAGCGCCGGGGAAGGGCGGAAACTTTCCGAAAATACGTACTGCCCGGAGTAAATTTTAATAACGTCTCGTCTATTATTAAACTCACGGACTCCGTCTCGCTAAGGAAACAAGGAGCTCTACAACTTCGAAATTCCTACTCCTTTTTTCAACTCTTTAGGGGCCGGCCCCGATGTGCGGAGAGTAACGCGGCCGTGAATCATCTGCAATGTTCCGAACGTTTCACATGTTCTTTACACAAAGAAAGGAAAACAAGGAAGAGGGTGGAGGACCGAGAAAATCAACCGGTAGTATAAACGGTTCGAAATTGCGGAATTTTTGATCGATTAAATTTCGTAAGCGCGAAGATAGATGAAAGAAAAAGAGGAAAAAAGGGGGAAGGGAGGGGAGAGTATTACACCTCGTCATCGAATTTCACGCAAACTTCGCTTAAACGGAATTTGAATTTCGAACTTAGTTACCGAGACACTTGACGCTGAAAATGAAAAATTAATCGTTCGAATTTCCGTTGGAGCGAGAAGCAACTGCCGGATCTCTCCCGCGGAGTTTTCTTCCAGCCCGAGGGGGGAGAGAGGGGAAACGCGTGTCCGGGATTATTAATCGTCCCCCTTCGACTTCTTAACGGCAATAGCCCGTGTATACGCGCCGACGTGCCGAAAAGAGGAGCGGTATGAAGGAAAAATGGCGGTACAGCGCGACGACAGCGTTTGCGGACCGTTACTCGGAGAATTTATGTTCACGAGCCGTTGTCGCCGCCGTGGTGGGTCCTACGAGGAGGAGACGCGCGCGCGATATACGCCGGTCCTTTTACAGCGACGGCGATCGGTGCGCAAGCGAAATAGCGTCCCGTGGTATGCCCGGCTACGAAACGGCTTTCACGGCTTGTAAAACCGCGCTATCAAAATTGGATTCGTAACCGAGACCGGTAGGTACTTCCTGTCTGGAAAAGTTCCGCGGCGAAAGGCCGTCGCCCATCGATTTCTGCAATCGGACGGAGCGGGCGCGCGGGATGCGTTGACCCGTGAATGCTCGCGTCACGAAACACGATTACGAGACGCGACGTGTACCGATTCCCCCGAGAGAGAGAGAGAAATATACGGCGTATATACGCGATATACGGCCGCTACAACTCGAAAAGGGGACGATTCTCGAAGTAGAGAGATAAGTCGAAATTGTAGAATAAACTTCTCGCGCGCGACGCTTTCGACGCGAAATCGATCATGAACATTGGCAAAAAAAAAAAAAGAAGAAAGAAAAGTCGAGGGAAATATCAGAATTATTATTGTGCGGGCTTACGAAGACCTTCTCGTCCATTAAGGAGGGAAGCCTTCGAACAAATCACGCGATTGGAAAATAAGTAGAGGAAAAACACCAAGACCGACATATCATTTTGCTTCTAGGCTCTAAAATCCTGTAAAATTCTTGGTGGTAGATTCAAATAAATAATTACTCCAATCCTCTTTAGCAAATTTTTACATGGATCAAATAATATTTACTTAATCCAGATAAGAATTTACTAAGGGATATCAGAATAATTATTGATTTTGAACGTGAAAATTTACGAAAAGATATTTCGAGGAAAACTTTAACGAGTCAGAAAATTAATACACAATGAAACGTGCTTACAAACAGAAAATACTTCAGCCCCGCCTAACGCACGCAGTAGACGGAATTCACCACGTACTGTTCGTTACTTTATAGCCGAGAAACATAAGTATGTCGACTTTCCATACTCATATCAGTTTTGGTGCTTTTCCTCCATCCCTGAGAACGAAATCCAAGCGGGACGAACGCACGAATGGCGAGAACGAATCCTTTCTTCTCTCTCGCGACCTGAGACTTACGTTGCGCTCTAAGCTCTCAGAAAAACGTCTGAATATGCCATCGGGTCCAAGCAGCACCCCGAAAACATATCCCTATTTCTCCGCTAACGATCGATTTTCCCGTGATCCTCCGTCGATACCGTAAACGCTCGCGCCGGCAAACGTCGAATGCGCTGCCGGATGATAAACACGGCCTCGGGGACCGGGAGAGTTCTTTCTGCTCGAGAGAATCCAACCGTCGTTTCTTCGCGAAAGGGTACGTACAGAACACAGTCGCACGAGGGCACTTTACTAAACGGTCGATAGAAGGCGGCCGCCTTGCTCGCGATGAAATACGAGCGCGACGCGCCAGCTGGCTCGTATCGTCGGGAACAGTGTTTCGTATGTTCACAGCGCGGCTCCAACGCCACTGGAACTTGTCGTGTATACGGCCATTCTTTGTTCGAAGACCCGATCCCGAATTGCGCGCGAGGAGTTCGCCGCCCTTAACACCGCGAGTCCTTCAACTCGAAACACCCGCCTCTGTTTCGGAATAGGGCGATCGTATTTTTTTGCTCGCCAGAACGCGAATCGAAGAGCAAGGATCGTTGGCATTCTTTAAAAAGACGCGCGCTGCGAAGACGCCGGGAATTCTTTTCCCGCTGACTTGATGTTAAAAATGGTATATGTGTGCGTATACATGAAATTGTATTCGAGAGAAATAATCATAATATTATATCTCTTGAATTTATTTCAGCTCGAAGTATATATCTTTCTTTATTCGTAAATACACTCAAAGAAAGGATTAGCCATACACGGGAAAAGATTAGTTACAGTAGCTAATTTAGTTGTAATATGTGGGCATCTAAAACTCTAGCAGCGTAAGCAATTTTAACTGCCGCAAACTCTTTTGCTGCAGCAGTAAATGTACTATCGTAAACGTTATTTACGATAATTCCTTTACTACAGTAGCAATTAAAATTGCTCACGCTACTAAAGTTTCAAGTGTCCATATGTTACGACTAATTCACCTACCGAAACTAATCTTTTTTTCCGTGTAACTCTAATATAACTTACGTATATATATTATTATATTTAATTTTTCAACTGTAGCAAGTGTAAAGTGCACCACATTTAATATTTTTCATAAAGATATTAGTATCGAGAAATTTTCGATACGCATTGTTTCATTTATTTAATGCATACGGAAAAAATGATGTATCAACAGCACTAGTTTAAGTTTGATGAATTTTTTTACCACGCAATAGCAATATTAATTAAATAAATATCATCGTTTTAATATAGCCTGAGGTATATAATGGAGTGAAAACAAAGTTGAATTATCTTCATACGTTTATGGTAAACGTCAATATTTATATGAATAAAACCATATTTTTCTTGGAGAAGTCCAATATATCCTGTTAACGAGGCAAGTTGACACGCTGATATCCTTCCGATTTCTAAAACCGATTTCTTCTACAAATTTACTTTTAAACCTTTTATTTTTTCTTATTACCGAAAGAAGGATTGTACCTTCGAATTATATTAAAGATAGGCAGAAAATGAAGAAAAGAGCAAAAAATAAAATGTAAAAAGTATCAGCCCCAGTCTTTCTTATACTAAATCCAAAGAAACCTCCTCCTCTGTATATATATGCTTGTGCGCGTGAACAAGTACATACATTTACATATATATGCGTTGATATTTACAACACGTTCATCGGGGGACGATTATGTATATAAAAGGGATATTCCCCGTTCAATTAAATAAACAGATAAATAAATATTATACGCCAGCTGCGCGAAGAATCCGATCGAGTCTCGTAATTGGATTTACTTAACGCTTGATTGGCTTCGCTCTCCGCTGATCGGAGATCGAGAAAGAAAAAGAAATAGATTTCAAATGCGTTTCATCGTTTCATTTCCGATCTGCCTCACACTTTATCGCCTATACATTTAAAGTTGAATATTAAAAAGCATCAAGAATGTCCGCCAGGCAATTTTTCCGCGAGAGAAAATCGATGTTCGAATATCTTTCGTCAAAGGATCCGTCGTTACAATTAAAAAGGTCAGAGGTTCATCAGACCGGGGGAAGAGAAACGCGCATGCTCGCATTCTACCGCGCGCGCCAGTCAAAATCTTCGCGTTCAACGCGGCGAAAAAAGAAAAGGAACAAACGTGCCGCGCGAGACAATGTCGAGCGGGCGGAAAGAGAAAGGAAAAGAGAAAGAGAGAGAGAACGGTCTGAATTTTCTTGTGAATTTTTCCTACAGCCATTCTTAGCGTTTACTCTCCGCGAAAACGAAGGTACTCGCGGCCGCGAGGAGACAGGACACGCTTCGCGCTCGCACACGGAAGAAACCTCCGTCGCGTTCCTATAAATATTTAAACGGAACTGTAGTTTTCCAACAGGCGTCTCGTTACAATTTGCTCTCATTTGCCGTGTAACCAACTTACATTAACGTTGCAGTGTCGGATGCGCTCTTTCAACCCCCTCTCTTCCCATCCCGGGTCGAGAACATCAACGAGTTAATCGTTAGAAATATAATTACGATCTTTAAGATCCCGTAATTAAAGGGCGCGCATTTAAGAAATAAATTGCGCAGGTCAACAAGAGTTAATCGTTAACGGCATAATTACGTTCGTACGGCGGATTAAGAATGAAATTGCGCTTTCGCTTTCCGCGGGTCCCGCCGGACGGAACTCGCTTCCATCTTTATTAGTTTGGTTATTTCGGCGGGCTCTTATTATTAAGGTGCAGCCGCGCGACTCTCCACGCCGAATATCTCGGCGTGCGGCTTAGTGCGGTGCCGCGCATGGCAAAAATTGTATGGCGTGTCGTACGAAAAAGGAGAGGTCGCCAGGGGAGGAGGGAGGGAAAAGCGCGAAACTGCGTGGAAGCCTCGCGGAGGCCCTATGAATTCTTAAAATACTATAATACCACCGTTGGCAGTCTTCCCTCGGAGCGCGCTCCTGCAACGCAAGCTCCTTGCCGCAGTCTGCCCGGACTCCCAACGACTGCTATTACATAAGTTGTAATGGACTTAGATATGCCCCTCTGCCTTATTAATACGTGCGGAAAGATATTCCCGGACGAAACTCGAAAATTGAACAAGCCGCGATGGAGGTAAGCGTCGCGAGCGCGACCGCGCTTCAGCATGGCGCGGCAGGAGCTTCCTCTCTGCTCGAGCTATTTAATTAATAACGTCCTTGTTATTGGAGCTGAAGGCTCCCTGTTATTGCACCGTTATTTCACTTAACGGCGAAAAGAAGGGTTGTTAATTACATCAATACAGCACTTATAACTAATAATTAGCGTGAACGGCTCGATCTATTAATGAGAGGGCTCGAATAAATTGTTGCAGTAGTAGATTGTCGCCTGCGACGAAACACCGTATAGAGAAATATCGAACCACACGGGTTTCCGCGTTTCTTCGTTCGCGATGTAGTCTCCAAATTTGTCGGAGTGAAATCTCACCGGAAGTAAGTGAAGAAAAATTCCTTAAGAGTGTTTCACTTGAGCTTGCGGTGAATTCTGACTCCGTGAGCGAGTGAACGTTTCGATCTAGCGGAGCGAAATTGTTCCTTTGACGATGATGGGATACATCAGATTCGCCCTTCAATTTCGAGTGAGAATATTCACTCGACGATTCAAAGAGGAGCATTCGCGCCGCATGAGTGAGAAATCGCTCTCGAGTTCGAGTGACTCGACTGTCCTCTCTCTCTCTCTCTCTCTGCTCTTTTTCAGCAAAATTTCCCTGAGGAATTTAAGAAGCACGATATCGTTACACTCTCTCTTTCCCTTTCTCTCTATAGTGTATTAATTTATGATTCTATTAGCGCACTATATTGTTCAATCACGTCACTTTGTACGCAGCGTCCAATATCGTACGTCATGTTGGTGCACGTTAAACACGCAATCCTCGTCAGACTGATACCCACAGAGTGTCAGAGACCACCACCTCTGAAACGAGAGGAAGCGAGCGACGCTAATTAACGAATGGCGATGCAGATTCGCCGAGCCGATGAATCGAGTAATCGTTCGGCTCTCTAATCCTGGTTAAAACTGTGAGAGAGAGAGAGAGAGAGAGAGAGAGATGAGGATGTAGGGGGGCTGCTTTCTGTTTTGCGGCATAACATCTGACTGGAACGTACTTACGCGCCGTATAATGCAGCTTGTTAATGCGGTACTTACACCGTTCGCGTATCCATCCCCTCCTATCCTTCCTTAGCCCGGTGCGATTCCGCGAGTCTACCCCTCCCCCGTCGGCATGCATTATTCAGAAACACTTTACATTATTTAAAGGGACATTTTCCCAGCGCACGGCTACGTGGGTTACGGTAGACAATAAGGCGGACAGAAGAAGAAGAAGGAGAAGGCAGAGGAGGAGAAGAAGAAAAAAGAAAGCGCTTCATCCGGAAAGGCAGTGAGGAAGTAATTATAAAACTGCGGAAAATTAAACAACAACGCGCGCGAGCGAGCTAGCATCCGAAGTGATTTATTCGTATCCGCCGGTGCGAAATGAAATAAATAAATGAAATAAATACCTAATAATTTATCATTTTCGTGTGTTACGATGTCTAGAGATAACGCGAGTGCGTGCGCTCGCGGGCCCCGCATTATCCGCAATGGAAATAAATAATGCTGCTTATGCCGCGTTGCGTTTTGAAGCGCGCGCGCGTGCGACGATTTCTGCTTTTTCGAAACGCGTCTCACACTTACGCCCATAAATTGTGACTTACGAGTGGGCCAATTAAAGGAGATACTCGCGCAGTTGTGTACCTGGTGTCTTCTCATTATCGTTTACTCTTAAGTGTAATCCTTTAACATCTCCGTCTTTCTCTCGGGACAAGTGGCAAGCAGAAACGGTGGGTAGACTTGTATCAGAAAATTAGAGATGTTTTGTAACTTCTCTACGCCGTGGTGCTGGAATTCGCGAAAATTTCGCAGCAGAGAGAGGTCGGAGAGGAGGAAATTGCGCGGTGTAGAACGGTCTTAATCGCACGGCCGATCGAGTTTCATGGAGATTGAATTATGAGATTCATCTCGTGTTCGACTCGCGACAAATTAATTAATTCTTCGATCATTCGAGTCGATCATTCTCGTCTCAAGCGCATCATTGACCGAATTCGATAAATTTACACTGTTAGACAGATTCATATTAAATTTCACCCCTAGAAAGCAGAACAGGGTTCAATAGACCTCACAACTATGTTAAACTCTGGCTAACTATATATACCCTACTAAATATATATACCCTTTTGTAGCTACCCGAGTCGAAATCTTTAATTCTACATTAAGTATTCAAGTGGAGGAAATGGAAATAAGTTCCCACTTGTAACATTAAAAGAACACAATAAGTATTCTTCTGAAGCCACAAAGGGAATTTGATCCTCCAGAATTTAGATTTTAGTTCTACATTAAGTTTTCAAGTGGAGAAAACGGCAATAACTTCCCCTTCCACTTTTAGCATCAAAAGAGCACAATTGAAGACCTTTGAACATTTAATGTAAAACTAAATTAGACTTAAATTAGGACTAAAATTTCGACTCCGATAAAGAGTTAATGAAAATAGTACCTGACCAACTGAGTCTTTTCCAACGTGGAAAAATAGTTTTAGGAAAGATTTTGACCTTGGGGTTAATAGACAATCGATTGTTTGGGTTTGGTTATAAAGTTTTTTTACATAACCAAAATATGAAAATTAATAACTAAATTGATATTACATTTAATAACGCATAATTATGAAAAGATATTCTAAATTCAGTCTTCATAATGGTGTAATAATTTAGAGTATGAGATTTAGTGAGTGAATATCAGTCAAATGCATCACAACTGATGTATTCCACTAATATTCACAAGTAATGGTTAACATAATATGGTTAACAACAGATTGTTCTCAAATCCTGTATCATGCATATATCAACAATCGTACCACCGTATATCATTAAATATTAGAACAGTTCTAATATATCAAAACATGTTATAACGTATCATAACTGAATATATTATACAAACTAAACAGCACAAATTAACCAATGTAAGACGGAAAGATATTACATTTCATGTTTGTTTTTTGATTTTGTAAATATGAAATATCAAAATTATTTTATGTTAACAATACTGACATTATGAAAATCTCTAAGGTTATAAATTTTAATATAAAATTCTAAAATTTAAGTAGCAAAATGCTATTATTTCTAAGAACTTTTTTAACGGTGCATATTTCCAGATAATTAATTTTATTAAAATTCAAACGAGTTATCGACTCCGGGTGTTAATTTCTATCGAGTTAAATCGTTTAAAATTTGCCGTTTAGAATTCGCTACTACACCGCTCGGGCAAAACGAGTGTGTAAACCTGAAAATGTTCATGACTTTAATACCCGGGCACACGCGAAATTAATATCAAAAGTGTTAACTTTCGACTCGGTGTATTTTCCTTTCATTTATTAGAAGTCCTCGTTTCCTCGTAGCTAATTCTGAGAAGTAGCATTAAGCAGTCGCGTATTTTTCCTGTTTTAATTCGCGTTTCATAAATTAATTATGTCTTCGTTTTTCCGCGTGCAGGAGGCAGAGCTAATTTTGCATCTGCGCGCGCGCGCTTCTTCAGGATTTCTTTACGCGGCCTCCGCAAGCGTCTGCCCCGTAATTTATCCTCGTGACGAAGAGAAAGAGAGAGAAAGAGAGAAAGTTTTATCCTGCTTGACTTTGTCTTTGCCGGGCTAATTAGTTATCCGCACTGTGAATATTATGGCGCTATTAAAGCGGCCGAGATTGCGATCGATCGCGGGAAAAGTGAAGGATCAGCGTCTGCATTCGTGGTAGCGATTGTTTGCCCGTCCGTAACAATGGCCGTGTCGCAGTCAGTCAGTCCGTCAGAGTACGAACATCCCCAATGTTATTTTAGCGAGCGGAAGACGCATTGTGCACCGGAGTCGCCTAATGAAAATAGACGCCGACGTAGCCGCAGAAATATCCGATCGCGTTTTAATCTCGGTCTGATTATAAAGTCAATATCTCGGCGAGGGGACATCGCGGACCTGACTCTTTTTTTTTTCTCTATAAACGTATCGGGGCCTTCGTCCGCGACGCTTGCTTCTTAAGAAGAAAGACAATTCAATATCCGATCTCTGACCGATGAATCTCCAGCGGAAACGCAAAATTAGAAAAGAGAGCGAAATAGCGAATCGATCGTGCGACAGCGGCTAGTCGCACGGTTCTCATCAGAATGTATAACCGTGCATTAGCGTACGGCACGCATCCTAAAGACTTGCATCAACTTATTTACGATGTAAAAGTAGACTTTATTTATACGGGATTTGTGTATATTGTCAGTATCAAAATTGCACAAAATGTCTGACGGGAAACTCGCGCATCCGTTATGAATGAAGGGTCGGATCGAGAGCGAGCCAGCGAGCTAACGAGAGAGAGAGGATGAGATCGATTCTGCTCTACAATCGTGGTTCCGAGATTCTTCCGAAAATTGAAACTGGGTGATTCGCTCGAATCCCGGCCAAGCGAGGTCATCGCCACGCAGCATTTCGGAATTTGACCTTTGCGTGGCCCGGAGTCAAGGATCGTCGGCACGGTTGCTCTTTGAGGAGAGAAAACGAAAGAGAGAGAGAGAGAGAGAGAGCAATCATGGCTTGTGAATGCGGTGCGCATCGCGGAATAGAGAAATGAAAGCGAGAAAGGGCTGCCGAATGGAGGGTGAGGAAACGGACGCGGTTGTAATCGCGGTTCGCGCGCAGTCAATGACGGCGTCGGCTTAAGCTCGCGAGCGCTTCTTCAGCTTCCATATTTGCCGCAGCCGCCGCCGACTGGTCGGCGCTCAAATTAAATACCGTGTAAGAACGGGGGAAGAAAGGAAAAATGCGTTGACACTCGCGGTCGACTGGCGACAATTTCTTCTTTTTCTTTTCTTTTTTTGTGCTCGCTATCGACGCACTATTCTCTTCTGTTTCTTTTTCAGTCTCCCTCGCGGCACGCTCGGGACGACGAAGTGTCGCCGCTTAATGATATACTCGTAAAAGAAGAAGCGACGCTTTTGTTGCTTCTTTTGAAGAATACCGGACGAGAACACGACGTCGTAGACACCGAAGTTATCTCGAACAAGTGCATGATTATTGTCGGGCTCTCTCTTTCTCTCTCTCTCTTTTTCTATATATTTTTGGGACTCTCGTGAAACGCGAAAAGATCTACGGATGTCAAGGCATTGCAAAAGTGATATGCGATATAAAAATGACAAAAAGTACATTTTATGAAAAAAATTTATTTAGCGCTTTATAATGGAGAACTTTCTTTAAGGTAGTTAGTCTGTAGAGCGCCGGATTTTCAGTAGCGATATTAAAACACTTCTATACAAGTTTATTATTCACTGAAGAGAAATACTTTCCTATAACTTTATTCAACTATCCGCGTAATAAATGTTAATTTTGAGCGCAAAATTAAGACAAATAAAATATATACACGATATTACAAACCTATTACGCAATGTCGCCACATTTTTATATATAATGTCTTAAAAATAATTAATATTTTATAATTTTGAATCAATTGAACAACACTTTGACGAATGTAATCATGAAATTTTCAATTCATAAAATTGATTATTGACAAAGTTATTGTACAAAATGTAAATGGAAGGGCTATAATACCACCTTCTCTACATATATCTTATGGTATATTTTCGAAACAAAATACTCAATAGTTCTGAAATGTTTGTATAACATCTCTATGTTAATCCTTAATATCATGGTAGTTTTTCATTGAAATCCTAAATGTGGTTTAGAAGAAATTAAAAGTAGAAATTAAGAATAGGATATTAGTCGCATACATGGAGAAAATATTGTAGTAAAAATTATCGCAAAATTTTGTAATGCTGGATCATATCGGAATTATGACTGAAATTATGTGTGTTGTGATCTTTAACAATGTGTACATATAATATATATCACTAAAGATCACAACACACATTGTAATTTCAGTCGTAATTTCGGTCTAGCATTACAAAATTTATAGTAACTTTTGCTACAGTATTTCCTCCGTGTATAAAAAGTGTCGTCTTAAGTTGCAAATATCTCAGCTTTCGTGCGGTTAATCGTCTTCCAACTTTACAGACGTGTAGATAGCCTTCCATCAATATGCAGCCAAAAGTTAAAAGGATTCCTGAGAAAATAATTTAACGGATCCCAACCACTTTAAATGATCATTCACGCAGTAAGACAGTTTTCTCCGTTGCGGCGAACGAGTCGCAACTTGCATCGCGCAAAGTTCGCAAGAAAAAAGAAATTGAAATATTTTGTCGCACATTTATATCGGAGACTAACTCGGAAATTACGCGGCTCGATATCGCCCACTTTATTTTCCATTTCCATTTCCTCGCGTGTCGCGAACACCCGACTTGCGATGACGACGGCGACGACAACGAAGCTGACGGCGACACGGCGAAGGACTCCGGGCACGGAAATCGTCGAGACGCCGAAACCCGGCGACGGGACGAAAATTACAGCAGCACGCGATCGCGCCGGACGCCAAATTTATTGCGTTTATCGCGCGGCGACGGCGACGACGTACTCATTGATTCTGTTTCGATGTAAATTCGGCCTCACGCGAGTCGCGAGTCGACCTATCACGACCCGCGCGCATTCTCGTCGATCATTCTGAATGCGAGCGTATTATGCGCGAAGCCGACACACATCGATATTAATCGGACGCATTTCGCCGCGCCGATACAGCCAACGTTGAATTACATGTAATGGCGATCGATGCGACGGACGATGATTTCCCGGTCGGCATTAAAAGACCGACAACGACACGACACCGCGCGTTTTATGTAATGTTATTAATTGCGTCGTTTATTTTCGGGAGTTATGTAAATCCGGCTTTGGAAATCAGGACAGTTAATCGATCCCTCCTCTGTGTGTATGCGTGCTCTCTCAACTTCCCCCTTTTTCGCCCTCTCTCTCTCTCTCTCTCTCTCTCTCTCTCTCTCTCTCTCTCTCTGTATGCCGCGCGTTTCGTCAATACTGTGCGCCCGTACCGCTCGCAAAATAAATGATTTCGTTGAAAAATGCTGCATTTGTCGAGATAAATGTAGAAGATATCTCCCCCCTCCACCCGAATGTCCCCCTCGGATATAAATAAAAATTATTGGGCCAGGCAGAGGATTAACATTTCTATTTTTGGCTCGCTCGTGGCGACGTCCTTTTCGATTAATTCCATTAAATTCTGTGCATCGCGAAATCGATTCCGCGGCCGCTTCGGGGAGCCAGCGGCTAAATTACCGCGGTTGATATTGATAATTGTCAATCAAACATTATCGAAACGCGGCGAGAGAGAGCCACCGACGATGACGGGCGTTTCACGTGATCAAACCCAATGAAAATATCCAGCTACAGAGATCTTCTCTTTCCTCTCGTTCTCTCTTGCTCGCTCTCTTCGTTTCGCGGGATACTGGGCATTCCTTATTTTCACGACAAACGTGTCGTTACATTGTAACGACTTTTACGGCGGTGGCAGGCAGCCGAGAAAAATCTCATTTATTCGCGGGACGACGACAACAAATTTTCATTGTCTGCGTCTCTAATAATGTCTATCACGCTCGGGGACAAATAGGCGTAACTTTTCCCTTATATAACTTTCCGCTCCTCTCCTCGCGGAGAGCAAGCATCAGCCCGAGAAAAAGCTGTACACAAGGTGTCCGAGGAGTCACGCACTTTCTTTCTAAATCAGAGATAATGGAGATAGAAGCACGCGCTGTTTCGCGCGGGGGGATCAATAATTTGATTTATGAACGCGTTGAAAATTAAAGAGACCGCCGGAATTCTTCCTTCCGCTCGGCCGCGTAAGCGGAATTCGAGCTTCCCCCGTGAGATTTAATTGTGAAAGAAAATCCGGAAGTCGCGAGCGGAAACGAATCTTCGGTATTGCGTCGCTACGTTGAAGGGGAACCGTTGCGCATAAACACGGCGGGCAAACAAAGTAATTAAAAAAATGGTTACGCAGTTGGCCTTTAAAGCCCGGCGAAAATGAAACGATATCGATCGGCCGACGTACAATTTTGCGGTCGGCGAACCGCGAAACTGCTCTCTCGTCGCTCAAACTTGGAGTTTTTCCGCCCCTTGAAGTTTGTCGGCGATAATCAAGCCTTACTTCCTGGCGCATAAAGTTTGCTTAGCACGCAACCTGTCGCGCGTTATTTCTTTCTTCTTCTTCTCCTTTTTTTCCTCTTTTTTCCGCCTATCTCTCTCCCTTTTCCCCCTTCTCTCTCTCTCTCTCTCTCTTTTCTCTTTCGCATATATATCCAGTTGCCGTATTTCCGACGCGTTTTCAGCATTAAACGCGGCCGTCTTAATTTTCGCCCGCGATCCTTCCGTTATTATTATCGGCCGACGCGTGCTTTTTCAGTCACGTGTCGGCCGGCATTCGACAGAGCCGTGGAATGCGATTTCCGGCGCGTGTTATCGCGAGCAAGATCAATTTCGAGTGTTGATGCAACGTCAACGCGGAATCGCGAGCTCATCGGGCTTATACACGCTCTGAATAATGCACTCGATACGCGCGCCCGTACTATTTGCGTTACGTCGCCGATGCCTCTCCTGTTTAACGAACTTACCGCGCGAGAAAATGATACAACATATATTACGTCGTACTATGCGCGCGCTCCGCGTTGTATTAATTAATCACGCCGAACAGAGCTGTCTGTCGCGCCGAGTATGTTGTTCAGGGGAACAGTTACGCGAGGAATCACAGTGGCATGGGGGGTACGTTTTACAACCGATGAGTCGTATCTTTGACACCGCCGTTTTGGCTCCGTTGACCTTTAAAATTATCCTGTGAATCCTATCGATTTTTTGTTACTCTAAATGTGGACTCATTTAATGCAAATAATATCAAAATAATTCAATACTCTTCAGTAACGAAAATAAAAACAATTGGCACCTATGGTGATTCTAGCGGAGTATCCAAGCTCGGCGGTTCTAGTATAAACATGGTTTCGACTCCGTGTTTCGTCCCATATAGTATGCACTAAGCGAACAAACAACGAATTAATACCAACTGTGTAATATATTCAAACGCGCGCAAATTTTCTTTAATACACCACTTTATGGGCAAATCGACCCGGAATGTTCTGTTCATTATGACGTACATATTTTCCAAATTACAACAGCGAAAATTTTCACTCGCTGTTCGTTTCTTGTTCGTTCGTTCGCTCGATGTATACTTGGCTTTAACGAGAGCTTCGTATTACCGTCGAAGAGGCGGAAATTGCGCTGCAATTTCCCGGGAGACCGAGTTATCTCGAGGAGCGGTTAATGATTGAAAGATACGATCGAAGCGGATCTTATTGAATTTGCAAGTAATATGTGATTCGCTTGGCGACGGGTTCGCGACAAAGGGGTTATCGCTCATGGAATTCCATCGGCATTCGTCCGCGAGGGGATGCGCATCACCTTGTGTCAACAGTTGACTACATTTAAACTTGAACTTTAGCGAAATTTAAATCACCGAAGGTGCAGTGAGTAACTCGAAGCGAACGAATGCAATTTAGAATATTCCTATATTCGTTGGTTCTTTTCGTTGGCTACACATTTAACCCGTAAAAGGATGCGTGAGAAACAAACTGACGCATGAACAAATGAACGTTTTTACATTTCGTTCTTGTCTACGATATTGGCGCTTTCAGTGCCTTCCCTCTACTGCTTATCCTTGTATCTAGCGAAGTAATATAACGCGAGTAATATTACAGCGCCGGCGTGGCAGTCAACGCGTTAATTCGCAGGAGTTCGGCGACATTCCCGAATCCAGCGAGTTCGAATTCTAATCTAACGGGAACATTACGCTTTTCGGAGAAAATACTTCCTCTCGTTCGCTGTTGCCGAGGATACGAAACGTCCGATGTACATTTCTCCGTCTGTCGGAGGAACGCGTGAAAGCTCTTGAAAATTTCGCGAAACTTCTTTGCCAAGGGTACAACGTTATCGTCGCGTTATGACGGCGCGATTCAGTGCGCGTTACCGGGCTTCAAGCGAAGCAGTCGAGGGTGAATCCGGGGTGCGGCACGTAGCGTCGTTTCGCCGTACGCGTCTTCCCCGCGTGTGCGAGCGTCTCATACACGTCGAATAGACGCGACTTATTCGACAGCTGCAACGAGGCAGGCTTCGTACGGTACGTATGAGAGCGGCTACGTAAAGCGAAACAAATTTCAAGCTCGAAATTGGAAAGATTCGGCGCGATACCGCTCCACTCGCCGCGAAAATACCACGCGGACGTGCGCTCGTCAAATTCATATATCCCCCCGCGAGCCTCTTCTAAACACGGATACGTTGTTACCACGTCCGCGATCGGATCGTTGCCGCGCACTTGTCTTCGACGCAGCTGTTAATTACGCCGACCGAATTGCCAAAAGATCCTCTCAATCGCCGGAGATTTTTGCATAAGGCACGAGAGAATCAGCCGATCAGAATTCCTTATTTCTATCCCCAGGACAGCCGAGAAATATGGGTAGATCGATTTTCCATATCTGTCGGTGCTTTTTCTCTATACTTGGTTCAAACGTGTATTCAATTGATTAATATCGATATATATCCTTATATATATTCCTTTAACTTGGGGAACCAGTGATAATGTGAACACTTGGGTGGCCAACGCTTCCGGAGCGACGATGAAGTCAAAGAAGAGGTGAAACGCTTCCTCAACGGGTTGGCAGCGGAGTTCTACGACATTGGGATTCAGAAATTGGAGCACCGTCTACAAAAATGCGTAGAAAAAGATGGCGATTATGTAGAAAAATAGAGCAAAGTTTCATCTTTCCAACGATGTAAATTTCTATGAGAATAAACAATGTTGTCTATTTGTAAAATTGATGGGAACCTTATTTCTGGATCAATCCTCGTATATATATATATATATATATACAGATCGCTTGTCTCTGCTGTTTTCTCAAATTCCTCCCGATCAGCGCGGCATTGTTCACGTCGTCACGGATCCATCCGCCGCATTCTGAGATACTCTCGCTTCTGTTTACTCGCGCGACTTCCACCGTGGGGAAGCAGAAATCGAATCATCCACTTCTACCCTCCGTCGACACGTTACATTGTTTTTTCTCTCATATACAACAGCCATCCTGCCACGTAATGAAGAGATCCATCTCTTTATCTCTCGCATATCGTTCGCGGCTCTTTCTCCCGGCCTCTCTTCAATGCATCTTGTCCTCTGTTCGCGTATCGGTTTCTCGTTCAGTGGCTCATCGCGATCGAGTGGCAGAGGTTCGCAGTAAATATTGACGTCCGGTATATACTCGATCCCGCTGTGGATTTTACGACTCCGCGCCAAGTTACGGCCGGCCGACCGACCAGCTGAATCAAGGCCGCGTAATTGGTTCGCGTCGTCGGGTTCGATTTGCCTTCGCCCTCGACCCCTCGCCACACCCTGGCAGGCAGAGAGAGGTCACCGAGAGGGGTTCTCTGCCCTTTTCATTCCGTGGAATTAGCGCGTGTAATTAGAACCGATCGTTTAATTCGTTGTTTCGCCGGCGTTCTCGATAATGTCATTTTCCCCCGAAGTCTGACGTTCGGCGAAGAGCTTTCTCTCTTCTTCGGGGATCCTTCCGAAAGTGCTTAATAAATAACGCATTTCTCTCTCGCCGATGCTAATTTGGAGCGTCTCGCCAGTTTCGGAAGCCGCGCACTCCTCTGGACGTTCGATTAGCAGGGACCGTAAAATATTCAGAAAGCTACAAAAGCCTGGCCGACCGGCTGCTTGGCTCCATCACGAAGCGGGCGGGGGTTAACCAATTCTTCTCTCTTCCGAGATAACGCTCGTTTCCTCGCTCCGTGAAGGAAATCGGACGCAGCGCTGTGTACCGAGACGACGTTTTTCCAGAGCGCGCTCAAAGCAGAGGGCACTCTTCAATTATCGTCACGGCGAGAAAGAGAGCTTTATTACAGGTGGTAGATGCATTCGAAACGACGGGGGTGGTGGTTAGCACGCGCGCGCTTCATCGAGAGGGTGTCGAGGCCGCGTCGGAATTTCCGAAAATTGCCGTTGCTTATGTAAACTGGGTCGCGCGTCACGCACAGGCGATGCGCGCACGCATCGATAACTTCTCTCCGGCGGCGCGGCGCGATCGGCGATTCCGCGCACGCGATGCCGATTGAACGGCGTTTCGCGCGAACCCGCGGCGCGACGCATCATAAATAAACGCTTGCCAGCGGCCGGATATCCCCCGTGTCGGTTTGTCATCCGCGTCGTGCAGCGCGCCGCACTGACAAAGCCGCCGTTTTTAAAAACGCGCGTCACGTAGCGCCGAGCGTGCACAGAGGATCGCCGGCAGTACGTCAAAAAAAAAAACAAGAAAAATGGATAAATAAAAAAGGAAGAAAAATCGGCGGAAGACACTTCTCTCTCGTCGCCGGTGCGTCAACGTTGCTTCATTAATTCGCGATTGTTTGCGTTCTCGTATGACTGATAAAACGCCTAAGTAGATGCCCAATGATCTTTCGCACGTGACGTGATTGTGACGCGACTATTGTGAGCGAGCAGCGATAATTCTGTGAATTTGATTATTTTAATAAAGATAGCTATATTAACTAATCAGAGAATCCCTGACAAAGATACATTCAGCGTATGTGCGTTTTTTTTTAAGAATTGGGACATCCCCATTTGACAGTTCACTCCAGTATACTATAGAGTTCAATAGCGTCACGAAGGTGGAACGCGAACTCACCCTTGGCGTTATCCAACTCAGCAGGTGCCGTAGACTTTGCTACTTCGGTTGCACGGATAGGATCGTCGATATCTTTGTTTTTAGAAATCGTTGCGATTCGAGAGAAGAAGCGTTACGGAAAGTTGAGCTTCTCATCGACACGGAGTCGTTTTTCGAAATAAGGATTGATCGGTACAATTAGATTATCGCGATAGAAAATATCGATTGTCTTCGGGTTGAAGCGAAAATCAGTCTTTAATGAAAAGATTTGGCCAGATAATATCTAAAGCGTTAATTTTTCTCTTCTTAATACGAGTAAACTAAAATGAAATCATAATAAGAACTTCTTTCTAATTTTGGCGACTTTTCCGTTTGTAAGTTCTATTAGCGGATTTAATTTTTCTGCCGATAATTTTTAAACGACCTGCACATTGACGAAGAAGATTGTCGCGAAGCCGTGGAAAGTCATTATTTTTCAGTTTTTCGATGCGCATCAAAAATTGTTACCAGGGAAAGCGTAAGCTGGCCTCGCTTAACTGCCACCGATAATTGCCCGCTTTTTTTCCTCGGATTCGAACGATTATATTTTCATCGCGCGTAAATGTCGAAACCGGCAAATTTCGAGTCAGTCGAGAGGACATTCACCTACGGTTATTTTTGCACAGCGCCAATTACATGTAAAAGCGGAATTATACCGTGCAACGTCATCCAACGCGGAAATCGTAGTTGCGAATGCATGTGTATGTTCTTAATTTCGTTCGGTTTCCGTCATCTATGAGTATAACCGTATGGGTTAAAGTGTAATCTGCATACGCTTCGAGCAATTATTATGAATTGCAAACAAGGGGATTATAAGGAGGATGGTAGGTATAACATTATGTTGCGCATTGGCACTTTCACGAAGCAGAGGTGACATAATTGGAGGGCTTAGGGCAATGGCATATCAAAACCGTGTGCGAGCTAAAATTTTACGACGGTTCTTGCCTGTCTGCTTATTTACGAACTCGCTAATGTCGCGCGCACTCCTGCACTTTTTGGCGTTATCTGAATTTACATGAAAAAATGATTTCATCGAGCTCACCGAGCAAATCTTATTCGCAGGGCAATTTTTACGAACTTTTGTTCCATAATGCATTAATAAACGGGCTGCGATGCGAATTTTTAAGAGAGAGGAAGAGAGAGGGGGCCGACCTTCTTTTTGTCAAGATGACTTCAACTTTTACATTTGGAATTTATAATCGTTCTTTTGGATAGATATTTTATATTAATCTTTATATTTACTTCACATATGTATTACACATGCGTTTATATTACATAACCGTGTTTTTGTGTGTAAAAAAATTGCGGAAAAAACATCAAGCTTAATAACATGCAAAATTTTCCCGAGATGCTTCTCACACGTGGAATTTGCCCTACTTAGCTAAACGCATTGTTACATATCAAATCTTTTAATTATGATAATTAGAGTGATGAGGAGAGCGTTCTATGCTGTTTATGTTTGTGCTGCATCAAATATTCCAACTTCCGCATCAGGAAATCGCGCAGTTTGTATTAAAATATTCATCGACGCTTGTAATTTGATACAACACAACGCCAACGTATCAAATTAGATATTTTAGCGTAGCACTGCTTTACTAGCCCATAGGGTGTAATGGTTGAAGCGACCTAGTTAAAACGATACAGCCTATATTCGCGGCGCATGATGCATAGCAAATATATCGCACTTCCTTTGATTGCGTTTATTAATGCAAACGCGCAAGTCAAATATCAGCTGAGTGTAGAAACGATATTTCGCATTGCAACAAAAGATACTCTTGACGTTTACGACAAGAGAAAGAGAGAGAAAGAGGGGGGGGGATGAGGGGAAACATTGTGTGCCTTTTTATTTTTTTTCTTGTTCAGTAGCTCGTTCAATTTTACAAAATTAAGTAATTTAAAACGCTGCGATAAACGATATTTCGACGAACACGAAATTTAAAATATTACTTTTTTAATGGAACCGGAAGAAGTTTGATCGTTTGGCTCCTGCTTTTCTCCCTCTCTCTCTCTCTCTCTCTTGATTAAAGACTGTGCCATTAATCCAGATTCTGTTGTCTACTAATCGAATTAATAAACCGGTCCTCTAACTTAAATTAGAAAAAAAAAAGAAACGAAAACATTCTCACCAGGTCGGAAGCAAGCGAGAACTTGGAGTGCGGCGCACTTCTGCCGCCGGTGACCCACATTCTCCGCAAAATTAACCCGGGACTTTTAGGGTCGAGCTCGTCTGTGCTCGACGCGGCCGTATTCGCGGTCAAAATTTAAGAATGCAAGGAGGTTAAGTGCTCGCGGTTAAGTCAACATTACGAGATAAATAACGCGACGATTTCGTCGCCGCCACGGCTATTGCCCAGCATCGCGACAAAGAATACGAGAGTGACCCATAGAAAATTCCCGCCAACTTAATGGCTAGGAAATGAAACGGAAACGAAGTGCCCGCTTCGCCGGTAAACTCGCGTCAATTTCTCCCTTTCTCACGACGGGAGAATATCCTTTCGGACAGATTACGCTTGTTTAGCGCGACTCCTCGGGTACTCGAATATTATAATAAAACGTGGGACAACTTTGTTTCGTATATCGCCGCGATGATCGGCGCTTTCCTTAATTGAGAATCGCACAGTCGAGAATCGGTCCATCGAGCTGAAGTTGAGTGGTCGATGGGTCACTTGTAATAGTGAACCCTTCAATTACGGAGAGAACGAGCTATTAACCGATAAGGACGACTCTTCGGAATCGACGTGGGTAATCGTGGCGAAGATGCGTGCACCATGTTATCCTAAGGGCCGATTATGCGGACACGCCGGGTTAAGTTGGCTTAATTGAAGTTAGCAAATCCCGGATTAATATCTAATCCGTGGGTAACTAGTAGCCCGTAGCGTCAGATTTTCAATTCAGATTAGCCAAATCGGACTGAACGTGCGAAAAAGATCGTCCTCGGAGAGAAAGACCGTCCTCCAATTCGTCGATAAGTCTTTCTCATGCAATCGGCGAGGAAGAGCGAGACATTTTTCTCGAGGGAGCGGCCGGCACCACATCCGTTTAATCGACGCTATCGAAGAGAACCCCGGGCGGATCGAATCGCGGCCGCTTCTCGCTGATTAGTTCGAAAGCTTAAAATCCCCGGGTGATCCGGACTTCCACGCGACGGCCGCGTACTCCGGAGTTTGATGTAACGCGGTGCTCCTGCACAGCCGTGCGGTCATCGCGAGAAAGAGAAAGGAACTGATAGACAAAAAGACCGAGAGACAGAGAAACAAAGAGAAATAAGGATGAAAATGAAACACAGAGACAAAGAGACAAAATGACCGAGACAGAGAGTCAGAAAGACAGACAGCTCTGTCAGAAAAGTGACAAAAAGTGACCTCTCAGATATCAAAATAGAGACCAAAAGTAACATATTTTTGTCAAATTCTGAGAGTAACTAAGGTATAAATGATACGTTTTCGGAGCGGTTTCATTAAAATAGACAGCAAAAATATATATATAGAACGACTGTATTTTACAAATTTAACGGCAGCTTAGAAAAAAAGTGACAAAAGATGACTCAAGTGACCGGTTAGCAGCGTCGGACAAGGAAAAAGGGAGAGAAAGTCGACACTTTTAACCTTCGCCGGCGTGCGTCGCATCGCAACGCGGCATTGTTTCGTTCCGCAACGACGCCACTGAGATTTCACGATGCGTACGCGCCGTCGACGTCTCCGGGCTAAAACCGAGCTTTTCACGGAATTCCATTCGCGCGAAGGGGTTGGGAAGGTAGCCGCCCGAGCGGAAGATTCCGCGCACATCGTCGAATATCGCGTCTTTTACCCTCCCTCTCCTCAGCCTTTGTCGGACCATAATTCCCACCGGCCCCACTTATTGCCGTTGGTACGTGTTGTCTACCGGTTTATATGGCCGCCGCACGCTCCGCTTAAATCTCCGCATCTTTCAATTAGCCCGACCGCGTGAACATTCGTGATCTACCGGATTACAAGCGGCTGCTGGCCGAGCAATCGGAAATGACGGAAATTCATTATTTTATCTATTATTTCATCGCCCGCGTTTTATTATCTCGCGGAGTCCTTGTCCGCGATGTAAAACTTCCGAAGGAAACGAGGTAGAAAACACTGTCGACGACAGCACGGACGGAGCTTTATCCCGCAGATGCGAGGCAATTCGGTGCGATGAGAGAGCGCGGGGATAAATTTAAAAGCGCGTCGTTCGCCGGCAGATTAATCGACGAGCTTAATTAGTCAAAACGCAATTAATGCGGCTGGCTTTGTGGCGCCGAAGGTTATCGCGGAAGAATAGAACAGAGAGAGAGAGCTCGCCTCGACGAGAGGAAAATATTCCGCAACCTATTCGTTCGGAGTCGTCGCTTTCGTAATCACGATATGCAGTCAGTGGGATTCGCATCGACACTTGTTCTCTTGCGAGGTAAAAAATGAAGGAAAAAGAAGCGAGGAGACACAAACGAAGCACGGCCGGGAGAATACAAAGGAAGTCGCGTCTCGCCGACTACATTAAACGCAGGGAATTAAAATGCGTTGAAACATATTAAAAATCAGCGATGCGAATAAAACACGTTGATTTTCTTATTCGGCTCATTCGCGCTGAGCGCCCGATGAAAACTGCGAAAAAACGATGGAAAAAGGTTGACGTTTAATTAAGATAGCGTTCGGCGATTACGCGCAATAATTGATGCGTTCCGCTGCAGACTAAAAATAAACAAACAAATCGTGCGTTCAGGAATATATACGAACCGCGAAATCTCGACTCCGAGGAGTAACGCGAATGTTGTTCCCCTTTGTAATAATAGACACTCCCTCTTCGATAAAAAAAAAGACGGAAAAACGTCCTCACCGGAACCAATAGCGGCCGGGTTGGGGAGCAGTGTTTCAGATGACAGCTGTTGGCGCGTAAAGTCTGACGGCGACGCGACATCTCGCGAGGTGACAGCGATAGGTGCCGCGGGCGTTAAAGCGGTGCGCGTTACAAGCCGGGAGCGCGCGCCCGGTGTGTGTATCAAAGTTTTCTTTCATGCCGCGCAGCTTTTTCGTCTCGTGTTAGGCATGTAGGTGAGGATAGGTGCAAAAACGGTTTTCCTCAATTTTTCCGTGGATTTTTTCACTTTCTTTCCCAAGGGTAGGAAAATTCATTTAGAAAAATTCACGTGCGTCCGATTAAAATCTGCAACACTTGCTTCTCTTAGTGAAGATAATTGCGTGCATTTAATTGAACTTAAGTGAAGTTAGTATAGAATAGAATTGAAATAAAACAGGTAGAAAAATAGTTAAGCAATAACGTTATTATACCTTAAAAAAATTCAAACCGAATACATTGTAAACAAATATATAATATAATGTTTTAATGCGCATAATATTTTTTAAATCCGTGTCAATAAAATATAACTACTGAATGGTCCATATAAAGTGTTACAGACTAATATTTCGAAAGAAATGCATTATTCGAAAAAAAGTTATAGACAAAAGTTATAAGATTTTGTAGGAGGCACAGAATGACAATATTGTTACATTATTAAACTACGTATTTTTCAAACATTATATCAAGGTTAACTTTAATATTTTTAATATTAATATTTAATATTTTTAATATTTAATATTTTTTATAGAATCCTATAATTTTTTAACTAGCAGAAAATAATGTTTCACAAAAAAACCATTTTCTCCTGCGATTAAAAAGGAATCCGTCTTTTTCTTCAAAACTATATTAGATGGATAGATACACGAGGCGCGCATGGAGCACGTGGTTGCGCGAAGCGTCCTGTTGTACACGCGTACAATAATATTGCAACAACGTCCTCGATTTTTCCGTCGGCGGGCATCCGCGACTTTTCAATTTCCTCGGCGTTTAAGCCGGAAATTAGAATTTTCTCGCGCCCAAAGTCCGCCAGAAATCGAACGAGCGACGCGCGCTCAGTATCTTCATCCTTTCGCTATGTCCGCGCCTCATTTTTCCCCCCGCGTTTCTCGAGCGACTGGTTTCTCGAGCAATTAGATCTCGATCTCGACGTGGGAGTATTAACATCGGAAGACGTTTTTCGCCGCGAGAAGAGCGGGGGGAACCGGTCGCGCGCGCGTTAACACGACGCCTCTCGCCCACGTTCTACCCCGATGTTTCCTGGCACGATCGGCGATCGTTGCTGCGATGCAGCGGAGCGCGCGCCATTGGGGAGTTCGTTCGGGGACCGACGCCGGTCTCGTTACATCCGAGAGATCATTTCCGTCACTGCGCCGCGCTGCACGCTGGATGGATCATGTGATACGTCCCAGAGCCCTAGACGCATTAAATCCGGAGAACTTCGGAATTAATTACCGCGCTTTATATCGGATCGGAACCGAGAGAGCGTGATTCCTCCCCTCTTGTTTGGATAGAACTGAGATGGAAAAAGTTGAAGTAATAAAATATCTAGGGGTAATTATCGATGATAGACTTAGTTTGAAAAACCACTGTAATTATAAGAAAATATGAAGGAGACAAAGTTCCTTGAATAGTGTAGGTAACTATGTACAGACATACGAAGCACACTCGTATACTAGATGTATTATATACAAGTCAATAATAGCGTTTCTCTTTGAGTATTGTGCGAGGCTATTGATAAATACGGGAGAAACGCAGCTGACTGAAGTTGCGAGTGACGTAAAATCGAGGGTCATATTGCGGTATGACAGACATACTGAAGTGGAACTGCATTGCGATTTATGAATGTAAGGCAGAGGATGTACTATAATGCATATATATCTACTTTTAAGATAGTATGTTACCGGAACAATTGAGATGTAAAATAGAGATTGTGGGAAATGCGAGTGAAAGACAAGCGCGACAAACCGGAAACATTGCAATACAGTTTCGTGGAGTAAAAGGTGCACAAAGAAGTATATTTTACGAAAGAATAAGAATGTACAACGCCTTACCGGCTGTGATAAAGTAATGTGAATGAACTAAAACTTTTAAGCGTATATATAAAAGAAAAGAACAAATATATATATATAAAAGATAAAAGAGTATATTGTAATTTATATATAAGTAATAAGCATTATACTACAGATAGCTGAGAAAGCTAATAAAGATCATTCATTCATTCCTTTTCTCTCTCCCTCTCAGTCCCTTTCTCATTTTTCGTTCTTCCTCTCTTTCCGTCTTTCGCGAAAGCGAGCGCGCGCGTGCCCGACAATCGAATTGTCGGTGCCGCGACAACATTTCGCGAATTTCCGAATATCGCCGGGCCGGGTGGGGAAAAACGGCGCTCACCGTGCGTGTAATTTATCGACTAAATAATCTTTGGCAGCCGATAACATAAATTTCCACCGGCGGAAATGCATACGGGGGATATATCGTTTTTTAATGATATTCTATGCTGTGGAAAAACATATAAATATCCGATATCGTAATTGTAATCGGATAATTAGATTGGATTCACTCTTCGGATATCTTTATTAAGTCGTGTAATTATTTAAACGCATCAGCATCAATGTGTTTTCCATTAGTTTATTGCGGCAATGATGATGAAACACCGATTGAAGTATCTGCGCGTATTCATCAAATTTCGATAAATCTGGATTAAAACCGTTAATTTTTACGCCGAGAACGCAATTTAGGCCGCTCTTGATAATAGAAACGCGCGCATGCACGATCGAGCGAGCGTGGCTCAACGGAAAATGAAAAAAACTACATATATACAGTCAGCGTCATATATGCCATTCTCTGGGTCGAGAGTTACATCATTTTTAGTCTTACACACGCAAAGTTGAAAATCACATAAGTAAACTTTTGTTATAATGGCTCTAATTATAATTATTTTGACATTACTTACGTGTGTATAAAACTGAAAATAGTCTAATTATCGATCTAGTAAATGGTATAGTTCACTGAGAGAAAAATATCCAAAAAATAAGAAATATTTATATGGTAGGTATTCATAATATATTACTTTAAATTTAAATTCTATTTAAATAGAATAAATAATTGCTTTCATAAAAAGCTAGAGATTTAAGAAAATTTTTTCATTTGAAAAAAATTTGTTTTCAGTGTAAATATATATATTTTGATATAAGCAGGGTTGAGTAAATTAATTTAAGTTAAAAGTTAATTATGCCAAACTATATACATAAATTTAATCTACCTGTCCTTAGGTGACTACTCCCGGGTTAACTGTTAACTAAATTAATCGTACAGGCCATTAACTTGAATTAAACAAAATTAATTTACTCAATCCTAGGTACAAATTATGTTAATATTCAGCGAATAAATATTTTTCATTTCTTGGATATTTTTTCTCTCAGTATATACACACAACCGTATTAATTGTTCGAGACATCGTTATTCGGTTTACATCGATTCTCCCATGAGACTGATCGCCAGAGAGCATCTGTAAAATTCGCTGTACCACCCTCCGCTAAGTATATCTTCCCTCTCCTCATTTGTGTATTCGCTTGCCTTCCGCGGCGACTGTCGTCGTCGTCGGCGGTAGCGGCTTCCCTTGAATTTTTCAATCACCCGACGTTTTTCAATTATCTCCACTGGCGGCGGCGCGCACCGCGTGCGATTCCCGTCGCGAAAATGCAAGCCGATATAAATGGAACGTATGCAACCGCGTTACACCAGCTGCCGCACCGTTGTCAGGGTTCATTGATGCTGCGGGAAACTCGGAGGTCGCGCCGCGGGATATTTTCCGCGCCAGTGGCGTAGCTGGAATTTTCGTGTCCTCTTAGCCTCGAGGCTCGCTAATAGAGCGGCGGTCTCTCTTGGGTCTTTACTCAAATTTAGTCCTCGAGTATTTTCGGACGTAACGACGCGGGCGATTTCGTGTTATGAGGTCCTTTAGAATAATTAGGAAGTGTTTTTCACGGACGGATGAATTTAGTATTATCCTTCCGGGAAGGTTTGGGAAATAGGTTCAGGATTTTGGAAAGGTTGATGGGAATTACCAACGAACGACGTTGTATTCTGAAAAATAAGGTTTGGTTGAATATACTTGACAATGAACGACTAAACGAGTTTTAGTTGAAGAGGAAATAGAATTTCTGGTCACAAGAACTAAATTTGGTCCATGAGAATTAGAAATGTTGTTTCTCCTAATCAGAACGTATTTGACTGTCGGGTACATCCAACCAAACTCACTTTTCAATATAATATTGCCGTTTCACTAATATATATCAACAAAACGTAATTAATTGCATATAACAAATTAAATAGAAATGAGCAGCCAATTAAATGAAACATGCACCGTAAAACCGCGTGTATTTGCCGTATTTTTACATGAAGAGAAAGAATTAGTTGAATTAAGTTAACAATGAGAACGAACCAAGCGCGTTTTCGTCGAAGGAAATTTTTGGCTCTTCTGAACCAAATCTTGCAGCCAGAAATCTGTTTCCTCCAACGCATTCGGCTTGTCATGTTAATTCAATTAATCTTTTCTCTCCGACTTAAATTTCAGGTGAAAATTGAAACAAAGAACGTAGAGATCAACGTGACGGTTATAGCGTTAATTAGCAAGCTCGATAATAAAGGGATAAGAATAACCAAATAATGAAGCCAGACGAGACGTCCTACGCCACTGTTCATCTAGTATCCACGGACATAGCGAGCTACCTTCTCGGCGGTATAGGAAGCCGAGCTGCATCATTAGCGTCAGGTAATACCGCGTCGATAATAATTTTTGCATTAAGACGAGCACGCCCCGCGGTGCGCCCGGGATATCGTTGTTACCTTCTTCCGCGCTGGCGAAGGAGCTTATCTTTCGCGCGTTGTTCCTTTATATTCGCGAGCGGGTGTCGTTAGTAGCGCGCAGGTGTCAATTCTGTATCGTCGATATATTTCGTCCGGAAAAATACGATCGGACGCGAGAGGCGAGGCGTGAACGAGGAAAAATAGCGTACATCCCACGTTGATAACGATCGAGACGTCGTGCTCGTAAATACGGACGACCGTTGCTACAGACTGTATCATTGACACTGAATTTCCGCTGCTTTTCTTCCCTCCTCTCTCTCTTTCTCTTTGTTAGTCAAAACGTGACGGAAAGTTGAGCTTTCAATTTCAATGCTGAAATCCGAAGAGTGCCGCGGAATAAAGCAGTCCGAGGTGCAAACAGACGACTAAATATCCGATCTTCCTCGGCGAAGCTCCCAAGAGCGGATGCTACCCGAGCGCAAACGCAATTTAATTAATTTCATTATCAAGATATTTCATATCCGGATTCAACAAGTTGCAATGAGCCGGCCGTCAAATAGTCGCGCCGGAAGAAAATCAATATACCGTGGAGCCTGGTCGCGAAGACTGCGAAGATTATCACCGCTCGTTAGCGGCTGACAATTAGCGCGCGCGATCCGGTCAGGCACAATAAGTCGCGTATGCAGGATTACGTCTTTATGTACCACCAACGTGACGTTTACTTTTTTCATGTAGACAATGTAAAATATTATAAATTACATAGCGCGGTGCAAAGAGAAAGAGAGTAAGTTATTCATTTTAAATTAGTTTACGTCGAGAACAAAACAACAAACACACAATTTTAAATTAGTTTAAGTCGAGAAACGAACGATTGAAAAAATAAGTTTTTTCGCGAGCTACGTTTCGGGCGAACAAATAGGTAGTGAAATTATTTTCCTCGGCCAATTTCAGGTACACTTTATTTCAACAGAATTTTAATCCAAAGCTTAGCTTCAAAGGTGTGTTACGGAAAAAATTGAAAATTTTCACGCGATAAATAATGATCTTTCTCAACATTTTCGCTAAGGAAAACATGACTTTTCTAATACGAAGAACTTTCCTTCGCACGCGGGAATTTTGGGACGCCCCAGAAATCTGTGGTTTCGACATAAGCTCTCTGGCGAATTCTGATCGGAATTCCGCGGCGAAACGAGGCGAGATGCATCGACGGACAGGTAGATGACGAATTATTCGCCACACGTCGCGCAACATTAGCTCTCTTTCTCGGCGCGTCGTGCGCTTAATTTTATCGCGCCACTCGTTCGCGGGCTCGTTTGTCAAATTATCTCTCTTTCGCCGCTTCAATTATATCCGCCGGCAGTGATAAGCGCGGAATTGCATTTGCGTGCACTCGCACACACACGGTGTGTGTACACACAATCGCGTTATGCCAAGCCGCGTCTCCTGTCAGGCATCATTGACGTTAACGGCTGCGCGCGGTAACGCCGACGTTTTGCAAAGTTAATTACCGACGAATGAAGCTCGCTTCCTCCCTCTCTCTCTCTCTCTCTCTCTTCAGGCTGCGTTCGTTTATATTTGTCGCAAACATGACATTCCCCCTCCTTCGAGAATCCGCGCGATAAGCACGCGCTCGGCGAAAACATACACGATAAATTCTATATTCGGAATAAGGAAGAAGAGATATTTTCGAGGCGCCCGATAGGGAGTGAGGCGGCGTGAAATATGAATAGCACGAGAACCGGAGTATCGATACCGCCGCGGAGGTATTAGAGAATTTGAAGCATCCTATTCCATCCCGACCCTCAGATGATGCAAATAGAGAACAAACCATGTTTGAGAAGCTTCTTTCTTCGCTACCGTTGGACTTCTCACGTCACGTATGTCTCCTTCGTATTTTATTTCTACGCTTCATCTAGGTGTCACGCTTATCTCCGCATTTGTGACCGGAAATTTATTCACCTCGGCCCGGCGTCTTATAAGCCTCATTTTTACCGTTAAACCTGTGGCGTGAGACGGAAAAGGAACGCGGCGGCCGGCGAGAATAATGTATATACACCGGATGAGGAAGGGTAATGGAGAGGAGCGGCCGGGCCGTAGGTGGGAAGAGAGCTTTTCCTTTGCGAGAGAAACTGCACGCGCAAAGAGAAATAAATGTCACTCGTAGCGAAGCCCCCCTTTTACCGTTGGGAAACTGTCGCCCGAACAGCGTCAGTCGTTTAACCGCGTGTTCGAGGGAAAACGATAAGGTGGCGCAGGATGAAAAAAAAAAACCGGGGGATAGATAGAGAGGAGCACGGATGCTGCGCCGAATGGGGGGCGAGGGCGTGCATTCGCCCCTAGCCTTTTGTAAATAGCGGATAGAAACGTGACACGGTATCGATCAGGCCGCGATATGTCGAGAACGAGCGAAATGGCACGTAAGCAATGGCGATAACGGCGGTGCGCCGACCCAGCTGCCGCTGAGAATCCAATTCTCATGCATTCGTTCTCGGCGCGAGACGATCCTCGAATGAGTAATTATGGACGTTGATTAAAATACACGGTCGCGTCAGGGTGAATTTCCGAGAAAGGCCGGCTGACTTCATCCGTATTTGCTTTGTCGACAATCGCGATCTTGATCACGAGCGATCGAGCGTGGATCAACGCACGTGCCGGCGCTTGAATTCTCTCACGGAGGGAGAGAGAAAGAGAGAGAAACTGACGAGGGAAAGGCCACGGTAATTCTCGAGAGCGTAATTCTTGAGGGCAACGGCGGGAATTTTCGCTTTGTATGCGCTCGCGTCCATGTGTGTGTGTATTTTTTTTTCAACGTGCAAACGCGCGAGTGGAATTTTCGAGCGATATTTTTTTTTTCCCGAAAAAAACTTGTAAAATATTTGATTCGCGCGTTTCGAATTCATTCGTTTCGTTTCGGGAGCGATATTTACCTCCGTTGAACCGACGGTAATCCTATTAAAAAAATAATCAAGTGCCAAATTCGCGTGTACGAAAGAGGCACGGCAGACGTACGTGTAACGCCGCACTTTGCGCCGTGAGATTTAATAACGATGAAATTCAATAGCCACGAGGAATGGCATCTGCGGAATATTAAGCCTGAAACGCTAGAGCGCGAAACGATTATTAATTAACGTTGTATAATTTTACGTGTAATAATATACGTATTTCTCTCCCCCCCCCCTCTCTCCCTCACTTTTCAAACGCTGCGAAATATGCGGTATGTGGTTATTTCCGGAAACATCGCGCGATCAATTTATTAGAAATTAATGCATTACAGGAAACGTTTCATCTCTATGTTGTGTATACTCGAATCGAAATTTTCACTTTGCATTGATGCTGCAAATTCCATCAAATTTGAAAAAAATCAATAAGATGTAATGTTGCATAAGTTATTATCCTACCTTAATGCTACTATTGGAATGGCCCCAGCCTGAGTTACGAGTATTTTTAGAAACTGGATAATTCCTGGATTCGTAATCATTTAATATTCGCAATAATCCCAATATTCTACCTACATTTAATTTTTACTCTAAATTTCAATATAATCAATGTATTTAATATGTAATTTATTTACTGCAAATATGAACGAAAAGCTAATATTAAATAATTAACATTGTTCAATAATCGTATCAATAGGTAAATAAAACAGCAAATTTTCACAGTTTTCACATGTTGAAGAGGAAGAGAGGAGATTAGGGAATAGCGGTGATATAAACACTAATATGAATTTTTCATTTGAATCCGGTATAATTAACAAGATTAAACAGAAATGGAAAAAGAGCGTTACTAGAGGCATAAATTGCATCATTTGCGAAACTCCGGCTGATATTTGTAATTGTAAATTATTCACAGTTTTTGACCAATAGCATAATTAACACAGCTTTGTCGTCATGGGCCGTTATTCAATTATTCGGATCGATATTTTTTTTCTATAAAAATAAGTGCAAGTTAACGAATAATCAGAGATTCATGATTATTTATCAAATGACGATGGGGTATCATGAATATCGGCCTTAAAATATACTCAATTTCAGCTCGGGTGTCTCCTTATTCTCGTTGAATTCGTTAAATTCGTTCATTAAAATCGAGTGTAATAAATGATTCGACACATCTAGAAATACGAGGGCGGTTCAATAAGTACCCGTGTTAGACGACAGAGGGCGTTCCTGAGGGAAGTTGGTGTTATCATCGTGTGCTGTCATCTATCAAACGACGGCAAAACAAATTGCAGACTGATTGATAGGTTAGTTTGGATTTGGCAGCCATTCGAGTAAGACGTGTTTCGTGATTTTCGCTAAGATGGAAAAAGAGCAGTATCGTTCGGTAATTCGCTTTTTGATTTTGGATGGGAAAAAATGCGAGGAGATAAAAGCAAAGTTGGATGCTGTTTATGGGGACACTTCGCCATCTATGACCACAGTTAGATATTGGTTCAACGAATTTAAACGTAGGCGAACATCCGTTTTTGATGAGGAGCGACCAGGACGCCCGGCAGACGTGGTTACCGAGGAAATCATTCAAAAAGTCCACGACATGATTCTCGCTGATCGACGAACGAAAGTGCGCAAAGTAGCAAAGGCCGTAGGTGTGTCGACCGGAACGGCAATTAATATTTTACATGATAAGTTGGCGATGAAAAAATTGTCGGCCCGATGGGTGCCGCGATTGCTCACGGTGGAAAGCACATTCATCCGGAGTTGTCGCCGCCAAACTGCATGAATTGCGTTATGAATTGCTGCCGCACCCCCCGTATTCACCCGATCTGGCTCCCTGCGACTTTTTCTTGTTCCCTAACATGAAGAAATGGCTCGCGGGAAAAAAATTTAGCTCAAACGAGGAAGTCATCGCCGAGACAGAGGCGTATTTTGGAGAGTTCGACAAATCCTATTTTTTGGAGGGGTTAAAAAAATGGCAGGAACGTTGGGAGAAGTGTATCTTTCTAAAAGGGGACTATGTTGAAAAATAAAAAAGAATTTTTTGAAAAAATGGTGTCTTCATTTCTAACACGGGTACTTATTGAACCGCCCTCGTATATATATTGTCGCTTGCGTCTCTTTATCCTACGTCCTCTAATCTGGCTTTTCAGCAATCTGCTTCCGGCTATTTCGTTGTTCCGCATACTCACTCTCGACACGGACACTAACAGTAGCACTAACATTCGCGAGAAATACAATTCAACCGGAGAAACACGTGTCGATAAACGCGACACCACCGAGAGCCCGATTGAATGTTTCAAGAGCCAACAAAATATTTTCATCACCCGACGGGGATTGTAAATAACATGCCGATATACGTACTCCGCGAGTCGTAGTATATGCGTCACTCGTCTCGACTCGAGATTTTATGACTCGATAATAGAAAGAAATATAAAACGTTCCAAACAATTGCTACTTTTGAGAGGGGTAAACTTGCCTTCCACCAATCGTCAATCAATCAATGCAGCATATCCGGTGGCGAAGAAATTACGACGAAATCAACGTTCCTAAAACATTATGACTTTCTCGAGAAAGGTCAAATTAACAAATTATTAAAATGATTAAACGCAAAATATGTATCGTACTTTTATTGGGTTGTTCGGAAAGTAATTTCGTTTTTTTGTGGTGAAAATGAAAGACGATCTTCGTATAATGAATAAATATTTAATTAAATTATATATTGGCCATTCTGATCCAACACCTTTTGCCATCTTTCTGGTAGTAGCATGATTCCACGCTCATAAAATTTTTGGTCTTTGCTGGCAAAAAACTGATCCAGGTGATTTTTGACGTGTTCATTTGAGGTAAAGGTTTTACCGTCCAAAAAATTTTGCAGTGACCGGAACAAATAATAATCCGAAGGGGCCAGGTCTGGAGAATATGGTGGGTGTGGCAGTACATCCCATCCAAGCTGTAAAAGCTTTTGGCGAGTGACCAAACTTGTATGAGGTCTCGCATTATCTTGGTGGAACACTACACCTTTTCTGTTGATTAATTCTGGCCTTTTCTGTTGAAGTGCATCATTCAGTTTGTCCAGCTGATGACAGTAGACTTCCGAATTAATTGTTGTGTTATCCGGTAAAAGCTCAAAAAAAGTGACTCCTTTAAAATCCCACCAAACAGACAGCATCACCTTTTTTTGATGGATATCGGCTTTTGAAATGCTTTGAGCCGGTTCATCTTTTCTGCTCCATGATCTCTTGCGTTTGACATTGTTATATACAACCCATTTTTTGTCCCCAGTAATGATGCGCTTCAAAAATGGATCATTTTCGTGACGTTTGAGGAGTGAAGCACAGACGTCAACGCGACGACACAAATTTCTCTCCGTGAGGACATGGGGAACCCATATATCGAGCTTCGAGGTAAAACCGAGGCCTTTCAGGTGGTCATAAACAGTTGAATTCGATAAATTTAACCTCTCACCGATCTCACGTGTTGTTATTCGTCGGTTTGCATCAACTAATGCCTTTATCGCGTCTTTATCAGCTTCAACCGGCCTTCCAGAACGTGATGCATCTTCGACATCAAAATTGCCGGATCGAAATTTTGCAAACCAGTTCTGGCACTGGCGTATTGTCAACACATCTTCTCCATACACATCGCTTAATTTCTTTCTGGCTTGAACAGCATTTTTACCTTTTCTATAGTAAAAAAGTAAAATATGACGAAAATGCTGCTTATTGCTCTCCATATTTAAAAGGGCACCGACCAAAAACTACTGCGTAAAATCAATTGAACTTATTCACACACAAGCCTTGCTATATCAGCTGTCAAAACATATAATGACAATGCGACTTAAGTGTGAAGTTAGCTGTGAAAAAATACAATTAAATCCTCTGTCGGGAAAAAACGAAATTACTTTCCGAACAACCCAATATTTTTGAGACCAATAAGCGCTTAGCTACGATGACCAGAAGCAGACTCCAGGACGGATTATGGGACGTAGGATGTACTGGCAGTCAGTTCCTTCTTCACCTCGTTCAAATTTTCAAATCAAATTTTTAACGCTACAAAAATTTCTAATGTTATATAATAATAATAAAGAGATTATGAAGCAGAAAATTTGTTATTTTATTCACCTATTAATCTTTATTATATTATTTAACATTTGCTTATCGCACATATTCTGACCTACACATACCTGCAGTTGAGTAAATTGCTTGTTAAAATTAAGAATAAAGATTAAAAATAAGGATAAGCTGTTGATTAAATATTTCTTAACCCTGCTCTAATGTTCGGGTCTATACGAAATCATTTTTATTTCCTTATTACATTTTTATATGATGAGTGAGCATTCTGTCATTTCATGACTTTGTTTCATAGCTTAGATTCAAATTAATGTTCTTGAAAAGTAAAGTTATAAAATGCTAGAACACTCACTCACGACATGAAATCACATAAAAATATAAAATAAAACGACGGTCGTAATCAGAAAGTTACGCCAACGATCGCACGTATTTCTCAGAGTACTACCATATTCTAATTGAACTATTACTAGTTAAATTATAGTTTTGCACAGTTCCATGATCAGAAGGATTCATTAATTTTCATTTAATGGATATTAAACAAAAATTAGTTTAATCAATTAATAATCTAATTAGAATATGATAATCACTTTCTCTGAGTAAATCGTTTTTAACATCAAAAACACTAACCTGTATACGGAGAAATAATTGTAATAAAAATTACACAAAATTTTGTAATACTGGACAATATCAGAATTATAATTAAAATCATGATGTGTGTTGTAATATTTAATGATATATTTCATTTCATAATAATTTTCGTCATCATTCCGGTATGGTCCAGTGTTACAAAATTTATGGTAATTTGTGGTAATGTGATAATTTTTATTACATTTTTTTATATTTTTAAGATTCCCCACGGATCCTTCAAGTTCGTCGAAATTTAAGAAGTTCATGATAGAACTGAAAATTTCGACTCGGTAATATTTTCCATCTTCCCTCCTTCTTTCTCTCTCTCTCTCTCTCTCTCTCTCTCTAATTCGAGATTTTCGAAAATATACGGTCGCGGAATTTTCGACGGGACCGTCAACCGTAATCGTATCTCTCCGCGTGTAACTCTACTTAGAAAATAATAAGCCGCGATTAAACAATAACGCTTGCGATCCTCTTTCCGACGGTGTGTTGTACAGAGGGTGGCTCTTGAAAATTTCACGGTATTTTCCACGACGCCGCCGTGCTCTTCCGTAGCGCGCTCTTCGCGTTTTAGTCGCATGCATACACAACGCGTGCCGTGTTCGCCGATGCATGCATGTATGCGCGCACACGCGGCCCCTTTGGCCATGAACGGTCCAGAGGACGTCGGTCCCTGGAATATCCACCCTCCCCTCTTGGCTCGCTACGTGTCTCGCATGAGAAGAAGCGAGATCTACGCTTCTCGCGCCGCGACACAAAGATGAGGGTGGAATAGACAGAGAGAGAGGGAAGCACGGACGGTCGCGCTGGAGAAAAAGGCCGACCTAGGGACTTTACGTTGCGTTTCCACGGACGAATAATTCACGAGATTCGATTCCTTTCCTATTTTCTCCCATCGCTCCGCTGGTCGTCACGATGCCTTCTCTCCGCGCGCGAGCGTTGTTTCGAAAAATGTGCGAGAACGCGCAGAAAATCGCGAGGGAGACGCGTGCAGTCTGCAAGTCCCGTAAATTCCCTGTAAGTCCCTCGAATAAAAGATTTTCGGCCAAGAATAATTGATATCGCTCTCTCGCTCGGTGAGGATAACGCGCCCTTTCTCGAGATCGAAAACAGGCGAATACGTTCATTCTCACAGTCGACATCATCGAATAATAGTCGCGTCGGTGTTTACTTGACAAGCGCACCTGCGCACCTCGCTATGGCAAATGGTAATTCGTTCGACATTTACTCGAGGGAACACCCGCATTATTTCTGAAGGGACTTATTGTGTAAGTGGGTGCTAACTTGTCGTGACTGTTCCGCAAGCTGCTTCCGGTGTTAACGGAAATATTTCGGGTGCCTATGGTGGCGGCCGGAACGAGAGAGAAAAAGAGAAAAAACATTATGTATTATGCGCTTTGGAAAGATTCCCCGCCAGTGAATAATAATTACATAATACATATAGTAAAAAATAAAATGTTAATTTTCACATTTTTCATATGTCCCAGAAAGTCTATTCTAGATTATTCGTTATAGAAACGTTTGGTTAATTTGACTATTTCATACGTCAAAGTTTATGATTATTTGAAAACTCACTTTTTTAATTTATATTAATGTTAAAATAATTTTAAGAAACGTTGATTTCGCAAAACAATTATGTTAAAATAACTCAAAATAATGTTTCATTTTTAAATGATACACATAAAACGTCAAATTATTGAATTGACATAAATTTAACACATGAAAACATTACCAAAATAATAAAATATGAGCTATATGTTAATTTGATATTGGGACATTAGTCAAAAGTCGGTAACATAAGAAAATTTTAACATTTAGACGAAAGATTTTTTGTTGTGTAGAAAATACTGATGAAATGAAAATTAATACAAAAGTGATATGAAAAGAAAACTAGAAATAAAATAAGTAAAAGCATGCACAGTACATTAAGAATAACTTATATAAGAGGAAAGAGAGGAGACAAAAAAGTCGTTTCACACATTTCGCTTTATTCTCTTTAGACGCGAACTCTTTTCCGCTTTCTTTTTCTTTTCCCCGTTTTGTCCCTACTTGAAATCGTGCATGCTGCAATTTCCGTTTCATAAGACAGATATACACCAATAAATACCACTTGGCTATTGGATTATTCGAAATATCCGATGTTTACAATGCCGGGCACTATTGCGAACGGTTGTTGCGCATTCATTGAACGAAGTTTATATTATTGTTAACCGGCAACGCGAGCGCACGAATTAACTAATCAATACGCAAATTGCATTGTAGAAATGCCAGTCAGTCCGCAGCGAGCCGTTGAATCGAATGCACTCGTATCCATAATCCGAAATTTTGTTATACACCGCCGAACAGAGAGCTCGGTTGTCCTCCGCCACCGCAGAATTCAGGGGAACTCGGTTTCTTTCTTCCGAAACCAATTAAAATACCGAATAAATAACGGAAAAGCGGAAGCACCGGCGCAAACGCGAGAGAGTTCGCAGAAGTAGACTCGATACGGGAAGTCGATGCAATCAGCGAAGAAAGGTAAACGCACGCAATTATAAATGCAAAATGCGCAATGCGACTGCAGAGTAAGACAGAGCGCGAAAAAGAAGAAAAATCGAGCGAGCGCCAGACAGAGAGGAAAAGTAGTTTTAAATGGCAATTTTGTAGAAATTTTGTTTGACGAACGTACGGGGACGCGCGGGCCGCGGTCGATGCGACGGTAGCGAAATTATTCCGCGGAAAAAAGGTACATCGAAAGTTAACGGTGGCCGCGAGGAGAACTTTTCGCCATATTAAATGATGCCACTGAAAAGGGAACTTGCCGGCTTACCCCGTGCTTTTTTAATGTCGGCTGGAAGATTAAACGTCTCATCGGGGGTTTCTCCTATTTTTAATAAACCAACAGCGTCTTATTCCGGTATGTATACCTCGCACTCGCTCCACCCCTCCGACCGCAACTTCCTCATTTGCTCGTTGGATCGTAAGAAATGTTCCCCGTGCCGAGACATTTTTATTTGTCCTTTTCTCCTCCCGCTTCGGCCGTTCTGAACCGCACCCTCGTGATCCCCCCTCCCCTTTGCGTATCACGCCGCGAAGATACGTGAGCTTTTTTCCAAGCCGGCCGGGATAGCGGTGGGTTTTCCTGCGTCATCGAGAATACGGGATCGAAGCTTGAGAAGGCGAACGAGGGACGGCATCCTTATTTCGCGTGAAATGTGAAAAATTCAGCTTTCCGTGCGTGTGAATATACATTCTCAGTATCAAACAAATCAACTTGTTGTTTATCCAAATTCCGTTCAAATGACAGTTTTTAAGGAAGTTTCAGTGTCGCATTTTCAGTGGCGCAACAAGAGAGCTACTCAAAATTTAGTATTTGTTCGAGCAAAATTACGTTTCTATATACCATCTAAATAATAATTGTTAATTTGAAATTAAATTGAGATAAATATACAGTAAAATTTCGAATCGGGGATCAACAGATAATAAAAAGAGAAATGTTTAAATATATGCATTCGGTTACTTTGAGACACCTTATATATATATATATATATATACGGAGTGTAATATTCACGATTACTGAATTATCTCGTTTTCTCGAGAAGAAACAACGCGTGCTCGTGTTAATTGATTTTTTTTTTACAAGAAACGTACACTCTGTTCTCAGTGGAGCGTATGACGTTCAACAATAACATTTCCCGTTAAATCCGATTCATTTAGAATTTGAGAAGCAGACGAAAATGATCCCCTTTCGCCGGCGAACGAAAGGAACGATCCGGGGAAGCACCGAACGCTTCGACAACGACGGTGCATTCCGCAACTCGATTTTCTTCCGATTTTTCGCGCACAACACAGGATTAAATCGATTCGCTGTTGTCGTTATCGCGAACGATACTTCGGAATAATTAAAGGATACCGAGCGGAGTGTCATTAACACGGCCGAGGAACGTCGCTGCAGTTACGTCGCCGTCGAGACGCAAACGAGGCATTCGCACTATCTCGGGGAGCGCGAGAACGCGTTTTTAAAGTCGTTTCATTTAAGAACAAGTACGCGGATACGACGCGTCCCAATAGTCTCCTCCGCGGAATAATCATGTACATGGGAACACTTCTACGTGCACTACCGTGGAGTTTCAAATGGTTATGACACACACATGAACGAACAGGATATATTTTCTCGTCGGCCGCGCGTTTCCGCTGCAAAGTAGAAAAACATGTTTCCCCGTGCAACAATCGTCGTTTTAATGGAGCGTAATTTCGGATCGCGATATTCGTCGCATTTGATCGCGTCGCGTGTTCTTGTCGTATCGTTCCAATTCCCTCCAGATAGATAGATTTTACCCAATTCTGACGTAGAAAATACCTTCGAGGATGAGTACTCGGTAAACACCAAATAACATTAAGGAAATTTCTGGGGAAACTTGATTCCTAGCTATTATTTCGTCTCTCAGTTCGTCTCGTCAGTTTCTCAATGTTTCTTCCGTGTGGGTAGAGACAAAGTGTAGGAGAATAGGTAGCGGATTTCACCGTCTTAATTGTCGTGATTTCCGCGCTACATCACTCGATCTCGCCGACTGATCGCTGATTGATAGCAATCGAATGAAGAGTTGTGAAATCGACCGGGTGTAACGCCGTGATCGACGCGTTGTCATCATTTCATCCCTAATCCACGGAGAAAAATAATTCAAAGGGATAGCGCTTTCGTAGCACTAAATAAATATTTTCAAGACTTGGTTAGATAGCTTCAACTAAATTATTCACTGCAACGAAATGATTAAAAATATCACGTATTACATATATAATACACAGCAAATTGAACGGTACTAAACGATTTGATTGTAGCGAGCAAACAATTGAGTTGAAATTATTTAACGAAATTTTATTAATTAATTTTATTAATTGCTACCAAATCCTCTTTTCAGTGCAGTGTAACAAACGCGCGAATCGACATCCCACGGCGACTGCTTTCACGAACTTATTACAGCCGACGGAATAATTTCGGCGTTAATGCGGAACGGCGGCGACGCGGAGATCAATTCGCGTTATCAAGACAGCGGGGAAACGCGATGACACGTATCTATCCGACACGGTAGAGCGAAACGCCATTATATCCGTTAGCGGTGCGGAATCGGGGAAAATACCGTTACGTGCGTAATTAGCGACGCAAATCGCCCTCTCTCACACTGCATATGCATGTATATGTATAAATGTGCGCGAAGGTTGGCCGAAAAATATACAGCCGCGCGCGTTTACAAAATAAGCGCATTCGGTCGCACCGTGTCACTCGTTAACGATCGCCCGGGGTTTGCGCGCGCGCTCATCGATGATCTATTTGACCCGCGGCGGATTATCGTCGGCGCGTTTTCAGCGTATGCGTAATGAGCGCATGCAACAAGGGAAGATTGATTTGACGGATATGACGACTTAGTGCGCGCACGACCCCCGTTTTATTAAAAGCGTCATTCGCAAGTGGAAATCCGAGTCACGCGTCCGACTTGCGCGAAGCCCCCCCGAGAGAGATGCCGCGCGCATGAAAACGCTCTCGTACATTACGCTTAATGTCGTTTTAACGTTCCTTTATGCGTGTCTAAAAGGCGCGGCTGCTCATTTGTCATCGCGCTGAAGTGTATTTTTCGTAATGTCGCTTCGTTAATAGCGGTCATTAGCGCGTATTATCGATGCTGCGTGATACCGTTTGAAGCGACGCGCGCGTATTATGAGAAGTGTACGTAGCGAGAGTTTCCGCACTCGTGTCACGGAGGACCGTACGGGGTTAATAAAAAATGCATTTCTTCTTATAGAGGGTATTTCGAAATTAAGCCGACAAACTTTGGATAATAAATCCGTGTCCGTAAGTGAGCCGCGCCAGAATGAATTATACTCCACATTGTTTGAGGAGTTGGCCACTTAACTGTTTTTATTTTGGTTTTTGTTGATATCTCTTGATAAAAAACATGAATAAAATTATCGAACTAAGGATTGTTGGGAGTTTTGAAACAGGTAGAATTATCGATTTCCATACATCATGTGGATTCCTAAATGGATTTTTATTATCCAATAGAGATTCACATGAGTTCCTATGGATTTTCTTGGAAATTCATTTGAAATTTTTCAATATTTAGAGTTCACTCTAAATAAAATCAAAATGAATGACTTTAACATTCACTCGAAACAAGTGAAACACTCGAAAAGAATGAAACATTCACTCAACGGTTGCTTCAGAATATCCACTCTTGGGAAAAGTGAAGCGTTCCTAGTGACAGTATTTTCAATATCGTTTGGAATAAATTCTCATTCATTTAGGATGAAGTTTTGCTTCGAGAAATTTAGAAAGTACGTCATTTATCAAAAAGTAAGTCGCGTTTCAGAAAGCTCCGTTCGCTCACTCGCCCGCTCGTCAAAGCGAGCATCAGGCAGATAAGTCGTATTGACTCGACGATTTCCTCGTTATGATAATTCTATAATCCATAATTTATACGTATAGCCGGCGCTCCACAACCGTCCGGCGAAAATTACCCGCGGTTTATGCGCGACAATTTTGAACGACAAGCTTCGTCGCGTATTGCTTCGCGAGATATAATTTATTGTCGATGATGTCGGTGACGAATCGACTCTATAACGAGCGATATTTGCAGTTAAATCTCCTTTATGTTATTATTGACTTCTTTTGCACATTAATGAAGAAAACAGAGCATGGGGTCGGTTCGCGAAGAAAAGCGCAGCGAGACGGAGATTTCGAAAAAATCCGGTCGATACCCTAGAAAGAATAACGACAGCAGTGGCGGATGGCGAGAGTGGATTCCCGTATTAACCGCCGTCGCGTGCCACAAAAGCGCACGGCGTTTGCAGCTCCGCGGAAAGGACGCGCGCGCGTGGTGAAAACTAGCTTCGTTCCGCTCGGCAAACTAGTTTCGCGAGTGCATATTGTCGCGCTTAATAACTTCTGCATAATTCACGGACGAGAAACGTCGTTGTCGATGGCGCGGAACGCGCACCCCCGCCGGCTGACCCGGGCCAAATGTCGTGCCGGGCGTGTAAACCGTTCTCGCGAAACCCTGAAAGTCGCGACAACGTAACGCCCGGCCGTAAATTAACTTCAACCGCGGTTCGTTTCGAGATCGCGAGTTTGTAATTCGAGTTACGGATGCTTTGCATTTTAACTACAGGGTGGCCGGCTCGTGAGGAGGAAGACGATTGTCCCCCCGGTAGGAGTGTATTCTTGCCGTTGAAACTTCCTCCACATTCTCTCCCCGGGAAGAATATCGTTGTGGTTCGAAAATTTTAATTAACACAATGTGCCGGTCGTCTATTTTTTGACTTGGACGCTTTCGTTCATTTCTTTCATTAGACACCACCAACAGAAGTAGATTTAATAACAGCGGCGCGATATTATTTCGGGCTCTGCGTTGTGTTAATATGTTAAAATTTGTGAGACGAATTCAACCTTTTGCGAGCAATGTTTCAGTGTTTTGACGCGTCGGGATAATAATTCTTTTAAAAATGCAACTCTTTCCTACCGATTCTCCTGCCAGTCGACGTAAATATTTATTTTGCTTTATATATTATTCCATTCAACACGACTAAAACGGTGGAATGGTAAAAGTTATTTTTCGAAACAATTAATCGCGGAGCGGGACGAAACAAAGTCGCTTCCTGAAATTATTTTCGGAACGAATAAAAATAATAGCTGAAAAACAGCATCAGTGTTATGATGCGGCGAAAAGCGTGACCCGCTTGTGCCAATATAAAATTTCGACTCACAGGTGACGATCAGGTGGGCGCTGGCGCGGATCGGCTTGATTCGCAGGTAACGTCCGACCTGGCACTCGTACTCTCCGTCGTCGGTCAGGGACGCGTCGGTGATCTTCAGGTTGAAAATACCGGCCTTCTGGTCGCCGACCAGCCTTAGCCTGGGTTGGCCCACGATTTCGTCGTCTGTAATCAGAGTCGAACATCGGGATCATTAGCGAGCGGATCGGCCGACGTTCCTCAGCTCGCGGCTAAGAGCGTCGTAATTTATGAGCGGATACGCGCACAGCTAATATCTCGGTTTTAATTTTAGCTCCGTTTATTACCCGCTTATTCGGTCGGTATGCGAGCACTCTCGGCGAACGATGCGATTACGATAGCCGGAAGTCGGCGGGACCGGGAGTAATTAACCGTTCTCTCCCTCTCCTCCTGTCGATAGCGGACCCTATTCTTTTTTACAACCCGGCTTAAATAATAAATCCACACCGCTAGTCCTCAGGCAAGATCGTAAAAGTTCTTTTACGCCAAGTATCCAGACGAGAGGTCGGCTAGTGAATCTCGAAACTTTCCGTTTCTCAGCGTTATCGATGTTGAAGTTTCCTGCACGCGCACACCTGCATCGTGCTAAATATTAAACCTTGAAATTTATGCCTCGGAAATTATTAGCGACTCGTTTAACGTTAATCCTCAGTGTGCGCCAATTTCTATGTTTGCCGGTGATGTGTTGTCTGCGATTCGAAAGTCGGCTGAATAAAATATCCGATTGGCACCGAGAAAAAAAAGCCCTTGGACCGATGAAACAATTAGTTCTTATAGCTAAAAACTAGTTTCCATAGCTAGAAACTAACTACAACAGTTAAAAATTAGCTATCTATGTAATACAACTAAAATTTAGTTAATTTTAATTAATTCTCTTTGTCTCTCACAGTTCTCATAGCTAAAAACTAGGTCTGGTAAGTAAATTTCATAACGATATGTTTAATAGTTCTCAAAACATCCAATCATAAAATAAAAATATAAAAAAAGATAAATAAGAGACAACGTTGGATGTTGATTGCGAAAACATTTAATAATGTAGAAAATTATTATATTTCAATATGCGTATATTGAAATATAATAATTTCCTACATTATTAAATATTTTCGCAATCAACATTCAGCGCTGGGCTCTTGTTTGCCTTTTTTGTATTCTTATTTTATAAATTTCGTATTATATGGACAGGTAATTCCTTTTTCCCGTGTATGTACACATGATATACATCATTAAAAATTACATCATAATTTCAATCACAATTCCGGCATGGTCCAGTATTACAAAATTTTTGTTATATTTTCTCCGAAATAATTGAAAAATTTTTATTCGTTTAACTAAAATTTTATTAATTCTGTAACTTTGTTCTCAATATGAAAGAAATTTTCGGAAATGAGAGATGATTAGCTTATTTTGAAATCTTTTTTTTTTATTTTCCATCTTAAAATCCTTGTTTTCAGGACGAAACTTTCGCGTTTGTTTACTGCCCGTTACATCGAGGGAAAACTATTGAAAAATCGGATCATGCAAAGTATAAATACCTGCAGACTCGAGATCTGAAATTAAATAAAGGCAGTTGCGTGTAATTGTAATATAATACAATAATGTAAATCCACCCCTCGATCGGATAGGAAACAATGAAATAGCACACAGGACTCTCGATTAGCGCGTTAATGCGTTCACTGAAAATTGGTATGTAAACCAATTCGAGGTAACGCGAAAACGTAACTTCCTACTGAAAATACAAACAGCTTTTGTTACGCGCGGTTTTAATTGGTGGATTTAGACCTGAACGATTTTCGAGGTAACGTTAATTGCGCAAATTCCGAATTAACCCATCTTTATCCAATTTGACACACACCCATTTATTTTGACAATAACGCGTCCTCTTTTTTTCACTCCCTTGATACTTGTTATCGTCGATACATTTATATGTCGGAATAACTTTTCCCATTAAAATAAAAGTGTAATTCCCGAACCTTCGCGCGTATGCTGCAGATAGGCAACATTCATCTCGCGAAGGCAAACAACGAGACAGATGTAATCTTAAATTTATATATGGTATACGTGGTGTTGTGCAATATTCACACGTTTGCGCTTCACGAGTGATGTTAAAATTCTCGAAAATACGACTAAACGCTGCCGAATTCAAATCCTCTTGAAAAATACCGGAGTATCGAGAAGGACTGGAAGAGAGAGAGAAAGAGAGATATGCATACGGTTAACCACCGGTAACGATGAGATTCAGTTCATAACTTACGAAATTTAGCTTATAATTTATTCCGGATGGCTCGTAACTCACGAATTACCGTCGCCTCGATATTTCCGTCGAGATAAGATTTCCTGACGAGAGACATTCGCGCGAATTCACACGGCCGTTTGACGGTAGCAAAAAAGGAGAAGAACAAGAGAGGGGGAGAGATCGTAAAAGGACAATTAACGGCGTAATATGGTACTCACTCTGTATGGTGTAGACAAATCCATCTTTGACCCATTGGACGGTGCCGGCTTTGTTCCCCACTTCGCAGGGAATTACCACTTCGCCGCCCTCCAGGACGGAGCTGTTGTTCGGCCTAACCCGGAAATATTGTCCGGTGTCGCCTGTAACAGAAAGATAAAGGTGATTTCGGTTCGCCATCGCCCACGGGGCCGATAAACTCGCGTGTTCCCCCCCCCCCCCCCCCCCC
>NW_014555324.1:607174-630878 GCF_001313825.1 Dinoponera quadriceps
CCCCCCTGACACTTTGCGACGAGCGTTTTACTCGCTCGAATTTACTCGCGGGGGTGCGACAGTAGATTAATAAAATTTCGTCTGCGTTTCTCTCCTTCTCTTTGCCCCCCATAGATCGCGTACAGATTTACGCGCGTTATCCGTGCAGAGGAGAGAGTCGATGATCTCGCTCGGGGATGAATAGTTAAAACGTAACGGTCTCTTTACTCTTAAAGAGCGCGGGGTGGATTTATCGCGCTCTTTGAGTTCCGACCGGACTGTTCCACGGCTCTCCGCGAAATGAAGATAGAACGAAGTCGCGTAGGTAAAAATGTTACACCGTTTAAACCAAGCTCCATCTTTTTATCCCGAAGTCATTCTGCGGAGAAGATCGTAATAGACGAGGTTGACTTTCGGGGGTGAATGATTTATTGAAGAGGAAGAGAGATATATATATATATATATATATATAAACGATCCCTGTCGAATTAAACGGAGAGCCGTGTTGCGTTATGTATGAATTATTGTAGCCAAACTCGGAACTTGTGCCACGGTCGGCCTCTCCACGTAGACCCACAGTGCCGACTAGGCAGGTCTCTCTAACGATCGCTAGCAGGCGTCCAGGCGGCCGTCAGAGCCTTCGAAGCCTTGTTTATAAACATGATCGACAATTATCAGAGCTTTGTACCATCACACAAGTCAATTGCCGGGATTCTCGTTCGACACGTCGACTGCCACGTGCTGAATTCGCGTGCTACATTTTTACTGGATCACGTCAATGATATTTTGTTTGGTATGTGTTTGTTTTGTTTTCCTCTCAATATTCCCCTGTACAAATACTTCGCAAAATATTTCCTAATTAGCCGAGTAACGTCCTCATCCGCACAAACGGGAACTCAACCGTTTGTGAATGAGGTCAACGGTGTTGAATTACCATTTATCGTAACGAAAATCATAAATGCGTTGTCTTCTCGTTACGGAACGAGTGTCGATAATCTCGGCAATAACGCGCGCGACGATATCTTCCTTTATCGTCGGGCTCGTGCCGCAATCGCGTGAAATGCGAACTCGCGAATCGGAGAATCCCGGCTTGACGTTAAATCGGACGCGAAGAGAGAGATACGCCCGTAAAAAGCCATCGCGCATAAGCGTAAAAACGGGCTCGCTGGAGATCGATGCCGTAACCGCGCGGTTATCAAGCATTTATCGCGTGACAGCACATTCGATTCCGTCGTGCTACCGTAATCCGCAGATTTCAGTCGACTCGCGCGTGATCCCGTCTTGCTTAATTAACTTTAATTGCGCGACCCTTTGCCTTCGTGCCATTGATTATAACATTTTGAAGGAACGTGGAGGAAGGCTCGCTCGCCAACAGCCACGCCAACGTTCGACGTCCTCGTTGTTCGTCTCTCGAAACGAAAGCGGAAGAGGGAGTCGGAGAGAACTAGGCGGCTCGCTCTGAGGTAATTTCTTATTTTTAATCGGCCGACGAAGTTCTAATTGCGCCTCGTCTTACCGTTCGCGAGAACGATGTTCTCTTATGCTAACGCGGATCGATTAAGCGTGCTACGAGCCGAGCAACGAGAACAATAATTATGCCGATAATGTTGGCGATCACGCGAGCCGCTAAGCTCTTTCTCGTTCTCACTCTCTCTTTCTCTCTAGTGTGTTCTACCGTTCTACTAGTCTTCATCTCTCTCTCTCTCCCGTTCTCTGTCCGATACCGCTGGAAGAATCAAGGTAATCGGACGGTTTGGCCTCGATACGATCGATAATCCCTGTATCGCGCGGTATTCCACGTCTGTACCCACATCGCGCCGCACGAGAACGAGCCGCGTTAGGCGAATCACCCCGTGAATATTTCCCTTTGTTCCGCGCGCTGCGTGTGTTGGAAGGGATTTACACGATTCGCGCTCTCGTCGATTCGGATCAATCGCGCATAAAGCGAAAGAAAGGCGAATTGCGAAACTTCCGCAAGTCATAATTCGCGGCAGGGAGCGAGGGTGGGGACGATCGAGACTCGAGGGCTCGGTTTATAGTCCGGAAATCGGAATTGAAACGTTCGTAATCCCGACATTGGCCTTTGGCGACGTGCAATCGTATGGGACAAAATTGTGTATGGAAAAAAATGGAAAAAATTTGCCAAATAAACGGTAAAAAATTTGGCATTAAATTTAACACGCTTCACATTTTAAACGGTCCATATAAATTTTTGTGTTTAACACAAGATGAATATGTTAAAAAATAATATAATGTCAAAAATTAATGCAAGATCAGCCCTTTAATGGTAAAGTGAGATCAAATTGATCCTACAGCTTTGTTTTTCACAGTGTGCACACGCTGTTTCTCTTCTTACGGAAAGTTGATGAAAACATGAAAAATAAACAAAGCACTTTGCCATTAGAGGGTTAATCGATATTGAAATATAAAATGTATTATTTTAACACTTACACATGTTTTGAATATCGACTCAACACAAAATATATTGAGATAATATAAATGCAACATGCTAAATTAATACACGGATACATTAAAAATTTAAGAAAAAATGTTGACAATGATCGATTTGAACACAGGTACAAAATGTTCTTTACTGTGTAGACTTCAGGTCGACACAAAATTGGTCGAGTTCTCCGGGAATTGAGATTAGAGGTGTTTCCCCACTGCTGGAAGCTTTTATACATTTTACGTCGACCTGAAAATTAATGTGTACATATATATAACTTGTTTTGAAACAATTGTTCCGTACAATGGCTTATTGTGGAGAATCGATATCATACGTTGCAGAGCGAAAATAAAATAAAAGAGAAAAAACACTGATGTAGGTCATGTGAAGTGATTTACAATCGAATTGTTTATATTGGAAAGGGCATAGCTCACATTTTTGGCCAAATTGAATCAACAATGCGTTTCGATACTTCAGCTCTTAACTGTTGTGTTTGAAAAGGACACGTGTCGCATTGCAGAGATGCACGCTCTCGCGCACGAATCTGCATTAGTTTTAAAAGCGGCGCAGCGAAATATCAGAAACGTATTAAATGAAATAAACTCTCCGCGAGGGAGCGAACTTCGCAGAGCGTCGAAAACGATCATTCTTTTTTTTTCAAAAGTTATGTTAAAAACCAGTCTCTAACAGTTGAACGCGACCGGGTAAAAGAAATATTTGCGCATCGCTCTCCAGTTTTGCGATAAATTTGCGCGAAAAGCGAGAAAAACGTTCCGCCAAATTTTCACCATCGCAATCGTTTTCATTTTGTTATTTCGCGCTTGCCGTGAAATCGACGAAATTGTTTCCGGGTGACGAGAGCGCATCCGAACGCGCGCGATCCTTCCAAATTAAGAGATCTAATTAGGTTACCGATAAAACCGGTATTACGTTCGACAATGGCCCTCGGAACAGTTTCCGTACGTGCCCCAACGGCGTTGCGCGTTTGTATTTTTCAAAGGGCCATTAATCTCCGCGAAATCTGCAGCATCCCGGATTGCATTTGATAGTGGATTTGTGATGACGCGCCTAAACGAAAACCCGTTCACGCGATACACGCACTTGGGATGACTCATCCGGGATGATCGTTCAGAGTGAACCGTGTAAATTGGGTTTCGGCGGTCGCCTCCAGCCCGCGAATTTACGCAATCCCGCCCGTCCAAATGCAACGTCAATAAAATATAGGTGAGCCGTCCGAGGTACGAGCGCGATTCGACGGGTGTCGTTTAATTTTGTAGCACAGACCGGTCCGATTCGTCCAAAGGGATTCGATGATTGGGCGCGATTGTGGAGAACGGATTAAAACGACGCTGCCGTTGTCCTCCGCCAACACTGCCGTCGCTACTGCCGCCGGCCGTGACTCGAACGGGAGATCAAAAACAGCCGGAGTAACGAGAGATACGAAAATCAAGTTTATAATTGAGTCCACGTCGGCATTATCCTAGAAAAATTTCATTTAGACAAAGAGGGATATCGCGAATAAATTAAAAGAAAAAAGAGTTAGCTCCGGTCGCGGGTAATTCATGCCAAGTTCCAAGTTTATACTTTCTACGATAATAATAGAAAATAACTTTGATTAAGGTATTTATCAAGGTCATTCGCATTGTTAACAACGTAGTTCTCCTGTGTCCTACGTTTAAATGGACTATTGGAAACTATAAATGAATCCTCGAAGATGAGGAGGACGAAAAAAAATTAGAGAAGAAGAAAATGAGCGACAAACAGGGAATTTTTCGAATGAATCGCCCTTTAAAACCGTAAATCCTTTAGAACACTTAAGAACTGCCGTGTATAAAGCTCTCAAGATATACAATCAACATCAATAAGAAAGGTCAATAAAAACCAACACACATAAGTCACATAATTGTTTATCTGTTATCAATAGTCCCGCCGACTATCGGAAGAGCAAACGTTTCGATCGTTGAATCTGATATTTCCCACTGAATTATAAACACAATCATATAATTAAAAAAATGTCCTTGCAAAATACCTTTGTTTCCGATTAGTTTTTTGTAACGAATGGTGGAAAGTGTCGTAGCGTTGCAACTACTTCGAATCGCCCGTGCGAAGCCGTCGACGTTAACACAGGAACGGCGATAAACAATCATCGCGGCGCGGCAAACATACGAACGGTGAAAATGTAAACGCCGCGTACGTAACATGGAGAGCGCGCTTAAGTAAAATTTACCTTAACGCTCCGAAGCTTTCAACGCATTCTTAATCGACGTGCTGGAAAACGCACCTAATCGGCCCAGAGAAAAATAAACGTCTCGTCTGAGAAAGAAGGAGAGGGCGTAAAAGAAAAACAAAACAAGAAAGAGAGAGAACGGAGAAAGAAAAGGAAGGAGGCAGCTTGCAAATCCGCCGTATGAATTAAGCGATTATCGGCCTCGCAATTTTTTCTCACTCAAGCTGCGACGTTGCTTCACGCACGACTGCGTACGTTTTAATAAGCGCTTCTACAGGGCGATCCGAAAGTTTCCACCCGCGTGGAACCGGTCGGGAGACTAATTTAGGATGAATTCGTCTGAACAAACCGTTTTCTCGAGCCAGCAATGATTGAAAATTCAGGAATTAAGCTTTCGCGCAAATTGATAACGAAACGCTGTTTTCCGTCCAATTTCGAGCGCGCGCTGCTCTCGAGGAATTTCAGCTGAACGATCAATCGTGCAAAAATACGCAGAAACGAGACATTTACGGTGGGAAAGACGAGATTTCGCGCGGAGATAAAGTCGACCCTCCAAATTGGAGAAAGAATTCACGAACGAAATCCGACGTCTGGGACGTCCTGTATGTGTAGTCCGCTTTGGACTTTTCCGTTTGTTTATTCGCAGCGCGTGCACGGATTAAATTGTTCCTATTCTTATTTTAGCCGCCGGGAAATGTCGTTCGGTAGGGTGGGGTAGATAGCTACACGGTACGCCAACAACGTCGCATAAATTCCGCGATTAATCGTCGCGCCCGATCAATTATTGAGCGCGCGCTTTTTATCCGCGACCTCTGAAACAGCGTGGTGCGGCCAACGATGGCTTTCGCGTATATATTTACCTTTCCACCATATTACGGGCAATTCTATGTAGATCTCGCTTCCTTCTCGCGCGAGCCATTAGAATTTCAAGCGTGGCTCCCGGAATTTTCGATAAAATCATCCCCCATTCGCCGTCCTTTTTCTCGCTTCTTAGGGAAACGTGCTCCCTTCCCCCTTCCGGCCGGTGGAAACTGGCGTAGTTCTTCAAGCCCTATTCATCGCACGACCGGCTCTCGTCTTATCCGCCCTAATTTATTAGTTTTACCGACGTGGGAAGTTCGATAATCCGTGAATTCGACGAAAATCGATACATCTAATTGGGAATAAGTCCGGTTTTTATTCTGCGTGGTTAATTAAGACGCATATACTATTGTGATATTACTGATATAATACTGGTGTCGATATTTTTCTTTCAATACTGGATATTTTTGCATCGATATTTTCTTTCGATATTCGTATCCATATCAGTACTACTTTGTATCTTTTTTTAATTCTTTACTCGGTTGATCTTCAAGATATCACATATTTTTGTTTCGTGGAAATTAATGTAACATGCAACTTAAATTGATTTTTTCTCATGATTTCTGTCACATTAATTTTATGATTATTTATCGACTGCTGAAGCAAAAGGAAAGCGTTTGGATATTTTTACAAGTGTGCGGAGTCGATCATTTTGGGCGTTTTATTTCCACGTACACCGTAATAATTTCTGGCATGTGATTTTTCGCTCCTGATGTCGTTACATATCAAGGCAGTCATAGTGAAATAGCAAGGAGGATTACCTAGATGAAGATATAGTATTCCGGCTGTGTAACGCGAACAGCATTTATGTGGTAAACGCGATATTACAATGAACGAACATCGATCGATTTTAATTTCACGCGTATAGGAAGCAACTATTATCCACACATAAAGAATTGAAAGCACACCCGCAAAAGCAATTTTCCTCTCCCTCTCGAAATAAAAACAAAATTTTTTAAAACGCGCCACTATGTATCAACTGTGACAGAGATCGACGGGGAACCGCATTTCCTATCATTAAAAAAAAAGAAGAAAAAATAAAAACGTGAGAGTCAGCTCGCTCTATTTCTCTCTCTCCGGAACGAGCATACCCGCTATATAACGGCCGCTTTGATACCCCCGAAAAACTCCAACTCGAGGGAGGGAATCTTCGCGACGACTAATTCAATGCCGAAAAAGTTCCGGCGATGCAAAAAGAGAAACGGCTCCCTGAGCGCTCGGTTGGGTCAACACGAGCTCGCCCGCAACCTTTTCCCGGCGCCCCTCGAGACGTTGTTTCGCGCACCTTCCATCGCCAGCCAAATATTAACGTCGTTAAATTCAGAGGCGTAACAAATGTATTTCTCGCCTCCTTGTCTCGATCGGGGCGGGTTCTGTCACACACAATGAAAAGGCAGCATAATGACTGCAGGAGCAGAAGAGGGAAGAATCCCTCCTCCTTTTCACCGCCGCCGTCTGTGTCCTCATATTGTGAGGAGGAAAGACGATCGTTCGCGTCTCGTGCTCGAAAATGCAATTTCCAGCATTGCGACGACATCTAATTCAATCCGCGCCGTTTCTTCCCGGCTTTTGTGCCCGCCGCTCTTAGTCTCAGGGCGAGTTCACGCTTCCGACGAGATGATTATCGCGCCGAAAAACACGAGCCGTGAGAAAAAGGTCGATTATTTCCCCGGGAAGATCGGACGGTTTGTTCAATTGGAAGAGCCCGCGGTTACTCTTTTAGGAGGCAACTAAAACTCTGCTATTTCTTTCGAAATCTGAAAAAAGTGGGGCCAACTTCACAGAGGTGGTTCTCCGAAAAGGCGGCGGAAAATCCAGTCGCGACTTCGCCGAAAATGATACCGGCTTCGACGAAACGTTATTAGCAGCGAGGGTCGTGCGTGAATTGAGAAATCACAGGAGCGCGTCGGGAAACGACACTTCCGGCGTCTTCTCTCTCTTCCTTTTTCGCCCGCTTTGGACGATTCATCCGGACATGATCGTCCATGATCGAGCGTGTAAATTCACCTTCAGTCCGAAGAACGGAGGAATGGAGCGGGAGAGAATGAAAGAGCGAGTCTCGTCCTTTTTGCCGTTCCGTGCCGATTTCTCCCTCGTCGGCGATTTCATTCAGTTCGTTCGCTCGACGTATAAAGAGAAGGGGAAGGCGAAAAGGAGAGAGAGGGCACATCACGTGAAATGAGAACGTTCGTTTACGCGGCACAAAGGGACCGGGAGGAGTCGACTCCTCTCTTCGCGCACATTCAAGCCGAGGTGTGAGTTACCTAAAGACGCCGCACTTCCGGTCTGTCGCGCCGTTTTACACGTCGTCCATGTCGTATAATATACGATGCGAGCCTTTTTCGGGACTTTCGCGCCGAAGCAAGAGAGAGCTCGTGGGAAATTATCGGGAGCTTCGAATTAAAGCACGAAACGGACTGAGAACAAGTCCGCTGAATAAGCCGCGGTAATACGGCGGCGAAAAGAGGCCACGCCAGGAAAGACACGTACATTATGCCGGTAATTCGCGCGGGGAGAGAGCTCGCCAGATTGCACGGATATATCAAATAAAATGCGGCAAAAAGGTCGACCGAGCAGTTTTTTGCACCGCGCACACGCTGTTTTCCAGTCGCGCGCATCCTGAAAAGTGTCTTCGGGATTATTATCCTTTTTACGGAGCGGGGCTAGTGCGCGCGTATTTTGACTGTCGATTTTATCGATATTACATGCGCGACGATAAAACGACGATATCGATGTGATGGGATTGATTGCGCTCGCGCAAATAAATCGAAATTGTAGAATAATGTTTCGCCCGCTTCGTTTGCGAGAGAACCAATTTTGAAAACCGAGAAATTAATATCTTCGCGCATATTTCGACGATCGCGCCGATGATCTTCGACGTTACGTGTCGAATTCGCGTTCATCGCTGTGCGCTCTGCGCCCTGGGTGATATCACGGTGGCAGCTTCGGCGATTTTATGCAGCTCCACGCGCGGTGTATTTGCGAAAGAAACGAAATAAAATAACACATATAGTATAACTAAATGTAACATAAATAGTTAAAAGGCTTTCAAGATTTACCATCAAACTGTGTGACAGTCAATGCAAATAAGAACCAAAGCGCTGTTGTAATGGCGAATAATATATTTGAAGGATTGGATAGTAACTTGCTAATTAGTCAAAAGTAAAGTTAAAAGTTAAAAAGTTAGTAACTTTTAATTCAACTTGGCTAAGTTTAAATAGGTGAATTTTTAACTTAAATTTATTACTCTTTATGCATTAATTTTAACTTATTTACTTTTTTTTAGTTAAGTTAAAACATTTCATATATATAACTTTGCATAATTAACTTTTGATTTTAATATAGCTAATTTCACTTTAACTTACCTCTTAATTGAATTGATATTTTATTTATGAACTTTCAATATAAACCTTGTTAATTTATTACGACCAACTTTTAACTTAACTTAATTAAGAAAATTATCTAACCTAACTCCGTATTTGAATATAAAACTATATAAAAAGAAATTATTACTAAAACATAAAATTCACAAATACAAACGGACGCAATTTCAGGAACCCCAGCTCGAACATTTCGTTATAGTTGCGCTCGACGTCATAATTTTCTAGAAAAAAAAAGGAAAGAAAGAGAAAGATATGCCGGTTCAGCAATCTCGAAATGCAGCCACCGTAGGTCAAATGCACGTCGAAAGGTAACGCGGGTCACAGGTAACGCAGAAACACACGCCGCATATCACTGTCTCGTTATTTTAAATTAGAGGAGGCGCATTGTGACGCAAGCAGCACAATGCGGCCGTAGATAGGGTAACCGATACAATGATTGACCGGCATGCCGTAATTGGCCACCGCGCATTCGCGGCCTGTATATCAAAATCGACGTATCGGCTATAATTGTTTTCAAAACAAACTCCCAAGAGCGAGCGAGACAGAGAGAGAGAGGGGGGGGGGAGGAGAGGAGGTACTCCTTCGTTAACTTATAATCCACCCTGCGCAATCGTTATCTGTCGCTTTCCATCGAGCAACTCGCAACAAAAATGCAACAAAAGCTCGATTCAAGTTGACTGTTAAAGGTGACGTTCTTTCGTGACGTCTTTAACATTCACGCGCGTCACTTCAGCAGTCTTCGTTATTCTTGAAGCGGTACTACGATGCTGAAAAGAATCGAGAGTGCCATTCTTGGTTTACCATTTGTGTCATTGTGTCTTTAACCCTCCGTTAGTCGCAAGTGTAACCAATAGATACGTTCAGGTTACAATTTATCGTCGTTGTTATACGGCCTCGAAGTCCTCCTCAACTTTTTTTCTTTGTGCTCTTTGTTCTTCACCGTCTTTTATGTATAGCATACCCCGTTAATACTGTGTCATCCCCTAGACATAATGGCACCGAAAGTTTCCAATTAAGAACACTGTTTATTCATCATGACTGTTGATAATTTGATGAATCGGCAGCGATTCTTCAAAACAGCAATTATGATGCACAAATATTCGGAAATAACACTACTGAAATTGGAAATTTTCAATGTTATTATGTCTAAGGAGCAACATTGCATTAATTGGAGTCTGCTGTACTTTAATGCCCGGTCTATTAGCCAAGTGTTAATAAAAGAATTGTTTCAAGAAGCAGAGGAAAATAATGGGAAAATTAATGTATCTGTGGAATATATTGCGATCATTCATAGGTGAAAAATATTGCGACTAAAGGAAAGTCAATAAATCTCCCTATTAATTGATTACAACACATATGTGCTCTCTTTCTCTTTCTCTATGTGTAATCGTAGAGGATTCGCTCGACTGTAAAATAATACGAGTATACGACATTAGCCGGAGAAATCAATTTTGCGCGAATCTTAACGCAAATTCCCGCTGTAAGGCGCAATTCAGGCTGCTCCTTTTCTTACTTCAAGTTAGGAACACCTCTACCATTACCGAGATTACCCAGGATCAATGTCCGTCAAAATGTAATAGCGAGCTCGTTTGTTCCATCTATCATTAGGACACGCAGTGAACCGAAGAGAAGATAGTGTATATCGAGCCGTATCTCTGTAGAATTTCAATGAGCAGTCTCCCGCGTTCGATATTATCAAAGAAACGTGTCTTATTTCGTATCGAATCGAGCGGAAAGAGGGCTTCTTGTCGGAGCCCGAGACTGTCGGTTTGCGCAATTAGTCGCACTACTATACAATCACGTTGCGGTAATTGAAGGTTGTGTGAATACACATCGGCAACTATGAATGCGATAATAACTCGAGTGCAAGCGAATGCTAAATATACGAGGGAAGCGCATTAATTTTATCAACTTCTACACAGACGAATTACTCCTTATAAACGATTAAAAGATTTCCCGCTACATTAACATTGGTAAAATAAAATTTTCCTCAGCCTGTATCGCGAAGCGAAAAAGCGACAAACTCGGAAAGTTTGTAACGTGTCAGCAGTTGGCGTAAGAAATCTTTGTGTTGTGATGAACAGGATTATTTCGTTTCTGAAAATATTTTTGCGTCAACTAACATATTTTCGAATATTTTCACCCAAACATTACATTGGTTGTCACAAGTAATAAATTATTTGAAAAAAATAACACCGTATTAGAAAAATATTAAAGAACTTCTTTTTTTTGTGTCGGTGGAAAAATATTTAACATATAATGAAATAAACTTGTATTTTATCGTTTTACTTTATTATCAAACATTATTTCCTCTAAATAATGGTGCATTTTTTTTTTATCAAATAACATCTTTAGTGAAAAAACAACATTTTCATTCAAACTAATATTTGACATTAAATTATATTGAACATATTAAACAAATCGAACAACAAACACTAAATCCAAAGAAACCTTTTACTCTGTATATATTAATATAATTGTTTGCATCAATATGTGTTTACGGAAAGAACCTCGAGAGTCGAAAAAGCTGAGAATTATTTCGCTAATTTATGGAGACGTATCGTCCGATAAGTAGCTATCTTAATAACAAATATATGACAGCTTACACGTAAAGCGTGTTAGATTTTGCCCGAATAGATGTTTGCTTATATGTACGGGGCGCCTATAAGTCACTGGAATCGTGCGACTCTTCATGGTCGAAGGCTTTCGCTCTATGCGGTTATAAAGTACGGACTGATCCGACGAGAAATGATGATTTATGATAGGGCTCGCGCACGGTCTAAAGCGGCTGTCGAACCCGACGGAAACGCCAAAACACACCGTCCGTCGTCTTAACGATCATCTCCCGCAAGTATATCTCCCGGATTCTTCCCGACTTCACGGGAGACACGGTAAATAAACAGCCAACGAAAAAGCACGAATCACACTTCATCGAGTTCGGGAAATTCGTAAAAGGTGACAGCTTAGGAGTAATTTCTACGGGACAATACCCCGGTTGCGGCCTGATACCAAATATGTCTCAATTAAGCCTCGGGAATGCAAATAAGCGAAAACTTCGCTCGTCGGTTAATTTCGAGCATAGTTCAGCGCGGGCGAGCGCGACGCTTTACAGCCGTCGTGAAATTTAACGCGCGTTCTCGCGAAATGAAAAGTTGCGGGAAAAGATGACTCGTAATCGAATTCTCGCCAGAGAGAAAGTACGTCGCGCGAGTTAGCGCCGCGAGTTTACGCCGCTCTTGACGCACTCGTTGCGACGACGACGGCAAAAGAGTAAATATTCTATCGTCTCGTTAGGCGCTTTAACTCGACCTGTCGCGCGTCGAGGAGCCGCCATGCTCGCGCGGCGAATAAATTTGTCGTTTCGGCTAATTGACGTGCCGAGACGTCTTCGGGACACCTTCGGAAAGACGTCCCGTCACTTTAAGGAGCTACACGAGCAACTCGGAAAACACCCAATGAACTTTTCTGCTGACCACATTATAAAGATGTCCTTTGGATGGGTGATTCGTCAATACTTTTAGTTACATATATTATTAGAAGCAATATAAATTTAGTAATATAATATAATCCAAATTCAGGCTAAAAATAAATGTGTGTTGCAAAAGAGAATACAGTTGAAAACATTTAAGGGAATTATGAACAAAGTTGAAAATTCCAGTTGTTTTTATACCTTTCCCTGACATTTCCAGGTTTTTCCTGACATGTTAAATTTCCATGACTTGCTGGCTTCCCCGGTTTTCCAGGTCTGAGACAAATAATACTAAATAATCTTACTAAGAATATCTATGTAAAACAGAGTTAAATAATTCCCGAGATACTTCAGGTAGCGATTAGCGATGGCAAGCGGAAGCAGTAGTAATAGCGTCATATATCAACTTTTTGTAGCGTGCAATATGTAGATAAAAGTACGAAGAATCAAAAAGATTATCATCACAAAGTGAATAATGTGGTCAGCGAAAAATGCAAACATTGGGCGTTTCTTCGATTAAGGGGGAGAGATCGCGCTGCGGCGACCGGATGTAAACCTTCGCCGTCGTCTCACCGCAACTCGCTTCCTTTCGTTGCGCAGGCGGGTTGTTTCAACGCTCTTAATTGCCGTTCTTCTCACAGGTCGGCATGCATGGGCGCGGATCGTGGGATTGTTTTTTCGCGGCAAGAGGGGGATCCTTTCCCTTATCGCGTGTAAGAGCGGGATTTTGTGAGGACGTAGTGCGCGATAAGGCACTCCGCCGATTAACGTCCTGACTTGAATCCGGCGAGAATGAGAGAAGTCGTGCGCCGGGAAGTTAAACAGCTTCTTTTACATCTCCGCTCGTAATTTGGCATTAACAAGACCGAAGAAATCGCAACGATGCTCACGGTCGATATTTATTAAGAGTCATGGAGGAGATTCGCTCGGTGGTCACACCGGGAGAATAAATTGAGAAAACGGCGCGATGTCGATGATGCGTCCGTTGAAAGTCCGGAATATTTTATCTTAAGTTATATATGTTATTTTCAGGCGGATAGTGCCGCGTCAGAGAGCTCGCTGAATGTAAACGGGAAATGCAAAACCCTCAGTGCCGAAAACATTTTTCATATTTTTATATACTTTCCGTCATCTTCGCGCGAGCTCTGTAATATGCAAATGGACCTCGCCGCGTTTGCTCCCGGTACCATTACCTGTCCCTCTTTTCATCCCTGTATTTAAAATCGCAACGTATCTCTGAATATATCGAGCTTTCATCAGTTGTCTCAGAACCACCGCTTCGGCATTTCCATAATCAACATAATTCTCAATTTACAAAAAATACCACGTCCACTCTCAACGTCCATTCGCCATTCTGCAGTAATTTTCTTCTCTCTCCCACATAAAATACCGATTATTTGTCTCGTCCTGATAACGATTATTTCGACGTGCATTCGATCGAAATAATAAACACGACGACGGCGAAGAGGTGGAAAACGAAGTATGGAACAGCGAATTTTTCCGGAACGACCGATCGCGTTTATCCGAGGTCTTTGCTAGACAGCGACTTTCAGTCAGTACGTCGACGGTATTTTCCCGAAAAGTGTGTTACGTCGCGTCTGCTCTCGTTGCGCTCCCGGCAGGTGCAGTTCGCCGAGGCAGGACTTTTCGACGGTGTTTTTCGGCACGAGCGGGCGGAAACTTACATGCTCCGGGCAACTCGTCTAATTTCTGGCTCGTAGTCGCGCGCGCGCAGTCAACGATTCGAGAGGCAGGGTCAAAGAAAGAAAAAAGGCATCTCGTTAACGGTGCCGCTGTAAGATTTCTCGACCGTGTCACGCACCAATTTGCGAAATTCCACGCACTTTACGTGCAGGACGCGAACGAGACGATGAAGTTTAACGGAATATTAACGCGATGAATAAGCTCGCGGGACGTATCGAGCAATTCCGTGGTCAGTGCGAGCATAATGGCCGTAAAACGCGAGCATTTGACGTATTTTATCGCGGTTACGAATTTTAATTCGGGATATTACGCCATACAATAACATCATGCGGCTTGTACGTTTAAAGCAGATTTCCGTCGTGCCGTGCGTTTGAAATTGTGTATTTGCCATGAATTTGTCTAACTGGATTTAACGTGAACCATTTTGCGTGAACGGCCGTCAATTAATCTATTCGACTACGATATATATGAGCTCGGGTGCGCACGTGTGTGTGGTACGCGTTCATTTTATTAAATAAAAATGTGCATTTGCGCTTTTTTTCCAAAGTAAAATAAAATCCGAGCGAGTAAAATGATTGTGAACCCGTCGTAAGCGTAATAGTATTTTATATATTGTGAAATCAAATCAAAGAGAAACTAGATCAGGCATGCGAGCGGTTTAGCTGTCAGAAATAGTGATAAAAGTGAGTTTCATTCGCGAAAAAGTAAGAAAATATCTTAAAAAATGAATAGAAAGCGAATCTTTTTCAAGTAATTTGTACGTTAAAAATTAAATTGTCCATCTATTTTATATAATGTAATATTCTAAAAGATTAAAAATACTGACCTTAAAATGAAAGTCAGTGAAGAGCAAAATTTGAATATCAGGAAACAAAAAAAGTTACATGATACAAAGAATCTAAAATTTACTTTACTTACAATCCACGAAGAGACTCTTCTCGGAGGAAGAATCTGAAAAAGTCGTGTGGCGGAAATTTCGACGGAACAGAAGTATTTTCGCGCCTCGTTATATTTTTACGCATCTCGTACGTATCGTGATAATTAAAACGCGAAGTTGGCGGTTATTCCGTAATCACTAGCCGAATAAAATCCCTTCGCGTAGTATACGCGTATAGCTTTCAGCGAACAACGGCTAGCGAGCGAATGAACGTTCGAAAATTACGAGGCTTATATACGGTTTTGTGTTTCGGATACGTCGATATTACTGACATAGATATCAGGCTGTATTCGCGAACTGCTTTTTCGCCGTGACGTGCAGACTACGTCGAAAATCTCGAATGAATCGACGATAAGATAGTGTCTATGCGAAAAATCTCCAATATGCGGCAATATTTTCTTTAGGTTCTTTGTACGGAGAAAAAAAGGTAATTTAGAAAGACGGCAAATTTTCTGCCGTCTTAGCAAATAAATGAATATACAGGATATTTCTTAACACTTAGACTGTCTAACTAATTTCGAGCGTAAAGCCCATGGGAACTTTACATGTCGAAATATTAAGTACCGTTCTTTTATAAAGAAATGTTCATAGGAATATAGGTTTATTTCTTCACAAAATGAACTGGAAAATCAACTCTTCTAAAATATTAGACGATACTTTAGAAAACACTTTGTATATTTACATATTTGCTACGACAGCATAAAGTTTGCTATCTCCCCAAATTGTTTTTCTCCGTGCGAATTTTCGACGGGGCTCCCTCGACGCCACGATGACGAAAATTCCGTCAACGGTCTCCATTACATAATTTAAATTCTATTAAATCTCCATTACAAGGTCGGAGATTAAAATTCTATCACTGCCCCTCTGACGAACCGTCTCTTTGAGCGAGGAACAAAGCCTTCTTATCCATTTGCTTCCCCGACTTAATTCGCCGGGAGCGCAAAAATTCTCAGACGCGAGTATATAATTCTATAACGAACTTCCCGGGCTTTCAATTTCGGACGGAGGGGAAATCGCCTTAAAATTCCGTGAAGAACACCGTCTTGGTATCGTCACCGTTCAAGCCGCTGTTTGGCACAGCACCCGTACGCGCTTTAACTTCCCTCTCTCTCTCGCTGTTTCGTGCGGCTTGTAATACCGGCAACGAGGAGTTTCGAGCGCTCTCTCGTTCCGGAACGTAGTAAGAATGAGCGGCGAATAGAAAGGCAGGAATTGTAAAGGAGGAAAGGGGGAACACAGTTACAGGGATTATATAGGCAGGAGAACGCGCGAGATGCGTACGTCGAATTACGCGCATCGATTCACCGGGCGAGTTCGGAAATGGGGAAAGTTTCACGACGGGTCCGTCGTCGATCCTTTGGCGCAAGATGAAGAACTCCCTCCCGAGCCAATGCGAACCAGGACGTGCGATATCGTTTGGCAAGGACTTGCGTAAACCGAGCTTCTCTCTTTAACGAGCTCTCGGTTTACGCACGCGAGGTAATTGCCTGTCCGCGCGGTGGTAGCGTAAAAAACGTGTCGTCCTGTTTACGGCCTTTCGCGGTCCTTCGCTCCGACCGCCACTACAGAATCTACTCAGTTGGGAGAGATCGGTTACGAGGGGTATTTGTTTGAAGGCCGCTTGTAAGTAAGCATCATGAAACGGAGATGTGCTCTCTCTCTCTCTCTCTCTCTCTCGAGGCGGTAGCGTTAATTTTGTCACGTGGGTTCTTCGCGGGAAGTTTATTAAACTGTTGCGTTCCTCGGTCGAGGCAAGTTCGATGCAGTTGGGGCTTGCGATAATAGGTTTAATACTTGCACTCTAACACTTCTTTATATGTTTCGCGTAGCGGTGGTTTGAAAGTGAAACACGCTTCGCACATAAAAAAGAAATTAGAGATAGTGTGATAACATATTTTGTGAATTATATTAACACACGGTTTCCATGTCTTCAAGAAAACTATTCAAACATTGTTCGAAAAATCCATATTAAACCTAATTGGTGGTATGAAGTTTTTTTACATGATTAAGTTATGAAAATTAATAATCAATTTGATATAACGCATAGTTATGAAAATCTACTTTCAATCATAGATGTATATCGTTAATATTCTCACATCGCGACGTTACTACATTGTCAGCGAACCGCCAAGTGTTAAAAATCAAACACTGAAAGATATAATATCAACTGTCCCTCATAATTCTAGAAATAATGTCGATAACGTCATCTCGACGACATGCGTCAACCACAGTGGAGAATTAATTATCGGCGACGAAAAAGATATGCCCAGCGAATGTTTCACGTTGAGCGGTATGTTCATCAACGAGACAAATGAATCGCCGGCTAGATGATGTAGCCGTAACGAAAACCCGGTGAACTCGGGCGTCGCGGATTCGATTGCATTTTATTGGCAGACTGACATGCCCACTCCGGCAATGACGTACCCGTCGCTTTGTCATTTAGAGCGTATCGAAAAATCGAGTGCCGGCGCGACGGCAGCATGTTACATCCCTCCCGCATTTTCCCCTTGGCAACGATCGCACGCGAATTAACATGATGTCTTCTATTAATTTGTTTCTTACGAGGCGTCTCTCTTCAGGAAAGAAGTGGGCCGAGATAATAATCGGGGAAAGAAGTCGAGTTAGTTAATCCGACTGACATTTCTTCGGCTAATGCTCGCACGGACATCTCACTAATTCGAATTATCCAACAGCGACGGATTGTCTTTCGCTCTGTGGGGCCGCATTTTCCGGGCTGACACAAATGGGATTTGCATCACCAGAAATAATGAAATTCTAGGCAGACTTTATTACAGGGCGGTTCCCCTCCTCGAGGAGGATGCGGCCGACTTTGTAACTTCGGGGCGAAATTGAATTCTGCGCGCTTTCGTCGGTTTAACTGCAATTTGTAAAGGTCTGCGGCTCTCTCCCTCTCGCTGCCAGCGACCGCCGGGAGCTCCGGCATTTTTCAAAAGTCAACTTTCGAGGCTGGTAAAAATTTCGCGCGCGCGTGATATTAACGACCCGGGCTAATGTTTCGAATTCCACGCGGAAACTTCGGCCCCGCGAATTAGCTGTTTAATCCGCGCACGGATATTCGGCCAGTTAACGCGCGCGCGACGTTCCGATATATTAATGCATACATATGAGCGGTAATTTTAAGAAAATTGAAACGTCGATATGACAAAAATTGCGACGCGACTGGATCTAAAGAATTCGCGACGCGCGCTTTGAATCTCTCGAGAAGAAGAATTCAACAAGCACGTCTCTAACGAAGAGATATGAACTGTACGCGCTGCCTGTATTCATATTCATGAGCGTTTCTTCATTTTCATGGGGAATCGAAAGAATCCGCGTTTGTCACTGTTCGTCGAATGTTATATTCGCGTCTCGAACGAACTTTTCCGCCAAGTAATTGCGCAGGTTCTTCCGTTACACGAACGGCTGAGGAATCATAGCGCGTAATTTACCGCGTAACGTCTCGTCGTGTCAGTATATGAGCGCCGCAAAGTTCATTGAAACGAGTTTCTACGTCACCATAATCCCCCCGGTGTTTGCGCATGGGAGTGCACATAATTCCCCCCGTCGAGTCTCTCGCGCGAAATTCGAAGAATCTAGACATTCCTACAACAGGCTCTTATTAGCCATTAATTCCTTCCTCCGATGAATTCGATTAAATTACGAATTCGCTCGTCTGAAAGGAATCATCGCGTCTTTTGTGGATTCGCCCGGTGGGCTAGATTCGACGTGACACTGAATCCTCGAGAATTTCAAACGTCGGGGGAAAAAGTTACGGCGCGACAAGAATTATCGAACAGCGGGCTTCGAAATAAAGTAGCCTCGCCGATCATTATTTCCCTTCGCTCGCATCCTTCGGTTCCCATGTAATTTTTAAGTACCGGTTTTTCGCCGGAAAGACCGCTGACGTGACAGCTGAGACGCGGAGTCGCCTTTCAGATTGTCTGAATTGTTGTCTATCGCGGCTCTCTCTTTCTCGCCTCGTAACGCCGATGATTTCGACGTGAGTGCAAACCGAAAAAAGGGTCAAAAAATGGAGGGAGAGGAAGAAAACGACGTAAAGTTCTGCGAAGCAACTACGTCAGCACGCGAACCGTTGGCAACGATCCGTCGAGAAAACGAAAGAATACGAAAATTCATTGGCCTTCTAAACGAATAATAACACGCGTTACATTGGCCCCTTCAGCCAGCGGACCGACTCGTCCAGGCATAATCTGTTAAGAGTACGCTACCCCTTTCTTTTTGCCGGCTCTATTTGCCCAACTGGATTGGCAACCGGCTGAACTGGTTTGCGGCCGACATGTCGCGGCGTAAAGTAGATAATGGACAACCAGCTCGACCAGGGTTGCGCGAAACGAGCGAGCTTCGTTCCGGAATGAATGGTGTCTTGCAACACTTCGCAGCACGGAAACCCGACCGGCGTTTGCTTATCGAAAAGCGATTATCGCCGGTGAACATTCGGAAGAACGATGACGTGACTATCGTTAAAGCAATCGCGTCGAAGAGAGGAGTCCATCTCCGCGATGCGAAAGTCCACCTCGAACGTGATTCATATCGAGGTGAAAGTCCATCGCAAGCTCGTTATAAATGCTCACCAATTAGGTATGTATATACACACGGAGATAAATATTTTACTGTCACAGCAAGGAGATTCGTTAAGAATATTAATTGCTATTTGCTAGATATATGGACAATAAAACATCTTTATTATGCCAATTAATTTTATCGTTGTCACAACGACGTTTTGCTGCAACAGTAAAATTATTTTTTCCGTGTAAGAAAGCCTGTTACTGTCCCCATAGTAATTAACAATTAGTTGTGCCAGAAAAATATTTTTCTCCGTGCGGTAAAAAGTTTTGTTAAATTTAACACATTTCACATATCCTAAACGGCACACATGAATTCTTTTGTTAATTTAACACAAAGTGAATACGTTTAAGAGTAACACAAAAATTAATATTCATAATACGTTTTCGTAATCGACATTGAGGCATAAAATGTTTTAATATTTACATATGTTGAGTATCGACAAAACATTGAGATAACACTAGCACAGTGTGTTAAATTAACACACGGATATGTTGAAATCGATGACGCAAAAATTTGAACAAGGACAGATCTTAATACAAAATGTTCTTCACTGTGTGTGCTGAGGAGATTCGATAGCGCACAACTGTCTCGTTCTCTTCGAATTATTATGCGAACGCGCAATGTACTGTAATCATACGGGGTATATCCTGCTTTTGCTTTTCTTTCGCGATTGTTATATCAGTAACGAGTTCTTTCGGGAAGGGGAAAAGCAATGGCGACGAAGAAGGAGAAAGAGATGGAGGAGACACAACGTAAAAAGGGTATACCGTTGATCAGACACTTTGTATATACGACCGTATCTGCGCAGATGTTGGGGATTGAAAGAAAATATCAATTCTGCCGATTCTCGCACTGTTAAGATTCACTTCCTGCTTCGGCGAAAGCAATTGGAACGCAATACCCAGCATTCGATACGAACTCGAATATCCGATATTGAGTTGGGAAGTGGTCATCCGATATCGAGCGTAGCTTAGATGCCCGTTACAACCGTCCAAGTTGCATTCAGATGCGGGGAGGATTGAGAAATAAACGCATTCCCACCGTCCCGGTCCAAAGTAAGGTGTTAAATAAACGTGACGTGGGAGTGCGAAGCGCGCCACTTTGCGCACAACTTCGCGCTGTTTAGCGAAATCATATCAAACTCGCGGAGCAGCTTCTCTCGGAAATTGAACCGAATATCCGAAATGAAGAGAACGCGTCAGAAACTAACGTTCGTCAAATCGTGAGATTAACGGAATCGAATTACCTCCACCAGATTTTTTACTTCTCAATCGCGCGACGATTACATCTAAATTGCGCGCGAACATTTTCTTCATAAATGTGCGAATGTCCACTATAATCAAAATTCACACGAATTTCCTGACTTCTATTATCACGTGATTATTGCTTATTTACATACGGAAAAAAGTACTATTTTTCAAATAATATTTGATTTAAGTAAAATTATAAGTTAAATAAGTTAAGTAAAATTATAAGTTAAATAAGTTATTCCAATACTCCTTAGCAAATATTTATTAAAAGAAAAAATATAATTGACTATATACAATACGATATTTCTTTTATACAAGTAGACATTTATTTGTTAAAAAAATTGCGACAAGAATTAACCCTTCAATTATATATTGGATCACTCAGACTTAGTGAGTTGTATTTGAAGGACTATAGTGAAGAGAATTGATTTATGGATATTCCCGAAAAATCGTTGAAATAGCTGCTCTGTCTGTTAAACGCGGTACAAATTTGAAGATTCAACTAGTGCGTGTTTGGGAATCACCCGAATTTGACGAAAAGTCAGTTAGACCCGCGCTCGATATATAATTTGACGATATAATCAAAGTGATTACCTTTTGCTGAAAATTTGTATGTGAACGTAAGTAAGCATTGTGATTACATGTGTTTTTTTTCTCAAAAAATAATAAATAATAGTTATTGGGATCGGATGGGATATAACCTACGCAAGCATCCTGTAAAACGTAATCCTAAATCTTTTTTATATTTTTAAACAATGCTTATTACCGCTTTGCGAACAAAAAATAAACCATTTTTTATATTTTCGTGACAAAAATATATTTTCTCCATGCAAAAACCTGTTTTCGACATTTCAAAATATCCTCTTTTCAGTGGTCCAAAAAATATGTTTGTCGAACACGCATTACATCTTTTTTTGTTAAAACCAAAATAAAATTTTTTTGTTTCAACTTCATCGTCCTATAGCTGCAGATCAAAATAATGAGAAGTAAAAAAATCATGGTTTTTAAATAAAGCACTGCCATTCGCGAGACCACTGTGCAAATTCGAAATTTTTTCAATAATTTGAAACACTTGATTTCTTATGAATTTATGATCAAATATTAAAGTAGACGAATTACACTTTACTCTCCAGACTTGTTTTCATTTAGAGCCATTTTATATTTAAATTCAATAATTTATTTGCAAAGCTTAAAATATCACGGCGTCCACGTATAATTATCTACTACAAGCTATTAAAATGTACTTAAGAGGGTCATCCCGTGTGACGACCGTTTTTTTAAGGCATTTTTTTGCGACGAAATGAAAAAAATACAGAGCTTCTAAATTTTTACTATATATTTATTACATCTTAAACTATATGTGTAAATTTTTTTATTTAAAAATATGGCGTCGATGGCGAGTTAAATCACTGGAATGGCACCCATGTAAAAAAAGCAGACAAACGGTGCCCACGATTCCGGCACACTGGTTTATCGGAAATCAAAAAATCAAATTGCATTTTAATCTATAGGTGAATAGATATCGTGGGAACTAGGATTTTTTGAAAATATTAAAAATTCAATTTTTCGCATGCTTCTAAAAATTATAACTCAAAATAGCATGATTTTTTGCGACTATTTTTTTATGCGGACAGAAAACGGCTCAATATTTTTTAAAAATTCTAGTTCCCACGATAGCCACATATGTGCTGAATCTACCATTAAAATTTTATTTAAATCCATTGAACCGTTTTCGAAAAATCATGGGCACCAGTTAAAAAAATCCTTTGCCAAAATTACTTTGCCAGTATATTCTATGCATGCTCTAGATTAGATTTATGCAAAAAAAAAATCGATTTTTTGAAGCCGTCACACGGGATGACCCCCTTAAATTGATAAAAATATTATTTGATTTAAAAAGATTGAAAACCTGTAATTTACTTGATTCTCTTTCTTTTTCGCGTAGAAACAACACTCAGCATCTCAAAGCGAAGGAAGAGAGCGACCCTCATCAGAGAGAGATATACAATGGTCGATCGATATATCCGACGTTTTATGCAACTAGCTCGTTAATGCGATAAATTCTCGGCACATTCCTAGAGACGACACCCGAGTCTCATAACTCGCAGCAACCGACCGAGCGAGCAGTGCTACAACGTGGCATCCGGTTTTATTCGCCTTCGTCGTCGGGGAGACGGACGAGCTCATCGCAACGCAAGACTGGTTTCCGTTCATTCATCGCGGCATATCGGGTATTTACTGGATCGTGCCGCGAGCTTCGTACTCGTCGAGTCGTGGGATAGGTAATGGCCGGTTGGCGTGCCGGGTGAGTGAAAATCCGAGGTCGCGCGTCCGCTCTCCTCGGCACCCGTATACCACCGCACGTTCATTCTAGGGTACGAAAACACCGCGGCCTTGCCGGGTGTGTGTGTGTGTGTTCGCACGTGCTTGCATGTTGTGTCGGGACGCAATTACCGATCGCCTTCTGTTTTTGTTCCGTCCGCCGCGCGCGAATTTCGTTACTACCTTCCGCGTTTCATCGGGTTTCTCGGCCTTTTTTTCGCACTGAGGACGAGCTTGTAAGGGTGTAAAGGCCGGGACATCCGGCCGGAAGCTCTCGCTTTTGTGTTCCTCGAACGAGGTCCACGCTCGAAAAATGCGAACGAAGGTATTACGGCGTTCGATTGCGCTGGAAGTTTAATGTGTTTACTTCTGTAACAAAGAGGCCGTAATGGCGCGAGTACTATGGAATTCTATGAATAAAAAGGCTCTGATTGTTCGTTGCTCTTCGGTAAACGCGGTCAACTTGAGAGCGAACGATCCCGCGTGAGAAAACTAACGATTTGTTTCCCGCTCGATAGAACATATGGGGGAGGGGGGGA
>NW_014555324.1:630953-761562 GCF_001313825.1 Dinoponera quadriceps
GGAGGGGGGGAGGGGGAGGGGGCGCGTGATTAAAATTATTTATTACGTTTACTACCGTTGTTTTCTATTTAATTTTACATATTTCACATTACGCGCGAAGGAGACAAAAATACAGTAACCTTCCTCCCACCGAGCTTTTACCTTTCGTCGCGACGCGCGGGAAAGCTCGAACGCCACGTACAGCTCAAAGGTTTTTTGCAATCTCATTTTTTAATTCGCTAACAGCAGGACGCTTTCCACTTCGGTGTCGTGTGAATGCAACGTATTGTATTTGTACAGGGTCGACTGGCGTGGCCGCCGAGTTACGAGCGGATTAACCCGATTAAGCGAGTTATGTGCTCGCCGGCCAACAAGTGCACGCGCGCGCACACGCCGAAAAACGAGCTACAAAGAGCGCGAGCGAGGCGCCTATTTCGCAAAATCGATTCAATCTTCTTGTCTCGCGTAATGAAAAATTCCCACCGAGATTGCCCGGCCACGTAAGAAATTGCCGGTCGCGCTGCGCCATGCTGATAAAAATTCGGAAAACGCCGCGGTGTTCGTTCCCTCACGCTCACGCGCGCGCAAGACAACGACGTCGTCGTCGTTGCCGTGCAATTAAATTAATGGCATTCTTTCGCGACGCGGCCTGATATTGTATCGTTCGTTGGAACCACGTGTGAATCACGAAAAATGGGAAAATGCGATGTTCGCTCCTGTTATTACAAGGTCTGTTTAAACCCGAAAAAAAAATTTCCCGAGAATTCCCTAATTTTCCAAATAATTTGTTAGAAATTCCAGGTACAATGAAAGTATTTTTAAATGTATCTTTCAAAATGAAAACATATTTATTAGAATGCAATGTCCTTAATATTTTCCATTCACAAAAGTTTATAAATCATAAAAGAAAATTAAGAATCACTCGAGTTTCAATGGTTAAATTTAAAAAACTAAAAAAAAAACTGTCTAAAAAATAAATGTTACATTGCATAAAATTTTGAAATTTTATTTTCGAAAGTTACAAGTAAAAAAATATGTAATGCATAACTCGTACAAAAAATTCAACTTTTATAAAACTATTAAAATGAATATCTGTTTTAATTAAACAGACCTGGTTTAATCAAATAAAATAATACGAAATCATTTTCAATATTGAATATCAAATTAGTTATAAAATCAGTATGCTGTAAACATCAGAGAAATATAATTAAATATTTAAATTGTATACGTAGATATAGAATAAGAGAGAATCTATTATATACATAAAAAATGCTAATATTTAAATATTAAATTTTAATAACCTTAAATGTACATATACGTAGGATGTTAATAAGTCAACGATTTATATAGCGCTATTCCTTATTAATTGTAAAATAAAGTTCAAATTAATTGAAAGTTAAATAAAAAGATCTTGAATTATTTTTTTTTTGATTCTCAGTGAAGAAAATATTATTAAATAAATTCGAGTCAGTTAATATTTGTTTATGAACAATGTCATAATATGGCTTGCAGACAAATGTCCATTAAAAATATTTTGTTTTTTTCTAATAAAATTTCATGATTTTTCCAGACAGAAATAAATTCCCTGAGAATTCCAGGTTTTCCAGGTTTTTCCAGGCAGTAGACACCCCCGTATTACAGTTATAGTACTTTTGGTGTACGCGTAACGGCCACATTACGCTCTGATACACCGAGGTCGACAGCAATTCTCGGCTCGATTGCACTTCGATGAATTCTTCATATAGCAGAATAGTAATTGCATTTTTCAACATTATAACGATGACCACATTATGTATACATCATCATCGTATAATCGTGCCGCTGATGGAATTAATCAGCACGCGTTCACGTAGTCGCTATTAAATCGTAGAATCTAATCATCGCGCATACCGTCATGATAATTAGATTCGGCGATTCTTTTTATTACGGGGAATAATTACAGGCAGGTGCAAATACGCCGATCACAATGTGCCAGCCGGGATCACATAATTGCCGGCATGCCCTGCTCCAGACACGAAAGCAAACGCCCGGGTGTAATTGTTGCGATTTCTTCCTCGGGCCGGAGATAGTTATTACCCTTTGCCTTTGTCCCATTTCCCGTGCATACCGAACGAAGATATAGCCGCGAACTGGGAATGCGAGCACCACTGACGAGGTCTATAAGTCGTAAATATGATACCTGCGAGCTCGTGGGAAAGTATATACCAGCCGTGGGCGGAAAGTTCGGTGAACTACATTACGACGAAGTTTACGCCATATCGACCACGACGTATCTCTCTCTCTCCTCCTACGAGTTCGTAAGTTAAACAACGACGTAAAGAAGCTTATTAGCGAATGGAGAGAAACGCAACTATTACCAGGTCGCTAACCTTGCGTAACCCCGCGTAACGCGACAATAATGTACCTCTGACCTGTGTCGGGAAATCCAAACTGGAAACCACGACGTTCTCGTTCTGCGCGCAACACGACGGAATAAAACACGCCCGTAACGCGATAGGTTTTTACGTGTCCATCCTAATTTTCATAGAAAATAAAGGCGCGCTCTCCTTCCTTTTATTTTTTTTTTACTGTTCAACGGTGAGTATCCCGGCGCAGATAAAAAAAAATATCACATTCCCTTTGAATAACTCTCATTCGACGGGAAGTAATATTTTCATATGTCCACACGCGCGCGAATAATATTCCGTTCGATTGTTACGGTAACACAAAGTCCGCCTGTTACGATGTAATGTAATATCCATAACGCAATAGCGTTAATAATCGAAATTAACAGTAAACTTTGCGAGCGCGAGCAATTTTATTCGACCGGTTTCGCTGTAATTATGCTCTCTTTTTCTCCTTCCCGATCGTGAAAAAAGAAAATGAGATATGGCGGGGAAACAATGGAAAAGAGGAGGTGTTCGTCTTACTTATCCGCGACATCGATCTAAACGTAAAATAAATATTTTACGTTAAACAGAGCTAAGCTCTCAAATAATTCCAGCAAAATAAACATTTGCCCAACTAAGTCTGTTTGAACTTTAAATACTATTCGCTCGTCGTACAGAGATACTAAACGAAATTTATCGATGACAAACACTGCTCTGCTTTTCCTCCCTTCTTTTTTTAGCTCACACACACACTCACTGCTTCACCTACATTTATACAATATCTTAACTAACCGGAGAGATCCCGTCCCGAATTTAACCGGGCTAAAGCCGTTCGCTAATATCCATCAAACTATTTCGGGGAATGGCGGCGCTATTTAATCTCGAGCTTTCATATCTCAGTGAGAGCACATAAGTCACGGCTCGTGTATAATGCACACGGCGAGGTAACATCGGATCCGCGTAACAACGGTACGGGACGTTACGTGCGCGCGCGGACAATAAGAATTTATCGCGGCGTGAAAAATGTATGGATTTCCCGGGACCTCCGAAAGTTTCGTCGCGTCCTAATAAATTCAACGCGCGCCACTGTTTCTCGGGATGGTGCCTACCCACCTTACGCCTCCACTTCGTAGCCGGAAACAGGCACGGACAGCCAGTTTATGGCCTACACGCCAGTTGCAGGAGAACGTGGCGCGACTCGAGTCGTGCTCCTAATATCTCGCACGTTCGGTAAGACACATACAGCGAAAAAGAGAGGAGGGAGAATAAATTAGAGGTGGTTCGTGCCCATTATAACGCTGCGACAAAATAAGAAGGAAAAAAGCAGAAGGATGCTGGAACGCCGCTGAGTCGAGGATTCTTTTGAATATCCGCGCAACTTTTCACTTCGCGATAATTGCACCTTTATACTTTCGGACATACCAAAACGAAGCGCGCCTTCATCTCACGTTGATTTGACAAGCGAAGATACACAACGGGATAATTGCAACAATAGAAAGTGATTCTTTTCAGATGCGAGATTGTTTAACCGACGACGCCATGTTAAGAGGTTGCTGGAGAAATGTTCTCATTTAAGCGGTACGAAAAATTCTTCATATTTTAAATATGATATGAGAGCAAGCGTGTTTAAATGAGCATGCGAGAGGATATAAAAGCATATGAGAAAGTGCGATGGAACGAGTAAATAATACAAGAGAGAGAGAGAGAGAGAGAGAGAGTTACTTTACTTACCATCCTGCAATTATAATACATTACGCGCATTCAAGTTCATGATTATTCGAAGATTCGTTTTAACTTATGTTAAAATAACTTTTACAAATGTTGATTTCCTTAAATAACGATATTAAAATAATTCAGAATAATGTTTCACTTTTAAATGACAAAAAATCAAATGACTAAACTGACGTAAATTTAACACACGAAAGTAATAACATATGAGCTGTGTGTTAATTTGGGACATTAGTTAAAAGTCGGTAACACGAGAAAATTTTTACATTTGGACGAAAGATTTTTTACTATGTATATTTTATGTGTGTAAAAAAATCTGGAATTTTGTAAAGCCATTTCGACTGGGACCTGTAATGTCGTTGATCACCGACCGCTCCAGCATCCCCCCTTAAGCCCATGGCATACACAAAACCATGAGTAGTAAGAAAATTGACCAATCGCAGTAGATTATTCTCCTTACAGTCAAGAAATAATCGACTGTGACTGGTCAATTTGATTTTTACTATGTGCCATCCGCTTTGCCGTGCTCGACCTCTTCCTAATTTCTGGGAACCTGACAGAAAGCGGAAAACACCCCCGACTATTTTCTCCTCGAAGGATAAATTCCCGACGAATTGGCGCGAAGGATCCGCTTACGCAATCAAGTGTGTGGAAGCGCTTTGTATAGCTTACACGCCAACTGCAGGATAACGCAATACAGGCTCGAATTGTGCACTCGTAATATCTCGCACATTCGAGGGAAGAGAAACAGAGAGAGAGAGAGAGAGAGGCGAACGCGGTGCGACCGGCACAATGCTTACGTTCCGGAAGCGTGTACGGGAACGCTTCCACAGTAATTAGTGTATTCTCTGAGTGGCCGGAGTCATTAGGCCCGCCGTCGGTGCTTCGCCGAAAGCTCCACCTTGACTCCGAGACGACGAGAGAGAGACGTTCCCTTTTCACGGTCTGTCTTCGTCCGTCTGCTTATTGCTCCGCAGAGTCTACATCTACTTGTCCTCCTGCGGCGCGGCGTGGTGTGGCGTGCTCTTACCCTCCGACGGAGTTTGAATAGTTTCGGCGAAGCTTCTTCCGACGTACGAAGACCGTGTGCGAGAGCCGCCCGAGGTATTCATCGCGGGGTCGTTAGGCGAATTTGCGAGACTCGGGAGAGCGTCGGAGCGCGAGACCAAGCCGCGATCGCGATCGCTGCTGCTGGCGACTGATACATCGTCATTTTCTTCATTGTCGTGGCTTCATTGCCGTTAATTCACGCGAATTAAAAATATCGCATTGGAATGTTCTTGGGATCTAACTTCAGACCCAGTCTGATTTCCTTAAATAATTATGGATTCTAGTTGGGAATCTATGCACGTTCTGGTTAGAAGTGTAATGTTTTAAATATACGATTCTAAGCCGGAAACAGATATTATTATTTGCTCATCCCCGATATATTCCTAGATATTCTTTTACAATTTTATACGGTAGTAAAATATTTTGTATTTGTGTTAAAATAGCTCCTCATGGTTACAATTTTTGTGTTTAATTTTTAACGCGTCTGTCTGTTCATTCAACATATTGTGTTTGTATTATCTCAATATATTTTATGTTGAGTAAATGTTAAAATAACACATTTTATACTTCAATGTCGATTAACATATTACAGATATTAATTAATTTTTGACGCAATATTAGTGTTATTTTCGGCAAAAATTTGTGTGGACTGTTTGGGACATGTGAAAAATAGTTCACTGAATTTTTATATTAGTTTAACATGTGTTAAAGCGACACCAAATTTTTTATTACGTACGATTGAAATAAAATATAGAAAATATTTTAATGACATTTATTTACACTTATTGCTTATTTACGCTTCACAAATACACACATACATGCTTTCTCTCTCTCTCTCTCTCTCTCTCTCTCTCTCTCTCTCTCTCTATTAAGCTTAGTAACATTAAAAACATAATCCAATTTATTAATTTCCTAATTTAGTATATTCGATTAAACAGCCATTATGGCGATGACAGTCGCACGCGACATGAAACAAGCCGCAGCCAAGCAGCATTGTGGAGAAAGCTTCATCCCATATTTGGGATAAGAAGGGATATCAATGGATATCATAGTAGGACAACATATCTTGAGACAACTTTGAGTATTCTAATCAGAATCTACGCTGCATATGGAAAAATTTCTATGAGAGCAGCGATTTACAGCGCGACGGGGTTGTCGAGAGAACGGATTCGCATTGACGGTTCCGAAGAGTTTTACGATCGGTGTTATTTTCGTTAGTGAAAAAACGCGCGTGATGTCGCGGTGTCAGAGCCCGCTGTTATCAACAATTACTCCGATCCTGGCGCTCATCCCCGATTTACACAAAAGATTTTTCGCGCGCGCGATATAAACTGCGGCACGAAAGAGCGGAGTTTGAAAAACAAACACGAAAAAAGAGCGCCACCACCTATTCTTGCTGTATTTACTTGAGAGATTTTCGGCCTCGTAAATATAAAACTGCGCGAGAAAAAGCAACGCCGCGTAAATTGAGAATCGGCTGCGCACGCGCACGGCCGAGAGTTATCGTCCGCGAGCGAGGTTTAACGTTTTTCTTCGGCACGTCGATCGCGCGCTGATACTTTTTATTCGATACTAACTCCCGAATAGCTAGGCTTTGCTATCGGCAGCATACGGTATCGACGGGGGGAGGGAGAATCTCGCAACGAAGTATTCCGGAAGAGGCGTCGGTTTAATAACACCCTTTCCTAGATAAAAAGAGAGTGAGATACCACTCTTCAGCTACTTTTCTCTCTTCTCCCTTTTTCATAAGAGAGGTTGGTTTTTAAAAGAGAGTCAAGGATCGCCCAAAAGGTTGTCAGTCTTTTCAATTTTGCGACCTGACGCAACACGATAAGCAAAAATGTCGCGGTAAAGTTGGCCGGGTCGGCTTAAAGTAGCCGAATATTCATCGCGCGCCGCTGGTTAAGCGAGTTTGTCGCCGCCGAGTTTGCATACGTTACGCGCGGCTTGTTCGCGATAATCCATTTTAAAGGCGCCTGTAAAACGTACGATCTCGTGCGAAATCCTGCCGTGATTAAACGCGCCGTCCCTTATAATCGCCCGAAGATATCGTTTCCTCTCCTAGATTCGCGAGAATGCTTTGACTAAAATGTCGGGCTTTTCATAAGCGGCTCTCCGTGTCGAAACGGATGTGCCAGCTTTTCGGTATCGGCTCGGTGCCGATGGCCATTATTGGCTTAGCATCGAATTACAATCGGACTTTAACTCTCGAGGCCCAATAGCGGCGCAACCAATTCTTGGCAGGGATACATCAGCCGGGAGTGAATTTCTCGCGTGGCGCTTGACATTGATTGTAATGCAATATTGCTCCAGCTGTCGAAATCACGCGCGTACCATTTGCGAAAAATGGCGGATTATACGCGGAAATTCACGCGCTGTGGAATTTTTCCAGCGAGACACGCGCGATACTTTGATCCGAACTTTCTGCGCGTTCTCGTATCTAAATATCTCTTCCAGTATCTCTGTACATTGAGTTTTAAAACGGTTTGAACACTTTTTTCTCAATAGGATTTGGATGCTATCAGTGCCGCATCGAAAAAAAATGGTCCGGATGTTTTGAAACCTAGTTACAACGATACATCGCGTGTATTTCACGAGTCTATTGATGTATATATTGTATACCTTCCCTATCGAGAATTCATGATTTTTAACGTAAAGGAAAATATGTCTGGGATGTATCGAACTCTGTCGGACAATACTTCGTCTACTGCAGTAGGTAAAATGGCAATTTACAAGAAACTGGTTTGGTTATGTTATTAGCCTTAGTTCATTTGTCGACGTGCTAAAGTTCTTCTTGTAAAATTTTCACAAATAGTAAATCAGCGACAAATAATTTATTCGACGACGCTATTTTATAGTGTAAGTTATGCATTTTTTTAATTCCTTTAGAAAAGATCAGGGAATCCCTTTCTACATGATAGAAAATATGTAAAATTAAGAATAATAATGTAGTAATATATAAGAAATATACATCGCCAAAAAGCCAGGAAATCAGTGTTTATTTCAGACGTCTATTTTTTCGCCGAGATACGACGTTCGATGAGCCCGAAGTTTCCGTTCCTGATGAGGGCATTATCATTGTGTTATGTCAATAAATAAAATTTTACAGTGTACCGCAAGACAATCGACTTCCTCTCGAGCTGAGAATATGCGGTTAATGACCATCATGATTGCGATTCGGACTTGAGCGAATCTCACTGCAGGGAATATAATATTTCGTATGTTATAAAGGAATACACTGTGAATTATGATTTAATTTTTATAAGCTTCTTTTCAATTTCCATTTTCATTATATATTTTAACTATACGGGAATATAAAAACTTATTACGGTCCAGCTCGTCGTTCGGGGAATAAAAAGAATAATAACTTGACATTTATATGACGTGAGCAAGCATTCGATTATTTGCCAGTAATGGCGGATAATTGGATGATGGATTATCGGTCAGTAGTTGACCAGTCGGTCAAGCGTTAGTGCTGTCGTAACTTCTGTCCCGGCTATGTAGGTAGATTAAAAAAAAAAAAAAAAGATATACGGAATGCGTAAATATAGTTCGCGACGCGACTCGTGAGATTCTTACGACGTAAAGCGCGTTTTATAGTTCCATTTTTAATACTTGAAAAAGCAATACATCATTGTTGGTATTAAAGCGATGTTTTACTACTGGCTTTATATTTCGGTCCGATATTAAAAAGCTCATATACACGAGAAAAATATCACGTTTTCCTCTTCTTCATTTTTTTATGCTGGATACCCGCGCTTCATTTTGCTTCATAGCGAAGTAAGGTTACCGTTATACGGTTAATGCAATACTTTATGGAGCGTTATCTTCAGGAGCAAATCTAAATCTCCCGGCGAACTTATTGCCTTTTCTTGCCTACCGCCGTCGTTGCAGTCGCGATCGAATACCGATCACAATGCAACGTGCTTCGTAAATGTGCTGCGATTTTTTACATGAAATTTCTTATCTCTGTTTCTCTTTCTAAATAAGACACATTCAGATATACTTCCTCGTCATCGCGTGTAGAAGAACTTAGGGCAAGACGGGGTCGCTGGATAAGACGAAAAAATATAGAAATAACTACGCAACTATAGACTTTAACTTGCACATGTAAGAGAGAAAGGCAAGTCGTTAGTTCGTAACAAACAATAGCATTACATATGTTCGAACAAGTTTACGAAAACCAATAAATCTAATGTAATTTTATGAATTGCTTGATGCCGTGTCAGATAACTTGTGTTTGAAGTGCGACACTAAAAGTAGTAAGTAAAAATCACATGTAATGTGTTACATTTTATAGTAAATTCGCCTTTTGTGTCAATTCAATTCCGTTATTCTACGTAATTCCGCATCTTGGGGCAAGATGTTTCTATATTATCTTAATAATTCTCATTACTGTTAAATATCACTGCATGTTATTCAGTGCATATATTGCTTGTACAGGATTTGACGTAAAGGAAAAAAGAGAGTGTGTGAGAGTTATTAATGATTTATATATCAATGTTGACAGAAATCGTCTTTCATCTTATCCTTAGCACTATCCCATCGTATCTCAAGTTGTGAGGTAAGTCAGAGTTGTAAAAGATTTTTTAATTTCTTTTTTGATCTTAATTTGGTTGTATAACGTCAAAGTTTAATTAATATTGATTGCGAAAAAATGTTGATATCTTAATTAAGATTGTTTCGTTTCTATCAAGAGCCTTTCTCTTCATCGTGCGTCTTACTCATCCAATCTTCCCGTCAACTATTTTTGACTTCGCTCACGAATTTCCGCCGTCGTCAAGCGTTCAGCAACAACAAATCCGAACGCGATCGTAAAGCGTCTTCTCGTCGATAGATCGCCGCTGCAGAAATGTTTATTCCCCTCTCTTTGAAATCCCGTCGCCGAATCTACTTAGCTGTGAGGCGTCGCAGTTGGCAACCGCCGTAAAGCAGTTTAGTGCCTTTGGGTCGCGTATAACGAATAATTTACAGGCAACGTCAGAGTGGTGTATACTCGGTGTCCGAGTCCTAGGTTTGAAACGAGGGCGAATGTAGAATACGCTCTCGTCTTGCGGGCAAGCAGGCTCGACGTTATCCTTACGCGGCGTGCTAAACCGTCCGAGAAAAGTGTGGTGGAGAGCGCGTATTTATGAACGCGGATACGCTTGACCCTGCGAGCAATTACACGGTTATCGGCATCGCCGATCGAGTGCCCGGCACTTTCCTAGCCGACGAGGATGTAGTTATCGATAATGTGTAAGAGATAAGTCACCGCCACCTGGTAATTATACGCACGTTTTCACTCGTGCAGATCCGATTGAATCGTATCCGCCGGAGTAAATGTATATATATATATATATATATCCCGTTCGCCGCGCGGATCTTGAAGAAAGAAAATTACTAGGTTAGACAACGGCTCATAATAACAAACTAATAAAGAGCTAGAAAATGTTACTAACTACTTTTGGCTTCTATTCGGACGGACGTTTCGTACGCTTCTATCGACCGGAACGACCGGTTCCGATTTCGCGGAAAATCGGAGAATATCCCGAGGCTCAACCGCCGCCGAGGTCAAAGAGACGATCGTTTTCCCTAGTTGGCTGCTGAATCGCCGGAGGCGCGAGCGAGCTCTCAGAAGCTTCTCTCGTTATCCGAAAGGCAAACTTCTTCCGCCGATGAGGACGATGAACGAAACGATAAGGAAACTTCGTCTCGGAAGGTGGTTTCGTCCTCGAGATAAGGGTGGTGCTGGCCCGCGGCCGTTTTCTCTCGGATGCACGATCTCGCCGGCCGTGTCTCGTTAATAGTCTCCGAGAAGAGACAAACCGGCGGAACGAAGTAAAGGTGGGCCGCGTAAGGTGAGGAAAGACGAACTGCCATTTATCGTCCTCTCGACCCCGTGGATATTTGCTTTATCGTCGTTAACAGATAAGATCCGTTCCCCCAAAAAAGCTGCGCTACTGATACGTCGTTACGAGCGCGAAATCTCCGCGGAATAATATAATACAGGAGATACCTCCCAGCCGATAAATATATAAGTCAGGTCGAATTTCTCGGAGTCGAGGCACGAACGAGGTGCGTTATTTGGACTTTCCGCTTCACTTCGGGACCGCGAGAGAAATCCGCTGGCGATTTATCTGTCCGAGTTATTACGGAAGATCTCCCTCGCGGCGCTTCACCGTGAAATTATTAAACAACGGAGTGAGCAAGAGAGATAGGAGTGGAAAGAGGAAAATGAAAGGCTGCTCGTCGCCTTTATCGCGGCAATTTTTTCCGCGACACGCTTCGTTTCACCACGCTCGAGCACGCTTCGCCAGACGCGTCGGTGCGCGCGACCGGTGTTTCATGCTACTTAGGTGCTCACCGGCTAGGAGTAGTCGTATCGCGTGAAATCTCGATCTGCGATCAGCATGCGTAACGCGCCACGATGTTACGTAACGTGCAAAAGAGCTCTATGTACGTCTGTCGGGCGAGCTCTTATTAATTTACTTAATAAACGAGGGAGCACCGGCCGGGGCATTACCGTCGCCGTACGTAAAATGGTGTCTCGGAATAACTAAGATTTTATCGCGCGCACCGTAAAAATAATCGCTGATCAATAAAGCGTCTCCTGACGCTTGGCAATGCAAACGGCTTTTAGCAAAGCAAACACGTAAAAATATCGGAACGCGCGCCCGCCTTTCTCGCCACGCAGCAGGGCAAACACGCGAAAATACCTGGGGAGATAGCGCAAGTGTTTTCGCCCGTTTAGCTCCCGCACCTTTTTACGATAACGTCATTTTTCAAGGCTAAATGAGGTTCGCGTAATCTATATTAATTACCGGGAAGAGGAGGCCGAGTTTATGTGTGGCTTAAAACAACGGAATCACACCGAGAATAACTTTTTTTCGAACGGTTTCGCAAATCGAGGTGACTATATGGCACAAGTAATTAAAAATTCGGATATTCGCTGAAAGTCAAAATTGTGAGATACTTAAAATATTAAATTCATTAATTTGCAAATTATATCCATCATTTCCTTGTCTCCGAAAGGGACTCTTAACAACGTGATCTCTTATCCTTTCTCTTTTTGATTGCACCGATCTAGTGTTCATTCCCTGCCTCAACCGGCGAAATTTAAATCGTCTTCGACGCATCCAGAACGCGGCTCTCAGACTTGCATATGGTATAGGGAAGCACGAGCATATCATACCAGCATACTCCATCAATCTGGTTGAATAAAAAAGTTATCAACGTTCGTGCTTCATCTCTACTGTCTCACGAGTTTCACACTTTTCAAAATAGATTGCCTAAATATCTGTACGACATTGTTAAAGAAGTTGTTAAAAGTAATAGCGTCTCTGCTGGTAAATTTCAGAATTTTATAATATTGAAATTTATAACCTTGAAGATTTTCATAATATCAGTGGTGTAAGTTACAAAACAGTTATGACGTTTCATATTTATTATAAAATCAAAGAACAAATATGAAATTTGATATTTTTCCTCCTTATATTGCGTAATTTGCTGTTTAGTTTTCAGTTGTGATACGTTACGATATATTAGAATTGTTCTAATATTTAATAATACACAATATGACTGTTAATACATGTACGATACAGGATTTAACAACGACCATAAACGATTAGTTGTGAATATTAGTGAAATACATTGTGATGTATTTGATCAAATCTCATTCTAAATTATTATAATACTATTGTAAGTAAAAAATGGGTTCAGAATGTCTATCCATAAATATGCGTTATTAAATGTAATAGGAATTTGGATAATTAATTTTCATAACTTGGTTATGTAAAAAATTTCACACCAAATTATTAAATTTAATATGAGTTTTTTTAACAATGGACCTCTCCTTCATCATAACTTCCACAGCAATGACCTGTGCGATACACTTTACCAGAATTCGCTGGCTTTTCCTTGCTGTCGTACAACAAAGTTTCGCGTTTTCCTCTGTTGCACAGTTAAATATTACAACCAGCTACCGAACGAAAATTGCCTTTTCCTTTGCAACTTTTCCATTCCGCTGCGTCCAATAATGTGATGATCTGATGCAAAGGATGAATGTTGCGTTCACGGATATTTATTTGTGCACATGAAACAATAACATTCTCTTCGTTCAACTTCATAATTATCGTAATTTTCATTCAAACAGGACATTAATATCAGCACAATATCGTGCCTCACCTTTTCGGCACTAACCGTAACCATCACACATTCATTGTTCATTAATATCTTCATGTCCAATAATGATATTATTATTTAAAATTCTTATACTAAATAAAATATACAGAGTGATCCTTAAGTGTTCTAAAAGATTTCAAGGGGCGATTTCTCGTATTAATTCAAGACATTGAAATAAACACAAAATTTTATCAAAACAACCCGAGTGATTTCCGAAATGTTTGGAATTCTTTTGAAATCGTTTCAGATATAAAGTGACGTGAAGTTTTCGTCTTCTTGAATTAATGCGAGAAACCTTAAAATCTCTTCGAACACTCAAGGACCATTCTGTATAAGTAAATAATTGAAAAAGCGAATCATCTCGAGCAGTGGATAGTAACGTGTGCACCTATAACGCGCGAATCGAGAACACACATCCACCCACGCAGCGCTAGTTCGATCGATCGGCGCGCGCTGATTTCATAGTGTCAGCGTCCTCGATTTTATCCGTTCTCGGGGCTGAAAAGCGAGTTTTCTCGATTGGCAAGAACGGCCGGTGGAAACGAAAAAGTGGCGCGCGCATGGTGTGGTCGCGGATAGAGGTGTCTTTCGTGTCCCACAGCGCCAAGGGCATTAGCAAAGTGAATCCGAGGCAACGGATGCTGCCGATTATATTACCTCCGCCACGATCGGACAGCGCGTAATCGCGACAGGTCGTCCTTGGCTCTCTTCGTGGCCCTTTTTCTCTTTTCGATCGCCCGGCAAATGGCGCTTATAGTTTGCGTACGATGTATACAACTGCCGGTCGTCGAAGGTCCCATCTGCCGATGATGTATCGCTCGAAATGCGCGCACGTACGACAGTCACATATGTAAACATTACACGCTCGTCGAGATATTGAGCGAGAGCACTCGTGAGAGTTTTGCCAATTTTACGGCCGGATATCCTCCTTTTTGTCCGGCGTCGATTATCGCCGAGCACACTCGAAATAAGAATCGGAATAGTGCAATTTCCGAGCGCGGATTCTAACGCTTAAAACACATAAATTTGGTTTGCAAACGGTCCACCTAAATTTGTGTATTACTTTAACACGGGGAATATGTTACAAGTGTTATATTCACACCGTCTCTGATAGAAACGTGCGAAAAAAATTGCTACGTTGAAGTAAATATTTACTCAGGCGTATTGGAATAATTTATTTTATTCAGATTAAATAAATATTATTTGAGTGTAGCATTTTTTTTCCCTCAGTATGCTACATTCAAATAATATTTACCTGTTTACAAAAATTGACCGTTCATGTTAGGAAATTTCTTACCGTGTACGCGCGACGTCTGATATGTTAAGACAGGGAATCGGTCTTTCGAGCGATGTATATATCGGAATAGCGCTTGACGAGAAACAGAGGGAGTGCCGGAATTCAAGCAGAAAAATAAACATAAATAAAGAAAACTTTCCCTTCGTGTAAAATCGGCCGACGACGCGGAGGCCGAACAGAATTTTAAACATTTAGGAACTAGTCTGGCAGTATATTGGCGCAGATTGTATTTTTCCATATTTATGACATCGAAAATTGAGTTCGCCGTTTTGATCGGAAACGGCACGTGGCGATGTGGAGGGAACAATTAAAAGGCAGTAAATAGCGGCACGCGTACGTTAGTCGCGGTACAGAGATCGGTTATTTAAAAGCGCGTTAAAAATGTTTGACGCGTTATCCGGCGACGCGATACGCTTAAAAAGCTCGCGTGGCCGGCCGCGTATACCATCTGTTTTGCCGGCAAAATGGCTCGTAACGCGAACCATGTCGCACACAAAGCGGTTTGTACCGTTTCGTCCGTACGGCTGGTAATGGCTAGTGGATTAATTCTGGGGAGACCCGAGCGAGCGTGAAACAAATTTGCGACGTAGCGCGTGCGCGAGGCAGGTTCATTCGGGGGAGAAAAAAGATTTCGCCGTGTTAGCGCGATACCGATGTAAAAGCCCGGTTCGGCTTCGCGAAATTCATGGGAAACGCGCCTTCCTTCGTTACGCTCGAAGAGAAGTCGAACGAAGTATCGCAATCGGAAAATCAAACAATCGAGGGAAGTGATGACTCGAACGAAAGATGACAACCGTAATATATTCACCATCTCGACGTAAAATTGTTGCACGAGCATCGCGAAGAACGGGTCCTTTAACGAAGAAATCCTCCGGGCGTAAACTTTTCAGTATTATCGAAAGTAACGGACAATTACAAAAATTACTCCTCGCGTAAACGGCTCGAATCGTAAAACGAATCGAAAGACGCGGAAAACTGTAAATGAAACCCTGCGGAATCGCGAAGTTCGGATCGTTTCGTCCGGGCGGAAGTCGATGGCGGAGGAAGGGATAGAGAGACGGCGGACGGAATAAACGGCGGAGGTAAAAGGATACCGGGAGTGATCGGCCGCCGAATAAGCGCGGCACCGAGAAATTCAACGGAGCGAAGCCAACGGCGAAGAAAAGACTCCGAGCGGATGCGCTTCATTACTTCATAGATGCTCGCAGGGGAAGCCGGACGAGTCGAGGTGCTCTCTCTCTCTCTCCTCGAAGGGGAGCTCTTTGCGGCGGGTACAGATGGCCCGATAAATCGGGTCGAGAACGGAATGGAGATTCCGAAATAATTGCGTCTTGTTGACGAAACGTCTCTGTGCGCAAGATCGGAAGAACCGATGTTAATGGCCGGAGAGGAGAGCGTAAGAAGATCGAGAACATAATTCGACGGGGCGAAATTCGCGAGACGAGTAACCGAAGCGGGGCCATAAATCATTCAACGGCGCCCTCTCCCCGCTTCTTCCTCCTTCCAACTTTTTACGTATTAAACCACGCGCGGACTTTTTCCTTTTCTTACACCGTAATCTCGCTTGTAAATAGATGTAAGCCAAGTTGCGGTTTAACACGTTATCGCGCCGCTTATATATTGAGGCGCGGGACATTTGTGGCTTCAGCCGCAAAATGAGATGAATGGTTTTCCCCCGCGCGATATTGATAACGCAAAGTGACACTGAAATTTAGAGCGGCGTCAATTTATGCGTTAATCTGCCGTCGTTTTCGTTATCTATATTAACAGCGAGAGATAAGGGATCGCGAGTCTCGTTTTATTACAATCTTTTCTAATCGCGATCTCGCTGCGCTTCGCAGGGTGTAATGCGCGAGGTATGAAGCGAGTCCCTTCCCGGCCGATAAGATCTCTCGAAGGCACCAACACCGGAGCGGACGTAAATTTCCGAGCTAATTTCCACGAAGATTCGCGGAAAAGGGCATACTGGAAAACTCATTTAGTTGATTCAAACAAAATTTCATTTGGATATGGGCAAACAAATGTCTTGATTATGAGGGCCAAAATTTGCTTCTCTGAAACCATTTTCGCTTCAGAGAAGCAAAACATTTGTTTTCCCACACCCAAATCAAATTCTGCTTGAATCAACTAAATGGGTTTTTCAATGCAAAGTGGATGTTGGCACGTTTGTGAAAAGACCCGAGTAGAAATTTAAGACGGGGACTGGACAACTTAAAACGGACACAATTTTTTGACCACTTATATTCACAGATTTGGTGTACATTCCGATGAATTTTTACCAGGGAAGCTGAGGGCGTGCCAAATTTCAAAAAAGAAGAGAAAAGAAGCGTTAGTCGAATCATAAGAGCAGATTTAAATTTCCATTCGTTCCTCGCTCCATCTATACCTCGCTTAATAATGCATGCGAACCGAAATCGAACTGACTGACGCGCGGTTGCTCCGCTCAGCTCACGGCCGCCGTCGTGGCGTAACATCTTTTGACGTGGCGGCGAAATCGCGATTTCTGATCGTGGGGACCCCGTTACATTCCGGGAGAACGGCGCGTAACTCTCTTAACCCTTCGTTGGCACGCTTACATTTTGCTGCTTACTTTGCTTCTAAAAACATTTTCGATATATCCTTATTTGAATATCTATCAATGAGCTTATACAAATATTACACTTTTAGTTAAATATATATTATGTTTAAACGAGATAAAAATATATTATAGTTAAAATACAAAAAAAAACTAAATGTAAAAAATTGTGGCAATCGTTATTTTTGAAATAGAGAGACAATTTAAGAAGAGACAATATATTGATTCTATACACAGAAAGAAGTGAAACATTATACATGCTTTGAGAAAAGAATTCTATGTTTAATGTGCAGTAAATCAAGATTCAACAACTATTGCCTTACATTGAAGAAAAAATCTTATCAAAATTAAAGTCTTTTTCGGCAAATCAATACCTTCTCCTGATTTTAACCCAGAAAAATAGCAATAAAGCGTTATTATCACTAACACTATAGTAATACTAAAAGAATGATTCTCTAGACTATATAGTTCTTTCACAAGTTGCAACGAAAAATTCTTTCTCGGTTTGACTCATAAATGCCAAACTAGAACAAACCGATGATGACACGAGCGATATATTGAAAATAAGTGGAAGGAACTGCGCTGGGGGGACGGAAGGAAGAGTGGACAAGATTAGAGAAACGAGGGAGAGGCGAAGGAGCGTTGCAACCAAGGCGAGGAGTAAGAAGAATGGGCGGCGGAAAACGCATACCATCGCGCGCAAGTATTCCTCCAAAGTCGTGATTAACCCCTCGTCTGGCGAGCCGTGCGAGCTTCACCGTCCCGACCCCTCTCCTCGTCTTATCCGATACGCCCGCCGGCACCCCCGCAAACCCGCAGACCGGGACATTCCGAAAGCTTCTTCCCAGTCGCGTCGAAGGAACGCGCCGAGGGAGGTGAAGTAATAAAGAATATCCTTTAACCCGGGCGGCTGCCATTAACGCGTGAAATTAAAAGTTCCACCTCGTTCGAGTGATCGCGAAGAAAAGGAGAGACGCGGAGCTGAGGGTGAGAAGGAAAAAAGGGGGAGAAAAGGAGCTTCTCCGCAGACTTACTGCGCTTCCGATAAAAATCGAGACGGAAGCGAATTATAATTGGCATGCTCGCACCCAACCACGCTCTCTCGGATATCCTTCCTTTTGTTTCCCGTAGCTGGAAATCACGGCGATTGAGTTAAGTAATGTTCCGAAGAACTTGAGCGACTCGCGAAGATCTGTGAAAGCTTCGGTGGAGACGCCGCGCGTGCAACTCCCGATAATTATTAGCGTCTTCTAGCGACGACATTTCGCGATCTTCCTTGTTTCGTCGATCCGCGCGATATCAGACTCTTCTATATGTTTGAAGTAGTACTATATCCGAAATAATTCGATATAATTTGACGACGTTTAATCTAAATAATATTAAAATATCCTAAGGCGTCGTAAATACGTTCATTAGATAATCAAATAGGATGAGAAGTCTTTTAGACATACGTGTTGTCTGGATGTCTTTAGTTCAATTTTGAGATTTCTATTTGTCTAGTTTCAAACAAAGTGAATGAAGAAAGCGCAAATAACAAATCTCATTAATTTTATTTTAAAATAAATGCAAATTTTGCCATGATATGTAATAGCATAACGCAAGAAAAAATTCTTCAGGGCAGTGAATACTATTTATCACGCCTAAAAAATCAACACTTTCCAAGTAAATATTATCGATATATCAAAACGTATCGTAAAGAAAAGGATCGATATACTAAAAATATGAGTCTATCAATATTTTTATTTTTGATACGTATCGGTACGAAATATCGATATTTTTTACTGCTACTTCGAAGCTTTGAATATTATTTCTAACCTTACTCTACGTTCTTCCATTGTAACGGTATTTGGAAATTCTTGAAATTCGACCGCGACTTGAGCGCGCGCTCAAATTGATTTTCATTATCAGCAAACGGCGCGTTCGAGACATTACCATGCTGCGCTTAAGAATTCGCGGCCGCACGCGCGCGCGAATAATATATTTCCATTTCAAATCGCGAAATACTCGGCTTCCAATTTCAATTCCGAACGGCTTCCGCGTAAGTACATCCCGCCACATTCCGGATGTTTATGTATTTCGCTGTTCACGCGCGTAAAAAATTAGCGAAACTTTACATTATCATATGCGACGGTTTATTTGCCGCTCGATTTCAGGATTTCGCTAACATGACCGAGAGGGAAAAAAAGCCGCAAATGGACGTCGGGCGTTATCAATCATATGTCGATCGCAGCATCAATCCCGACCGCTAGATGAGGCGTGTGCGTGTTAATAACGGCGCAGCTCATGTGTGCGCACGGTCAGCGCGCATCTAAAAATTCTAATCTGGCGTAACTAGCGTATGACCGCCGCCGAGCGATTACCCGGCGGATCGATATCACGTTCAGTTGACTGACGCCCATGCGATCGTCAAAGATTAAGCAGCAACTTTGCGAATTCGTGCACAAATTTCGATTATTCGAGAGAGAGAGAGAGAGAGAGAGATTTATACGTTCGTCGGGTCCCCCAATCGCGTTTGTATATCTGAAATATATATCTCGCACGCGAACGCCGATGAAATATTTAAAAGTATTTGAGTTTTATTATCAAATTAGTATCGCGCGGAAGATCGGCGTTCCGCGAAATTTAGTTTGGAAAATATTGCAGCGGTATCGCGGTATTTCACGATTACTACGCGTCCCTCGCGTGTGTGTTTGTACGCGCATGTAATGGCTGTCGTAAATTTCGCGCTCCCGTATTTATACAATCTTTGCGCGGAAAGAATAAATAGACACAGATACATTCGCCGGCTGGGTGAACACCTATTTGTATATACTCGACTAAAATATGAAAACCACTTTCGGGGGATGGACCTAACGCAGCTGTCGGATCCTTTCCTCCCGTCCGAGTGATATTTACATCGTCGTAGCGGCAAATTGTTATCACTTTTGTCTATAAAAATCACGACGAATGGCCTGTGATATAACGCCGGTCGTAAAAAGGCGACGCGTAAATTCAGGACGCCGTCAGCGAAAAATGCGATACGATTCCCTCCCTCTCTTTCATGATCTCCGACTTATTGGGGGTCAGCACACTCGGAGATACATCCACTAGCTGTCAGTGACAGACTATACCCCCCCGAGGTTAAGGAAGGTTAATCGAATCAATATTGGCGTAAGGATCGGAGGGGTTGTTGAATAGGCTAGCCTGCGTTCTCGCGTTTTGTTCCCCTCTCTTCGCCGTATTTACCAAGTCGCGGGATTAGTTCGCGCGAGACGTATTAATCGGGGGGATATGATTGCGCGACGTGGAATATATAAAAGCGCGGTATTTTCCAATAATACAATTGTCACACTGTAATATACGTACGTATGTTAAATAATTTGTATAATTGCGATACATATTGCGACGGCCGGCGCTGAATATGTCCGGGCGACTCGCTGCAATTTTCGCCGTCTCGTTTTACGCGTTAAACCACGCGGTAATCACTGTTTCAGCGATATCGCAGTTCCGCCGAAAAATATGTCGTAATTACCTTGATTGACTCTACTGTGGGCTTTGTGAGCGCGTCGCGAGCCGATGCCCGAGGTATGTAATGCCTTCGTGCGCGCATGGAACAAAGTATGTTGCGAAACCGGGCATTTGCATGATAATGACCCGCGGAAATGGCATTAGCGTACACCGGAAGCGAGAGTTTACGATAATAATATCGAAATTCCCGCTGAAATTTCCTACGCGCGATTGTCCCGTTTAATTCCCGCGAATAGCGCCAAGTTACTTTCGGTTCGAAACTACTCGAAATTTACGTCCAGATCTAAGAAATCATATAACGCATTACAACCTCACAGGTCTTCCTTATTCAATTTTTATCAGTACATGATTAAGTAAGGATTACCCATATCTGATGACAATTTCTAGTCGTTTATTTCCGCTGAGTTCACACGTTAGCGAGAGACGTTGTTCGAGAGAAGCTCTATCGCAAGCTCCTCGCGAAGATACAATAGATGTGCGCACGACTGGTCGCTCCGATATCAATTAGCGCGTCCGTTTGAAATTCACACGAAGAACGGCCTTTTAATCCGGGATTTTTTTAGACTCGCCGGAAAAAAAGTGGGTCGCGCGTCACCAGGGGGTTAAACGACACCGCCGATAATAACCCGTCCGCGAACGGGGTGTGTCCCGCTTGATTTATGTCGGAGTACATAATTCGCCGCCGGTTTTACGTCGCGGACCCGCGCTCCGAATACGCGGCGACCTCGTTCTTATTGATGGAGGCGCGTCCCGATTTGATCGCCCCGATATCTATTCGAGTCGCGATCATCCATTTTCCGAGAGGAACGTCTCCGCTCCCGTGACTTGGTTCCTTCTCACAGAGATGACGACTCGTGGCGAATTTTTCGATTAACGGTGAAAACGCTCTCTTCTGCCCATCTGACGCACCGCCAATGCAAACGCGTATTTTTTTTTACTCAGTATGAAAATCGTACATTGTGTTTCGACGGAAAAAAGGGGTTTTTTTTCGCGGGAAAAAGCCGATTCTTTCGCTTTTCTGCGTGAAAGCGCACAGTCGTAATTCTTTTCGGGGCGCCGGAATAACGCGATCCACCCCTGCGTGCTGGATTTGCATGCGTCATATATAAATTGAAGAGGCTCTCGCGGAAAAAAGCATATCCCGCTCTTCCATAAAAAAACGAGATAACGATGGGCGAGCCGTCATCCTCGAACGAACAAATGTATTACAATGCGGAGAAATACGAGCTATCGTTCATTCGTTTCTATTATAAATATCGGGCTGTGTGTGTGCGCTTGCGTGCGAATATAAAGTTAAGATAAAGTATATCTCGCCAGGCTCGCATTTAATTTAACGAGCTGCTTATTTTCTTCTCGCGTGTTTATATATATATATATATATATATATATATATATATATATATATANTAAATGAATATGAATATAAAAGATATCCCAGATAAACATGGACAAACTGTGAAGGTTTAGAACGGATCGAGATGAAAAGTCCTTCTGCAAACAACATGCAACGTTCCGAGTTATTAATTATTGAAAGTGGTCATGTGTGGAGATTGATTTAATTAAAAACTCGAAAATTGTTATTTTCAAAATAGTAAAGGACTTCTTGTTCAGTTTAATCTACAAATATATGACGGTTGTTGTACACAGCGATAGATTCATGGTTCTTGATGTCCGTCGCTAGACAACAGCTGTCATACGTCATATTAAGATATCCTGAAGAAAAAAGTATTATTTTGCAAATAGCGTGCAAATTTGTGAATTATCAATGAAAGAAACCTTTTTAAATGATCATTTTCAACAATTAATATAATAACTCGAAATCTTGCGTTTTATTTGCAAAATAATAGAGGACTTTTTTTGTCCACCTCAACCCTCGTTCCTCACGAAGTTTGTCCGTATTAATCTCTAATTTGGCACTGAAAATAACTCTAATTTTCTATCAGTATAAGGTTTTACGAGAGAAAATATATCCCCAAAGAATAATACGCCCGTTTAATTTACCAGATGTGTCATTCTTATTTAATCCGCCGACACCTCTCCCCTCAAAAGAGTTGACAAGAATTAACGATCGGGAAGCGAAGGACGATTTTATAACGCGGACAATTACCCGCGGCCATATACAGCGCTTGTTTGTCACGCATACCGTATTTCCCGGGTCGTTCGCGGCGGCCAAAGCTCGAACGTATGCAATTACAAACGCGCGCGCTGTCCGTATTTTTCAAATATTCGATTCCGATTGTAACACGACAATGCTACTTTCGTGCTTTTTGTGCGCGACTCCGACCGTATCGCTCGACCGAATGAAAGAGGCCGAGCGGTCGCGAAAATACGAACAGATTTTTTTCCATCCAGCCGCGCCTCGGAAAGGAGGGTCGCATGGCAGGGCGATATCAAGTTACGCCGTTTAACGGGTATCGATTCGCGGAGTCGCGCTTGCTGGTAAAACGGACGATCGCGCGCGCTGCTCTTGGTCGTTACATTAGGGAATCCCTTTGATCGCGCCCCCGATATCCAAGCCGACGAACGCGTCACGTACGTCGCGTTTGTGATATCAAATCGTGACTCCGCATCGAAATCGCGCTCAACTTCCCCCGCTGATGATGACCGAGCGGACCGCGATTTTAACGGACAGCGAGAGCGAAGTGAAGATTTATTACGGATTCGTGGATGCCTGAATTCTTCTTCGTCGGCGGGAGAGCGCGCTTAAAAAACTTGTAATTAGCGATGCAAATAAGCGAGCAGAGGAAGATGGGTAATCGCGTGCGATGAAGCTCGTACGCTGCGGAAGTATCTCGCCTGAACAAATACGAACGGTACTAATTAATTTCTTCACACTAGACAAACGATTCTTTCTACGTACGATCATCGGAATCGAACCTTCGAGCGCGTTCAGCTTCGGAACAACCTTTACAATTAATCCCCGAGTCGTCGGACTGAAGCAATCGACGGAGCTTTCGTTACACACCGGTGGCGAAGCGGATTCGTAAAGATCTCGGAATCCCCGAGATCGCTTGTAATCGATCGCTCCGAGAAAACCGTCAAATAACCGAAGGAACCGAATGTAATCTAACGATAAGCTTGATGCGCCCCCATTTATTTTACAGCGTACATGCGCTGTTTATCTTGAGGTCTCGACTAACCCATCTTCCACTCGTTCTCTAGTCAGTGATGTGTTCTTCCGAATCCTTGCTCATGTCGGAGGGATTTCTAGGGAGTACTTAGAGACAATAGATCAAAACGTTTTATTGCAATTATTTAAAGTTAGTAAACTTTATTATATTTTTCTCATCTATAAATAAACGAAGTTTCATGTTATTATTTTTATTAATTTTGTACATTGATTATATAAAAAATGAACAGAACACAGAGTCTGATCCCACCTTATTGGTTTTGAAAATCCACTTTGCCGGTTAACCGGTCATCTCTCGTCGTTCCGTTTCTATGATCGTGTAACAACGTCGTGAATAAATAGAGGAATTCCCGACGTCACTCTGCGCCGGATATTCCTACAGCGGGCCCGGTTAAGCAGGGACAAAGAAAGAGAGTGGCTAGAATATTCATCGAAGTGCATTTTAAGGAGCACGCGCAACCGCCTCTTACCGCTCGTTTCAGTCTATTCGACGAAAATAACCGACGCGTTCTATCTGAAATATTAATCTCGCGAGGAGAGACACCTGCAACGCTGACGACATTGCGATTCATTTGACGGCTATCGCTGGCACGCGCGTCTTCCGGCTCGAGAGCTATCTGATTAATATCGATATCGAGAAATTTGGCTCGTCGTGACGGGGATAACCCGTCGGAGGAATCTGCCTCCAGTTATTGATTCGATGATCTATTAATAGTTACCATCGAGTTAGTTAGTTTAGACACACAGGGGTTAGACCCGTTTATCACGAGCATATTGGATACCTCCTCGTTGCTCGTGAAAATACGTGAGAAGCATATGAGAAGTTCTCGCAGGATCGATCGAAGAAGCTGCACGGTTTTAATTTCGGAAAGTGAAGGCGGACTCTAAATTTCGATAAGAAATGGCGACGGCAATCCCCCCCCCCCCCAAAAAAAAANCCGAGCGTAATATTCGGCTCGTTCGAACCCCGCGCGATTTCCTCCCTCGGAAATTCGACGACTACGAAGACACCACTTGATGTGACTTCATGATAAATGAAACTCCTTGCGCAGTAAAGTGCAAACGCGAGTAAGTAAATACAGACTATTAATTAATAAATTCGCTGGCCCGCGTAATTAACGTTTCACAGCGCAGCGACGGCCGATGATCCTCAGCTGGTCGCGTAATATCGATCTCTCAATTATTCTTCTCTGCCTCGGAAAAGGGGTGAAATATTAATTAGTCGTGCGATTCTACATGGAGCTATTTCATCGAACTCGTCGAAAGCGTCGCCGTTTGCGTCCGCTTAAGATAACGCTCGGCGCATTCCGACACGAGAGCGCAATCAATACGAATGATAATTACTTCCAATACGTCGTCCTTACTATCACGATAAACGTGGTATTGCGCAAAACCGAGTTTCCGTGAGTCGAAATTTTGGTTCTACATTAACCCTGCAAATTCCATAAAACTTGAAAGATCGATGAGGAATTTCGAGATAAAAATTGTGCCACATTGATGATACCAAATTGTTACTTACCGTTACTTACCATTTTCTCCATGTTGAGTCTTAAGAGAAACTCGTTCCAGAATTATTTAATATTCGATTATGTGAATAATCCACCTGAATTTAATCTTTATTTTAAATTTTAGCCAACAATGTATTATTAATATAACTTATTCAGTTGTAGGTAAAATACGTGAAATAAGCAAATGTTAAATAATATAAAAAAATTAAAATGTAAATACGTAGAAGAAGCAACACATTTTCACTCTTACAACATCTTTTTCTTTTCTTTTTGAATTCGAAACCTCGACAGAATTTGAAACTCTTAAAAGAGTTGATAAGAAATAAATTGTAAGGGCGATAAATAAATATATATTTCACAAAAGTAATGTAATGAAATATACATTTCATGTATATACACTATTGCAAAATCAACGAACAAAATAAATATCAGAGAGATCACAAAGAAATGAAATTTGTTAATTTATTTAACCTTATTCTGTATATTAAAATAATCGAATATCAAATAATTTCGTAATCTGTTATTTTTGAGAAACAAATCAACACGGAGAAAATGGCATTAGATAAGCATTTAGCGAAGTAGAACAATAGTGACTTTCAAGTACAACGGGATTGGTAGGGTTAATGTGGAATCAAAATTTCGGCTCGGTGTGTGCAAACGCGCGAGGGGATTCTGCAAAATGCGAGGGAAATACATGGTGAATATGCATTTTCGTTTAAATGTCATGCCGTTCGGGATATATGTTTTCGCGCGCCGCTTGCAGCGTGGAACCGAAAAGTTAACTCTATCAGCACAAATAGTGACATACGGTATGCAAAAGAAGAGCATCGCTAAATTACATCGGTAAAGTTATGTCATTACGGGTGGATTCGCGAAAAGCCGATATATGTATAAAATATCGTAATAACTCGAATATATAATAATATTCCAGCACGCGTATGTAATGTTAGAAAGAGTTAGGAAATGATGCATTAATTAGTCGACAAACGACGAATAGACGCTAATATCCGACGAGTCGCGCAACGGTTAATTTGTTCGCCGATCGTTTCTATTTTTTGCTTTCCTTTTTTTTCCTTTATAACGGCGGCTTTATACGTCGTGATCCTTAAGAGAGGCGAATGGAAAACGAGAGTACCTATAAAGGCCACTTAAACGCTCGCTACGTGATCGTAGTTGAAACTCCGCTGTTTACGTAATTAATATCCTTTCAAGTCTGAATGGGCGTTGTTTAATCAGCTCCTTTTCACTTGAACTCTTTTTATTTAATCCGAACTTGTTCATGAGGAGTACAATCGCCTTATTATGACGTGACTGGCCTCTCGGGTATTTCGAAGAATGAACGAATTTTTTTATCCGCACAGTGGGGGAACGGTTCGAGTTTAAAATTGCACGTCGAATCGCGCGCAAGTTTGTAATCTTTAATATTCCTCAACATTGCATGATATTAATAATAATAATAATTGTTAGTTGTCATAACAATATTAATATTTAATATTAAAATACAACAACTGCCTGTTCGCAATTTTCGTATTGTAAATTCCGTGAATGTATGATTCCAAAGAAAATTCAATAGGAAGTTTCGCCGCGAAAATCGATATTTCGCGACACGTAATTAAAAAAAAAAAAGAATAAAAGAGAATCACATTTCGCGGTGAAATTGTCTCGGGGATAATGGACGCTACGACGCTCGACGCACGCACAAACTCGGGCGCGGTTAGAGCATTTGTCGTGCGTCCGCATCAGAGCCCGGCAGGGTTTCCATGTTCGGTGACGCGCGTTACAATTTGGCTTAATCCGCCGAGCCAGTAAATCAACGGCGGCTGGGCGTCGCAGGTTTACGGGCGTGCCTACGTGTCGACCTGATTCGCGTCTATCTAACGAACCTGCGCCGTGATCAGTGCAAACTCTGTGACCGTAGCCCGTTACTAAGAATCACACAGAGGGGAGGGGTGTGCGACAGTCTGGCTGGTCGGAAAAAGCTTTCGGGATTTCGGCGCTGCACAAAAGAATCGATTAAATGAATAACGAGGCAGAAATCGAACGGTGGGGATGCAACTAATTTCCATCACGTCGAAGCGAAACCAACTGGCAAACAGTTGCACGCGTGAAAAAAAAACAATGAAATCCTGAAATACTCATTTTTTGTGTGTAATTTTCTATATCCATTATAGAAAGTAGGATAGGTAAAATGAACCGATTTTAATTCCCAGAGTGGCAACTAAAAACAATATCGCCCATGTAATTTTTGTAACGTATCTTCTTGTTCGGACAGTTGAAAGAGCGAAGTGAGAAAATCGCACGTTTTGAGCCTTCTCTTCTCACGTGAAATGTACGACTATTCCGGATGAAGATGCGAAAGCGAGCGTTATTTTAAGAAACGACGGGATTTTCATTCACCGCGTTTATTCGAACGGAAGAGAGATGCTGATCGGTGCCAACGGCAATACCTTTCTTCTCAGCACGAGAGAATATTTTGGTCTTTTACGCAAGGGTCGCACCGTCCTGGACGAGCGTTAAGTCGGCGACCCGACTGCGTGCATACACCGATCGTCCTTCGCCCTCGAGACACCCTGGAAGCTCTCCGGCGGGGCTGTAAATATTTATACCGGCGGAGCGTGAGAAAATTCTGAAGTGGTGTGTGCACGGAGTTTCTTCGCTGTGCGTATATCGCGTGGAGGAAGAAACGGTCGGAGGTGAGAAGGAAGAAGAAAAAGCGGGCTGGATGGAAAGTCGGTTTGAAACGAACGGACCTTGGCCTCCCCGGGGACGATGAATGAGAGAAAAGGCGAAATTCGCGCTGTAATTTCGATGCAGCGCACGGAAAAGCGAGCGACGTACGCGCGGCCGCAAAATTGACGAGGGTCATTACACGGCGGTGTCCTAGGAACGTTAACGTACGTGAGTAAAGACGCGAAAAAGGAATCAAGCGACCTTGTTACACAATAATAACCACGTGTGGTCCGCCAATGAGAGAGAGAGAGAGAGATTGCTTTTCTTCGGAATGTAATTACAGAGTAAGAATGGCCGGCGTCTAAGCGCACAGTGTGCTGGTCGGGAAACAAAAGCGCGGGGAAGACACGAGAGCCGGTTAATTTTTCTAGTTATAGTAACTGTTAAAATTTCTTTTTGATTGGACGGGGGCGGACGAGGCTTCGCCTCGCGGGCCTTTGAAAGGCGCGACGACGAGCTCATTTGGCGATTCCTTTTGAAGGCGCGACCACTTCCTCTCCTTAAGTATTCGAGGATGTGCGTGGGGAGAGCTGACTCGTTGACTACGAGGAAGCTCGGAAAGGTGGCGATGGCAAAAGATGTGTTCCGGTGCATGCTTCGTGTGGGACTCTCCCACGGGCCACGGAGCTTGAACTCGCTTTATAAGACATCGCTCGCCTTATCGTACCGCGAATATCTATGCAGGGCGGTCGACGCGTCGCGGGACTGTCGGTGATAATTAGGAATTCGTGCTCCGCTCGAACTGTCTCGCTCGGCGGAAGACGGTAACGAGCGGCCTTACTGCTTACTCTATCGGAGTCAGAAGCCAAGCGAGCCACACTCTTCAGCTGCCCGTTAAGAGTTCGCGGCTGGTGTAAATAGATGAGCTCCGCGCTTCGTTATTTCTAAGCGGATTTGGTTCGCCGGAATTTCTTTACTTGTGGCCAACTTGAGAGAGAATGATATCATTTTACTTAAAAATTTATAATCTTGATTCAATGACGGCAGGAGATCAAAATTCCGGGCGAGAAAAAGAAATTACAAGGAGATGCGGATGATCTGTTAAGGTAGTTAATCCGCAGAGAACCGGGTTTTTAATAGTGAAATTAAGGGGCCCCTGCATAAGTGTTATTATTTACTGGAAAAAAATATTTTCCTATAACTTTGTTTAACGATCTAAATAATAAATGTAATTTTGAACAAAATTCAAACAAATACACAATATTATAAACACAGAATTATTTTTCTTATTGAGGTTCTCTCGTTGTAACGTTTGATGACGTCAGGAACTTAGAAATCGCAGATGAAAATATATTACGGTATACGTAGAGATGCAAGAATATATATGCACAAAATGGCAATTGTGAATCGATTCACAATCTCTCACGAGCCGGTCGGAACGTTCTGTTCGAATTTTTTACGACATATATATTTCAAAATATAACAGTTTGCACTCGCTGTTTGTTCGTTCGCTAGGTGTGTATATACTTTTACAGAAATTTTTCTGTTCCTATAATTTCGTCTGGTCTCCAGACAACGGAAAATTTAATTACATTAACGGAATTTTTTTCCCTGTAGAGAAAGTGGCATATAAATATTTAACTATATGTATATGTACGTATATTGCAATAAATTGTAAATTTCCTATGTCCAAAACAAAATGGATAATAATTCTGAAGTTTTTATATAATTCGCCCCTCTTTATTTTAGACTTTAATATCATAACAATTATTCATTAAAATCCTAAATGTGATTTAAAATTAATTTAAATTTAAATTAACCTCATTAACCTTAAGAAATCAAATGTGTCATCCTTATCCCAGCTTCCGAATGATCAATCGTTCGTTTAATTTTACAGACGAGTAGATAATATTTCCATCAATATGCAGCTAAAATTGATAAAAGCCTCCCTAAGAAAATGATTTGACGGGCCAACTATCTTAACAAAGAAACTTTTTGCGATTCTTCTTACGCGAAAACCGCTAGTCATACGCTCAAAAATCGTTCCCATCGTTCGCGTAGCCGCACGACGATGACTCGCGATTCTCATCCCGGCGCCGAAGGGGACTTATTTACTACGAGCGCTGCGATTTATTAATTAGCACGCAATTATACGTACCCGGAAAATTCGATATACGATACGAGCGGACAGTGCACACGCGATGTAAGCACTGGCGTTTTTGCAGAATTATACATTTTGCAATTACGTGTTCGCTCACATCGAGGCAATTTATCGCGAGCTACGCGGAAAGACAGCCCGTGCGAGTAAATTAAGAGCAAGTAATAAACGCAAGGGGATGGAAATAGCCTTGATATCTTCGATGATCGCGCGGATAATGCGGCGGGACGGTCTCGTTCCTTCTCTCATCTTCTTTGCGCACGATAATCCTTCCTTCTATTTGACAACATATTTCGCGATGGATGTACGATATGATAATTTTGTCCTCGTAAAAGACACGTCGAAAATGATCTAAATGAAAAACTCGCCGACAGATTGAAGGCACGCAAAGTAATTTCTTACGAATTAATTTCCTCTCTTCGCGCGAGATAACTCTGACGGGATCTCGCGCGGGCGATTAGTCTCGTGAAAGCATTCAAACATTATCACATCGCTGAATGCAAACGAGGAGAGAGAAGAGGAGGAGAAAAAAGATCGCAATACCGTCCATTTAGGAGTAAGTCGGCGATGAAGGGGACAATCGAATCAAACGTCACCGTGACCAGTGGATGACGGTGGGACAACAAACGCTCGCAATAAATGAATGAATAAATTTGCAATATAAATTTCACGCCGGCTGGCGTGTGGCGAAAGAGAAACGGAGAGAGCGAAAAAGGGACGGACGGTCCACACCGGCGGAATAATTTATCGGCGAGCGAGCGAACGTCCAGACCCAGTGTTTGTGCATGATTTATACGCATATTCGACGTAGGGTGAAAGAAAGAGGAGGGGAAGAGCACGCGACGAGCGGGAGAACAGGTTGAGAGACGGGAGCAAGGTGAAGGTAACGCACCCTGTGCAGGTGAAAGAGAGGGGATATCCGAGAATGACTCACGTGAGGACAAGATAAACCGCGTCCGCGAGGTTGCGGAGGAAGTGACGTGGCTTTCTCCTGTCGAGAATAGCTCCCTCTCGCCTTTGTGATGTTCCTTTTGTTGTTCCCGCGCGTGTACTTGCTGTCCTGCGATCGAAGAGAAAGGAGGACAATAAAGTGACCTTTGGTGTCTTCTGCATGACGCGTGCGTAATACCATCCCGTCGCGGAGAATGAGAAAATGAGCCCGACCCGCTTTAACCCTTCGCCGGAGGAACGCAAGGAAGCTCGTGAGAGAATTCAGGATCGAGTCATTTTCTTATTCTACCGCGGTATTCTCTCTAATCGCATTTAGATACACAACCAGTTCCTCGGCCGATCCTATATCTTAAATATTATTCTACTCTCCGGTACCTAAATTATTCAAATAATAGCCAACATTGAAGTAAGACCAGACACGAGCGCGAAACCGCGATTAGTCCATCATCCGGCACGCATCCCCGGAGCACGCGGTAGCTTCGTGGTGGTCGCGACGCGCACGTGTGTGCGTCGCAGCTATACTACGTGCACGCGTGTCCTGTACCGTCAAGAAGACGAGAGGATCAGCAGCCGAAACTGGGGGGGGGGNGTAATAGCGCCTCAAACACCGTGTTCGCGTCTGATGAATGGCGGGGTTGGAAGGTTGGAGTCGGCGTGGAGGGCCGTTGAAGTGGCACTACCACCAGCAACACCACACCCTGGCGCGAGGCTGTTTGTATTCGCGCAGCGTGCGGTAGCGCATTTCGAAGCCGTGCGGATGCTTCCAGCGGTTTCCTCAGAAACCGGAATTCCCGACGGGGCCAGGCCCCCGTGGACGAGACGGATGGTGGAGAGATCCAAGGGCGAGATCCGGTCGGCGAAAACACGCCGGGGCTAATTAACGCTCGCGCTATGTGAGCCGCCCCGGCCGGATTATTTGAAGGATACCCACGTATGAACGTGTGTGTGTGAACGCGCGCCTGTGTGCCCTCGCGCGCTCGATCTGCGGTTGGCGATGCCGGCACGATGTGATTCCAATTATTTGATTAAGACCGTGTACACACATACGTCGGTCTGAGAGACTTGACTGCTTCTTGCGCCGAAGGCCCGGAAGAATGTCTTTCGTTATTCTATTGGCCGAACTTGAGATCCGTTTTTCTTAAGGGGATCATGATCAAAGTGTCGATAATGCGATCCTCGATATCTTATCAACACAACACATAACGTTACATTGATAGAAAATTATCTTTATTCTCGGCGCCAAATATACCCTTTTTTATTTTAACTACAAAAATGATCAAGAGAATTATTTTTTTAGTAAATGTTACTATAGTGATAATAACCTTATACGCATGTTGCTACTTTGTGGTTGAAATAAGAAAAGGATATGTTTGGCGCCGAAAATAACTATAATTTTCTATCAGTGTACTCTTTTTGTATTTCTTGTGCACATAGATTTTACGTAAATGTAAGTGCGATTTAAATGTAACGCGGTGAATGTACTCTGTTTTACCATGTCTAATGAAAAATCTAATCGTGTAGAAATTCTTCCGCAACTTTTCGTATCTTTTCAGGCCTCTAAATTTGACTGTAAAGGTATGATGATGTTCTTTGAAATTTTCCTGATTGGAATATTGACATAATCATACAAGATTTTTGCACGGAGAAAAATCGTTTACTGGTGCAGCAAATTGTTAGTTACTATAGTGACAACAAACAGATTTGTTATACGGAAAGAGTAATTTTTCTGTTGTAGCGAAACGTCGTTGTGACAGCGATAAACTTCAGTTGAGACAACCAAATTATTTTGCTGTCCATATATCCGGTAAATAACAATTCCTTTCGCTGTCCAAAGAAATCTTTTCGATGTTACCATAATAACTAACTTACTGCGCTAGAAAAAAATTTTTCTTCGAGTCGATATCAGGTAAATATTTACGCTAAAGATTTTTTAATAACTTTTGTTACATAATTTTCAGCTAATAATATCCGTATTGAGCAATGTTCCAATCCATTTTAGCATGTATTTCATTGTACAAAAGCATTTATATATAATTATGTGCAACCAATGTAAGACATAAATTTTGCAGAAAAAAGAGTATTCTGTCAGTAAAGTTTTCAGATGTAGTATCTCCTTAATGAAAAATTGAAACAAAAAAATCTATCGTGACGCGCCGCTCGCGAGTTCGGTTAGGTACTCATGGCTCGGATTAAAATCCCGCTGACGTGAAGTTCGGTTGAAATGTCGCGGAAAAGAGACGGCGGTGCGCTCACCGGTGTATCTCTAAAAATCCCTATCTTTTTAATTGCTTACAATTCGGGACATATCGATATTTTAACGTCTTTTTTTATTTGATTATCGAAAGCTCTCAATTAGTCCGGATAATGGAAGCTACGCCGTGTACAAATATTGAAAGTACGTCAACGGAAGATTGACTTGCTCATACGCGAGCGTTCGGGAACTAAAGCGAAATAGGTGAAGTATTCAGGGAGTTTGATGGATTTCAATTTCCGCGCGGATGCGTGCAACGGAATTATACATGGAACGTCACGAGAAAAATACATTACGTGTGCCAATACAGCTTTTTTCAAGCCTCCGAGACATTTTCGTCTCTCTCTCTCTCTCTTGTATTCTTTCCCTCTCCTTTTCCTCCTGGCAAGCGGATAATTAGCAACTTAAACTGGGAAGATGAATCAGGTTGGAAGATGGAAATATCCGAGCTCGCAGCGAGACTACGGTCTCGCTTGAAATTTCAAGTGAGGTATATTCATGCTGCCGAAGACTATGATGAAAGATCCGAACGAGGAATCGCGATAAACATTTCGGCCGGCATTCACGTCTAGATATAATGTTGCTGCGAGATAAACCGGTTAAAGTCAACGATACCTATGTTATGAGCCGATTCGAGCTAGCTTAGCCTAACCAGCTGTGATATTGTACCAGCTATTAGCGGATCGATCATAGCATTAGCCGGTAATCGAGACCGAAGAGAGAGAGAGAGAACCTCTCGTAGGAAATATTTTCGCGCTTCCCCGGCTCGCGTAATTTACTTCAGATTCATCCGGCCGATAATTTAGATTGTAATCGAAATTATACAATATCCGTCGTATTTTTGCGATCGGCTTTAATTTTCCGCGTTGCTTCAGACATTTCGAACACTCGCACATCCGATAAATGTTATAACGTCGCGCGATCCCATTATGCGTGCGGATTCTCGAGACTCCATTTTTCCCCGTCATCGATAGTTACCGAAGTCGCGTTGCCGCGAGAGAGTGCGGGGCGAGGTAGGCGCCGCTATTTGCGAAATAGAGTCGTCTCGTAAAAATGTATTATCATATAAATAGCGGAGGGAGGCGACTAATAACGTGCCGCGGCCCATTGTTTCCTCCGTCAAGTGAGGAACGCCGTAATGTTGAGAGCCTCTCTCTTTTTTTACGGCGCGCGCTCTGATTTCCCGTTCCGTGAAAAGAAAAAGAAGGAGAAAGGAAAATTCGAACGATTTTATTCCTGTGCGCTCCCTCGCGAAGAATCCCAAATAGGATGTAGCTAATTTCGACATATCTCGAGCGGACTTCCAGGACACCTTCTTTCTTCCGGAAATCCATATTCTGATTAGAATCTTACCGTCGTGATCGATCAGAAACTGATAAGCTGTCACTCATTAGTCAATTAGAGTGAATTTATCGCGTCCCTATTAATCCGACGAGCTCTCAAAGTTGGATTTACGCCAGAATAAAGTGTGCTCGAAATAGAACGCTAGACTCTCGTGATATATTCATTCGAGCTCTCGAAGATTGGTATAAAACAGCGATGAATCGCTTCGTCGTATCGATGCTGAGATGGCGTTCAGACGTATTTTCCATAATGTAGATCCTAACATTTACGCGCAGCGGGAAACATTCTGCGAGTATGTCCTCTAAAATTATTATTCGCACTTATGCTCTATATATGCACTCCGTACGCTTCGCGAAGCCTTTGATATTCAACGCTTCAAATCGAATAATAACGCGCCGCGTGTGTATGGCGGGCTTTGTAAGATGATGTTATGTGTTCCCGACAGAAATTTGAATAATACGTGTCTTGCGCGTATTTTTCAAGGAAGAACCCCTTCCCTCAAGGAGTTCTTTTTCAAGAAGTTGCAGACTAGAGGCCGGTTTAACACGTCCGGCTTTCTCTAAAAAAATAAAGCAAAAGGGGAAGAGAGAACAGAACGGGAGCTATTTGTTTCGTGTTAAAAGAAAAACTTGAGAAAAAAAGAGCCCGACTATTTGCGTGCCGACTCTCTTTTGAAAGTTATCTTATGTCATCCTTTATGTAAAGTTGAATATGCTTGCCGCGTGCAATTTAACTTTTCCCTTAAGCGTCCTTTTCAGCGCTGTATTTCCAAAATTCTACGCGGTTTTGCGGAGCGATAAAGAGAGAGGGAAGAACCTAACTATTAAAGTGAAATTTCCGCTTACATGCCCGCGAATAAAATTCTCCAGAATATATTTTTGTTATCCTTTCTTTCTGGCCGATTGCCAGAATACTCCATGTCGTAAATTAGATGGGAACTGTATATACAAAACGATTCCACTCCTCTGCCTATCGTTGTGGGGGATCAATTAAAAAAAAATTCGATGGCGAAATATTGCGTTTCTTTGAATGTTTATTAGATCGAGCAAAGAGATAGAGTAAGTAGAACGCGAGCAAAGGGACCTCTTTTTCTGTTGAAAGTAATTTTATCCTTTTAAGATTAACGAAGCAAACGCGCGCAGCTACTTCGTTAATGTTAACTCTCGCGGCATAAATTAAAAACACGGAGATGATATAAATTATTGTCGAGAATATAACGAACAGTGCCCGATACACAAAGACAAAAAGCTACTGCATCGCCTCTGCGTATTGCCGGTGAATTCATCGAGAAAATCTCGCCGTTTTACAAGGTGTTCGTATAAATCTGATCGAAGAATAAATTGTAATAAAGTGAAAAATTCGCATATCGCGCGAGAGAAGTGAACGCGCGGAACAGCAAATTAGTCCATCAAGTTGAGACGAGAACGAGAGTAAATCAGAGGGCGAACGGTTTTTCTCAAAATTCGATTCCCCCCCTCCCTCTTCTACTCACCCGCGTCATTAGCACGCTTCTCAAACGCTAATATAATCAGTCGAGAATTCTTCCCGCCTGCTTTTCCCGCGGTCAGAGGGAAACCCCTTTCGCGAATAAAGGCTACGTGTGCAAAAAAAAAGAAATAGAGAAAAAGAGAGAAAGGGCAAAGACACGTCGAGCGAGAGCGTGGAAGTTGTTGGCGCGTTTGGGAATTTTACTCGCCGAGAGTTTCGTAGATAGAAAACTCGCTCATGGACATAGTCATATGAGAGTGACTTTTACCGAGAGTCCACTTGAGAACTTTCCGTATCTCGAGAGTGTACCTGTATCGACCATAAGACGACGTCGCATCGTGCATACACCTTCTCCGGAGAAGCAACGAGCTTCTCATCGATATTCTTATAGAGTACACGGATCGCGTCGTTACTTAAAATTAACGCCGATCGCGTCGCGCTCGTCTTTTTCATCCATCCGTTGCTCGACGGCGCAGAGTGACGCGGAAACTTCCTCGTGAAACGCGCGATAACCGAGATAAGTTACGAGGACCTTTCTAGGGGCCGCGCGAATGACGGCGAAATACGCGCGGTCGCGGCGAAATGGCTGGTCGGATGAAAACAGAGAGAGAGGGAGAGCAAGAGAAAAGCAAAAAGAGAAAAACTTTAAATCCATGTAAGAAGGAAGAAAGAGTGTCGTCGTCTCTCGACGCTTATCCAGGAGATAAATGATTTCATGCTCAGCTTACGACGCGTCATCGTCGTTGTCCTCGTTTCTCTTCCTCTTTTTCCCCGCGTTCTGGTCATTTCTTCCGCCCCCGCTCTGCTCGCGAGAAAAAAAGGGGTGCTTACACGCCCGCGTTCTGGATACTCTCTCTCGTACGTGCGACGCGTTGACTGAATGGAAGTGGTCTCTCGCTCGGGGGGAAAATCGGTGACGTATAAAACGCTTCGCCTTATGCTTTCTTTCTGTCTCGCGCACAACTGACACAGGGGTTGCACGAAATTCACCGCGGGCTGAAGTATCGACGCTTGCATGATCGATCGCTCAAACTTCGGCTGATGCCGACGCTGGCAACAGCCGAAACTGCCGTTCTCGGCGATATCGACGCAAGTTTTCGGTTTGAATTACGCGGCAAGATATACTACGCCACATAATAAGATACAGTGTGTATGGTATAATACAATATCTTATTATACAGGGCGCGGCGAGCTAACGAGGCAACGCAAACGCGGAGGAGGCGATTGCTCGCGCGGAAATGAATCGAAATTGCGAAATGATCTTCTTTTTTCGTACGTGGCTCTATTTTCTGCAGAGAGAGAGAGAGAGAGAGAGAGAGAGATAGAGAGTCCGCTCGATTTCGTCGTCGGGAACAAACGAACGAATCTGACGACATAAAACGTAAGATCGTTGAAGATCGTACAAGCCTGATAAAAATCGAAGCTCTCGTGAATTCTCCGATTTCCAAAACCAATTTTCTCAAATCGCACGGTAGACACTGGAGTATGTGCTTTCACTAGATAAATTTTCTTTATATCTGATAATAATAACATTTACTTTATTGAACACACGACAACTCGCACTGTTAACCATGTATCGTCAAAGTTGGAGGTACACGTTAAAATAAAAATTTTATGTAATTACGTGGTACGATCGAATTACAAGTGTATGCCAAAAGACGTAGCATCAGCTTTATTACTGTTTTTCCCAAATGGATAGGTTGAGTGACGTGTTCATCTATACACGAAAAAGAAGTAGCTTCTACAGCTAAAAATGAGATTTGATAACTACATTTCAGTTGTATCATGGACAGAATTAATAATGTTTTTCTCTTTTTTCCTATGATACGTATATGTAATTTTACCGCACACGTTTCATTGCTCAGCGGAAAAGATAAAGACATCTTCGGCGAGCTTCAACGGGAAAGAACGGCGGCAATTTTAATATTTCGTACGTTCGTTTCGTAAAACGATTCGATGGATTCGACGTGAATGTATTATCAGACCATTGCCGCTGTCTAGATAGGAAGGCCGGCGTTTCTTAAAAATGCATCCATTGACGTCAAACGCCCCGCCCGAACGGATCTCGGTGCAACGGTGGTGCAACATAAGGATCCGGTACGTGACGCGCTCGACCCGATTGCCGATCTAACAGGTCGGACAATTTATACTTATTTTATGGCGAAGACTTCTGATTAATTGACTCGTCGAGTGTCTTGTTTGCGGTTAATACGTACGACCGAGGAAGAAAAAGGATGCCGAATGATTGATGAATAATTCGTTGAGAACAAATACGTTTCCTCTCCTCTCGTGCCGGATTGATATATCTTTATTTATACGATCGTCGGGCGTTACACGTCGAGTATGTATTCCAATAGCGTGCTTATTTCGCCCGATATATTCATCGGCATGCAAAATCGCGCTCGATATTCCCGACGTATAAAGGGCGTGATCAATATGCGAGAATATTTTCGTTTTACCGCCTTTATCTCGATACGCTGCTGGCAACCGCGAATCGATCGCATACCACGGAAAATTCGAAGTGGAACGTGAATTTCCAATCCACGAAGACGGCGGTCCTTATTGTCGGGCGCATTTCCATATTTCAGCATCGTCTTACACAATAGCCCGATGCAAGGGGTTCTTATATCCCAAGCCGGAGGAGAGTAGTGAGGAATTATGGGGCCACCGTGTCGCGATAAATAGGTACACGTTCTGACTCGAATCATGTCGCGACTTTCGTTGCGCTTCTCTCCGTCGGAACAAAAATATTCTCGGAGCTTGCGATTCTTCGCACAGATTTCCTCGTTGTTGGCGGTCCAGTTAAAACATGCGCGCCGCATCGAACAAAGTTTTAAGCATATTTCGATTTGTCATTCGCTTTTCGAGCTTCGCGTACACACGCGCGTAATGCTACAAAGGATGAAAACGCGAGCTATTGGAAGTTATAACGGCAGCAGAGATGTTATTGCTACGTAACGTAGCGGTTATCAATCATCGTATCGGCGCGGAGTTAAATAACTCACTTTGTAGTAACATTCGTCATATCGCTATTCGTTTAGCCTTGAGATACACTGACGCATGCACACGAGAAATTCACTTTTGTATCAACTATTTACTTTCTTTCTCTCTTCCCAGCTCGACAAATTATCCTGTAACGTTATGAGATCTGTTCATGTTAAGAGCGTCTTGTTTAAACATCTCTCAAAGTCCTTCTAATATAGCTAATTCAAGTTGTATTTTTTACGATTACTTTTCTCCTTCCTTTCATTTCGTTTCTCTTTTTTTTTAATTCATTAGCTATTTTTTTTTCTTCACCTGCGTGACAACAGACTGTAATTATTTTTCTTTATTATTACCCATCATTTTTTCTTCCCTTCAATTTTTCTCTTTCTTTCCTTTATTTTACTACTTGTGTAATTGATGTATAACTCTATTAACTACTTTATTTTTTGTCGTAAAATTAATATGCCTATCGTTTGCATGTATATTTTAAATCCTTAGAGCCTGCCGCAGAACTATAATAAACGCTTTTCGCTCTTTCTCTCTAATTTAAATCTAGACTCTTCAACTATTTCAGAAATTTATGTACACAACATGTATATTTATAAATCGTCTTTCTGTTAATAAAATGTACACTTTCTTATTATAGCACTATTAAAGTTATCCGCGATTTATTCTTTTCCTTTTTTATTACTAGTATCGTTAATAATCAATGTTCAATCAATTTACAAGCTGATCTCGTAGCGTTCTTAGAGAATTTGTCTTAGAATGATTAATAAAAGGTTTTACTTATCTTTCTCTCTTTTATCTACCTACTCGTTTATCCGCGCGTTCTTCGGTGTGTATCGTAGCTATTAATTTTCGTCTCTCGTCGTTCTTTGCTCCCCGAGAACGTGATATTAATTTTCTCTCTCTGTTCCGTGGCGAATTCCTCGCACTAATTCTCGTGATTTCATAGGCAACGATGTAATACCGCCCGACACATCGCTGTCGGTCTCGTCTCTTTACGCCACGTTACGCCAGCGACGCGACGCGAAGCGAAACGAAACGACGAGACGAAACGTGAAGGAGACGACGGGGACGACCGCCAAAGACGGCGAGGTTTTCCCCGGGTTCCTGAAAAAGGTTCCCGAAGCCCGGGCGCTGAAAGGCAACGTTATTAGCACAACGCGTCGTCGTCATTTCCGCAAGGCGGGGCGCGGCGAGGCGGACGTAGCGACTGAACAATCACAGTCCCACGCTCCTTACACACTCATTCGCGCGGCTCTCCCGAGAGCTCGTCCGTTCACATCCTGCTATTCAAGGCGTCTATTTCTTCGCTCTTCTTTCTTTCATTTTCTTTTTTTACTTCTCTCTTTTTATTTCGTCCTGTCTCCCCCCCCCCTTTTTCATTCATTATCTCTCTCTCTCTCTCTTTACACGGTTTAACCGACTTCCTCGTACACGGCGGCGGTGAACCGCGACTCTGGCAATTTGTAGGTAATTTGACGAACGGATCGAGCGCCGTCATCGTCATCGTAGGCGGGTTCAAGGTTCGTTTCGCCGGCGGAAGACGGAAAGAACCTCGTAAAGTTCGTTTTATAGGAGTGAATTAATTCCATAGCTGCGATCGCCAATGTCGTTGATAATACTATAAATACTTGAGTAAAATTTTACTTCTATATTAAAACCCGGCAAATCCCGTCGAATTTGAATGGAGAACCTTGGCTCGACTGATCCGACATTTTTTAATCACTATGCATTAAGACAAATAATAATCTAATCTCTAATCAGTAACCAAAAATTCTTGCTATTCGAAGATCTGTTGGGGATGGAAGAGTTATTTTACGTTTTGTTGCTTCATGATTCGTTAGAGAAACAGATCGAAAAGTTGCTAATCGTTTATCATCATTTGTTATTTTAATAAACCATTACCAAGCCAATTATAGAAGTGTTTGTCGGAACAGTAAATTAAAAATACAAATTATTTGCTCCCACTACGGGATCATTCGTTGTCCCATATCTGCAAATCATTTGTTGCGGGTTTCCTGTTAAATTAACAAAAGTTTTTCTCTCAGTGCGGTGGACGTATAATTTCACACGGAACTCATATGGTGAAAATTAGGGGTGGGACGAAAAATGAAATAAATAAGAATTATATTAGAAATCGCGTAAAAATCGTCGAGCGCACGTTTCAAATTTTTCTATTCTGTCGAAGCACGTCTCACAATAGGAGATACCTTTCCGGTTCCTCCTATTTCATATTCTTATATTCGCGCGGTTTTCGCTCATGTTATTGCCTCTCTCGGCCTTTATTTCGACCGCATGACTTCGCCGGAAAAAGCGACGCGGAATGATATAACTACTGTATTTCTCCCCTGCACGCTCCATCCAATATTCGATATTCCCTTTGCGCGTATTCAGCAGCAACCGTAGCTTTTCGCTCTCCCGGTAAGTTGGCGCCGAGAAAATACGTCACCGCGAAAAGTATGTCCTTTTTCGAGCTGCACAGCCGCGAACGTCATCGAGGGTCTTATTAAGTTCAAGGATTTTCCAAATCGGGATCCTGATTACCCGAGCGAGGGCAAATAATAGCCATAATTCCGCGAGCGGGAAATAACTGCGCTACCCGATCGCCATGTTGGACGTCTTCGTTAGCCCAGAGAACGCAGGGGAGAGAGATTCCATCGAGAGAGATTATACGGGTGTCGGGATGCTATTGAAAAAGTTTCGCATGCTAAAAATGTCTACCGTGCCTGTCGGTTCCCTTCTATTTCCGATATGTGCGTATACGCATCGCTTCGCCGCGACCTTGCCGAACGTACTATTTGCTAGCAATTTCCGTTTCCATCTGTCTCGGCTGCGCTGTTTTTCTCCTACCGTTCTTTCTCTCTCCCGCTGGAAACGAAATTTGATGCATAGCCCGATCGAACGTCCCCGGAAGATTTAGTGGCCGCCGCCTCTTAAGCAATTGTTCCGCCTCACCGTAGTTGCACGAGCGTAATCGTGATCCCGAGTCGATCGACCTGTCGTATTTCGATTACGGCCCCTATCCCGCTACGTTAAGCCAGTCAAGCGAAGAGGAGGAGAAGAGGGACTTCGGCTGGAAATTTGAAAAAATTGCACCGCCCGCAACGACACGGCAGCTTCTCGCAGACATTGTATTTGTTTAACGAGTACCTTTGAAGCGAACGGAAAATACGTAATTACAATAATGCATAGATAGTAAATTGTGTGTATTTTCCCGGATGATGATGCAGAGCGGCGTTGCATTTTCCGTAAAGTTAAATCAAACGTGACGCGAGCGCAAAGCGGAAAATAATTTTTTCTCCCGGGCGGAATTTTAATTAGACGTTTTACCCGCAGTTTTAAAAATTTCCACATTGAATGTCTTGATAATTAAGTCCCGGTCGGGCAAAAAGCTTGTTAAAGAAAAGTCTGCGTGAAATTAACCGGAGAATATAAAGTTTTGTGTTATTAAACTTGCATCGTTAAAATTTAATTCGCCGAAGCGCCTCCTCACTTAATCGCTCGCTCGCAAGTCCGATTAAAAATACTTACGCGTCTCTATGCATAAACATTTGTTGCCTTATCATCGCCGTCTTTATCAATTTCCTTCGCACAATCGTCCGTCCAACTTTCGATTCATAAATCCGCCGGTTTTTCATCGAGTCTAAATTAATCGCCACGGAGGATCTCGCGAGATGTTCTCTCGGCGAGGACTCTTCAGAGGGATCCTGTCTCGAAAATCTTAGTTGGATGGAATCGTCGAATCGCGAATGAGACGAACTTCAAGCCGCGGGGTATCATTGATCATATCGTCCTGATCCTCGTGAATCACACTCAGCTCGCAACGCCCGGATTGTTCAATCTACTCCAAGTGTCTCGAGTCTAGTGTGGGGTAGATGGGAAAGTTCTTCGAGGGTGTGCTTCCCGGGAAATCGAAAGCTTCCATGAGTACTCTCCGCGCACAAAGAAATTTCCTGGAAACTCGTCAAACATCGGATTGAAATGCATCGGCCATAGAGAAAGGGGGCTAAGATAATGCAGGCTTTGAATCTTTTTTCCGATACGGTTTAGCCCGAGCAACAACCGTGCTTTCGATCGTTGCTTCTTGTTCCATCATGTGATAAAATTCTTAACGCGTTTCATGGGAAAACAATCTTTTTTTCCATGAGAATTGAACGGAATTTTCTCTCTCGGAATTTAACCGAGAGAATATTAATATACTACAGAAACAGAGGGAGAGAGAGAGATGAGGTTAACGTTTGACATCGAGACGCAATAAATTATGGATCTCGCCAAATAAATTCTCCCCGAGAAAAGATCAGTCCCTAAATAATGCAGGAATCGGCGGTCGAGGAAGGACAACTCGGGAGGAAATAATTGAGACATTCCCGTGTATTTCTTTTTCGCTTTTCTTTTTTTCTCGAACAAGACGGATCTATGTATCTCATACATATGAATAAGATGAAAGGTTACTCGGCAGACCGCGATGCATTTTTAAAGGCGGCGATCTCGGCGTAATTGCTCGGCTATAGATCGCGTATTTCAACGATCGGCGAGCACAACAAACGGATCGTTAAGGCCGTGCCTTCGCAGTATCCGGCATCAAAAGACGCCGTCCCGGACGGATAAAAAAACGGAGGGGGGAAGAAGGAAAGATAGTGTGGCTCGATCGATGCTGCTATTTGCGTCGAGAGGGACTTCCCTTTCCGCTTCACCTTCACCGCGCTTTGATTATTCCCGTTTTTCCATTCTTCTCCCCGTAAATTGCCTTAGGTCTCAATTCTCAAAGGGCTTTAGGAGGACCCGGTATTTGTATCCATTACTGACGTATCTAGCGCCACGATTATTATCGCGCAGCGAGACGAGAAGAATAAACAGACGTGTTTTCGCGCTCTACCGCACGAGGTGATACCTCTCTCTCTCTCTCTCTTGTAAACGAGAACTCCTATTTTCGCGCGTACTACAGGCGGCAAATAAAAAACAGAAGCGCGCAGTCTCGAACGACCGTTCGTTACCGGCCGCCGTTTTTCAGATTCCGAATCGTAGCCGCATATATTACCGTGCCGCGCGCGCGGTAACATCGCATATTACGGCAGCAAAAACAAACTTTGTAGGCGTGTAAGTTACGACCCCCGCGGATATACTGGGTGCTCCCCTGAGAATTTCCTTTGAGATTTGAGCACGGTGGATAATTACGGTATTACTCGATCGCCGAAAATTTTTATAATTAAAAAGCATCTTTCGCCTTTAATTCGTACGGCGGGAAGAGCGTGACAATTTTTCCGTGAAAAACGAATCTTTTATGGACCCTGCGAAAGACTGGAGAAATATATCAAGACACCCTATGTAAACGCCCGACACGTGTAACGGGAGCGGAGAGAGAGAGCTCGTGCTCGAAAATTTATATACTCCTCTCCGTAACTCTTAAGCGTCTTCCATAATCTCGCGGTTTTTATTGCTCGCGCGGCGTCAAGAACGACCGCCATAGATTTCGGATTATTTCCGCCGCGGATATTGCCGCAACAACCGGTCCTATTACAGTAATAATAAACGAAGTTCGTATGTCAGCGTATTCGCCGTAGATTCTCGCTGCAGCTATCCTATAATAAATGTACACAAGCAGATATATCAAAATGCCCGTGGAACCAATACACGAAGATGATTTATAAAACAAATGTGTGTGTATCGATTAATTATTGTGTATTGAAATATCCACGTAAGATTGAGAAAATCTTGTCTCTCGTGGTCTTCTATTCATCAACAATTTATTCGCAACAAGTATTGTCGAATTTGTTTTCAAATCAATAATTTTCGGAGGTAAAGAAAATGATTAAAGGTGGACATCGGTGGGAAAAAAGCTTCGAAACTATTGCCCTTTCAAGGGAAGTGGAATCACGCGTTCTACGGCTATCGATTCTCCCTTACTTAAAGCACAGATACCCCCAGCAAAAACTCCCTTACTTGCAGTTCTTTAATTTATGTTAACTGAAAGCACGGGGAATCGGGCGAAGTTCTTGCCACACTTGCGTGGAAAGTCCGCTCGTTACTTTCAACAGCGTTCGAATATAAAAGTATCGCGACTCTAATTTGTAATCCCTTTAGAACGGGTTTTCGTTCGGCAAAAGAAAGAAAGGGAAGATTTCACTCCGCGGGATATTTGTAATTCGTTCTCGAGAGACACCGTCCGAGATCTTTGCGAGTGAGTGAGAGAGAGTCAACGACAAAACTACCTCCCGCTCCTCCATCAAAAATGTAACCTCCGTCGAAAGTCTCCGTCGATAATCTGCTTCGGATGCAAATACGTCTTCGGTCGTATCGTCGAAACCAATTCCGCGCTCGTCTCTGCGCTTATGTAAAATGCACGCAGCACCCAGAAACGAGGACGTATAATGTCAGCCCGGACATATATTCACCTCGTTGCAGACTGCCGCGCACATTCTCCTATTTGTTTATACAAAAGGCGCCGGTACACGTGCCGGTTTTATTAGCCCGGCCACCTTGACGACCACTCGTTATTGCGCAGAAACGCGCCGTAGGAATTATTAAATCGTCGTCGGGCGGCGGCGTCGCACGCTCTGCAATATTCACGAATTATTGAAAGCATCACCGGAGAGAGATGGACCATCCCGCGGTAGGCCGGAAAACGCGAGAGACGCCGTGTCGATAAAGGCGCGCGAGAATATGGACGTCGAAAAAGGCTTAAGCGTTTTAGGACGGCGACGCTCTTCGGAGCTGCCCGCGAAAATATTTATGCAAATAAAGCGAAAGTGCCGTCCTATCTACAAGAGACGGAGCGAGGAAAATTCTTCGTTTACGCGGCATTTCTTCCGCGAGTAGAGTATACAATATTATTATAAACACACAATATATAGAGGAGAAGACGGTATTATAATGGTCCCTCTTAATGTCTCCGCTGACAAATTTGCAATGATTACTTATGGAATCGCTCATTTCTTTGAAATTTAGACACATTACCACACGAATATATTTTCTTCGTTATTTAACATTTTAGTTCGTCTCATTTGTATGCAAAGTTAAATAAAACATTTTTTGCTAATGCTAATCCCCCACTAAAATAGATTTGATACGGCCTCTTCTTTGAGGTTTTCATATCGAAGTGATTATTCCATTTGTTCAAATTAAGTTGAAAAGTCTGTTCGTGGAAACTATGCTTCTGACAAGTAAGTCAGTATCTACATTAAAAATTCACGGTTATATTCATTGTTGGTCCTTCTAACAATTTATTCTGAATAAATATATAAATTTATAACAAAACTGTTGTTTTAAAATAAAAATAATTTTTTAATCCATTTTAATGAAGAGCCACTCTTATTGGGGATTATCACTCTTTCTTTCTCTTCGACCCATTATATAGTTTTTATAAATGTCCCAAGTAGTAAATATTTCATAATTGCGAATATAGAATCAATTGAACAATATTTCAACTTAAAATATTGATTATTAACAAAGTTATCAAGAAAATATGAATGGAGGCCGCATGATACCACCTTCTACTCCACAAAGTGTCCGTGATATATTTAGATCAATATGAATAAAAAAATATCATTTTACTAATTAACCACGCAACTTTTGAATTATCAATTAAGAAAGCCTTTATATATGACCATCTTGAATAAGTAAAAATTTAGCGTGATTGTTTTGTCTGTTGACCACAAATATACGACGGTTGGCACTGCACTCCCGCTGAGTGTCCTCTATTTTCGGCACGTACGAGCTTCGTTGCGCGCGCAGTAGAAAAATTCAACGAAAAGAGTGAAGCCGCAGAACGAACGAACGTAATGGCGGATAATTGATCGTAAAAACATTTCGACTTCTAATGAACGAGGCACCCGGAAACGGGTCTTCTTTGTCCCGCGCGTATGGCACCGGGCTGACGTGGCCGAGAAGGCTACTTATGTTATATTAACGACGTCCTGACCGCAAGTCCTCCAGACCGGATTCTTGTTTCGTTCGCGCCGAGCAGATGGCGATCGCGATCGCGAAATCTCTAATGGGCTCCCTTTGTGCGCCGCGAAATCTAGGGGCTGCGCTAGTATTAGCCAACTGCGCAGAGGGGCTTATCCGTACAATCGAGCACCCTCCATTACCGCCCGAGGAAACGCCGAATGTCGCGTCTAAATACCGAGCGAGTAACGCAGCGATGCTTTCTAAACGAAGAATAACGCTTCATCGTCCGCTTTATTCATTTATCTTGACTCGCGTCCAACACCATTACCTGCGTGCGAACATTTTATGACTGAAACACAGTGTAACGCGAGGGAACCTGCGATGCAAAATAGGAGGGAATAACAAAATGAAAAGAGGAAAACCCGATCGGTCGGAGACACATCGGTCGTGTCTGCAAATCAACGTCACTCTCGTCGAAACGCGAGCTATGCGCGGTATTACGTCTGCATTCAAAAAGTTTCATACGAGTTAATAAATCTGGGGCCGCCCGACGAAGGAAAAGGACAGAGAGAAATGAATCGCGCGCGTTTTACCGAGATGCTGCGGCGCGGAGATATTTTCATTAAACTACGTAATTGGAATTGTTTCGAACGTTCACCTCGCTCCCGCGCTCATTTCCCCCCCGCACACATGGCACCCCGACGACGATCGTGCCGACCCGTAAAATAAATACGTCCCACTAAGCCGCGCGACGTCTTTACACGTCGCGCGTATTTTCTCTCTCAGCGCGGCTAGAATTTTCCGGCTATTATGCAAAACTTACCGAGGAATTCCCCACCTCCTCCCTTTTTGTTTGTTCGACGATATATTATCGATTCGCTCACTTTGATATTAAAGGAGGAAAAGAATCTTATTGAAGAGAGCGCGGGCTTAATTATTCGATCCTGCGGATTGGATTATCATCGTGAAACGGAGGTCCCTTCGACTTCTTCTCTCCAGTATCTTTTACAATCGCGAAGAGAGGAACGCTGTTCGTTCACGGAATACATACATTAGCTAGATTCCGTCGCGAGCGACAAACCGACGCGTGTGATTGCGGAGAATATTCAACGGGCCTGCGTGTGACTCGCTCGTAACACACCTGGCGGGGGGAAGCCTCATTTGATGACAGAGAGCGAGGGCAACCGTGGCGCCTTCTTCTCCACTTACCTTCCAGCTGGTTAACTGCAGACAGGAAGTACGATGAAGACGTCGGTCCCGACGCAAACGGATTCCTCCATCGTCGTCGTTACTACTACTAACGCTACCACCATCAACCAGGTGGAGGAAGGTCCTAGAACGTCGCGGTGTTCCTCCGTCGGGAATTGCGTCGTCTCGCGCCGTGAAGCTCGTGAAACGCAAACGCGACTGCCGTCCGAAATCATTTAGGAGCGACGACGGAACGTCGCGAAGATTCGAGGAATGCGGAGGGAAAGAGGCGGAATGGAGGGGAAGAAACGCACGAAGAAACTGCTCTGTTAAGGCGACTGGTCTCTTTTGTCCTGATTTCGCGATAATTGCGACATTCGTAAAAGGACACCCGATGCGCTGCAGCGGACATCCTCTTCTGGGGATATTGGATTATTTTCTCGTTTAACTTCATTCGGAGATTACCGAGCATCGTCCGGCGGAATTTCTCTCTCCCTGTCTCTTTTTTTTTTCTTCAAGACATTGATTTAAGGACGAAGGGAATGCGACTACAAGTTCTTACGGTACTTTTCACCGTTGCAAGTGATAAAAATGAATAATAGACGGAGTTCAAAGAATTGCGAGAATTTGTAAATGAAGAACCTGCATAGGAATGTTTCTAGATTTTTCCATATAATATAAATTCCGATTAGAATACTCAAAGTTGTCCCAAAATATGTTATTAAACCAAACGTAGAATGAAACCTCTTTCCTGCGATGCTGATTGTGCTATTGCACAGGAAAAAGAAATTAGCTGTCTGTATAATACAACTGAAGTTACCACATCTAGTTTTTAGCTGTAAAATCTAAAAACTAGATACAAAAAGAATTAACTGAATTTCAATTGTATTATATGGCCAGCCAATTTTTACCTGTAGGAGCAAGTTTTAACTGCTACTTCTTTTTTTCCGTGCAACTGCCAGAGCCAAGTGACGGTTTGATTGAATATCAAATGAGAAATTTAACAAACGGCGTTTTTAATGTTAGTATAATATTAATAACGCGCGTATGTGTAAAATATTTTGTATATTTTGCTCAATCAGAAAAAATCTCTGAGAAAACGTGGAGAATGACCAAATAGGTTCCATTTATATTTCCCACTTATAGTCATATGTTTGAAACATTACACTTCTAATCAGACCTGGGTAAATTTCTCAACTAGAATCCAGAATTCTTTTGGGAAATTGGATCATAATTAGGAGAAATGACGAGAAGGAAACTTGATGAAGACGCTTGTTTAAAAAATTGAGACGGATGGCGTCCTAAATATTTAGACGCGCTCCGGAGAAGTGTCGTCAACACTTCTACTTCGTCCACACGTCCCATATGCGTTAAGGCAAACAGCAATTTGTCGCAGCCACATCGAGTCACCAAGAAATGTATCGCCCGCTATTTAAAATAAACGTCGGCGATCTTTCGCGTGCCTCGATTCCCATCTTCAAACAGACATTTTTCTTACCTCACGAGTTCCGAGGCACTCTTACGGTCCTACACTAATATTTACACAAAAACACAGAACTACAAACTTCATAATAAAGTTATAAACTTCTTTGCGTAACTCTCTCCATCGGAGCGAAGGATGAGAGAGGCAAGATTCCGCGATAATTACGCGCTAGACCACTTCCGCCGAAGCGCTATAAATAAATTCTCTAATTAAATCGCAACGATATCCAATCGCCGATCGAGGGCCGGGAAATCCACGTAGTCGCATTCTTCACGCCGGCCGATCCGCTCGCAACACCCTCGGATGTCCAAGTTGCGAGAGCATCGGTTTTATCGATGGCCCGGTAATACGTTTTCGCGTGTGGATAATTAATCCGCGGCTCGATATCGCAGCATCGTCGCGGCTGTAATACCAAAGTAGTTACAGCTAAACCGATACCGGGAGAATTTATCGCTCCGGTCGTCGACCCCGACCAACCAACCTCTCCCTCTCCTTCCTATTTCTCGCGCGCGATTATTCTTCAAACACCAGCGTTCTCTTATATGTTTAAAGCTCGTTCTTTTTTCTTCTCCCCCCCCCCTCCCTCTTCCTGCTGCCCGACGTCGCTAATGTAAGCCATTTGTTTCCTCGGCCTCGCGGCGAGTGTATATTTTCCGCTCCATCGTTGAATTTCAATGATCCTGCCGGAGCAGTACACCGCGCGGGACTCGTAAAAATGTTCCGCGGTATAAAGGCTCGCCTATACGTGCTCCTCCCCTCGCTTCCCTGTGCGCCCGTCGAAATTCGGACGATGTCAATAACATGTGTGCGTACGAGCGCTATTACGCGCGTCCTCTCTATCGCGTTCCGCACGCGCGCGCCTCGTTGACGAAAAAAACGAGCCGTGGAGAAGGCGAGATTATTTGATCCTTTGTCAGGCACAAGCGAAAATATTACGACTCATTATAGCTCCCGCATGAAAACCGTTCTCGTTTAAATATTTGAAAAAATGGCGCGAACGAAGTGCCGAATGCGCGCCGAATAGGGAAAACTGGAGTGATATTCGTGCGCTTTTTTTTTTTTAGATATGTATCCTGAGAGGAACGGTGGATACAAAATCGCGAAATGATTCCCTTAGATACTTTCCCTGAATATCATTAAAATCGGAATGATATTACAGTTAAAAAAAAAGGAGAAGAAAAAAGAACTGATTTAGTGGTAGCAAAGTAAATTTTCAGGATTCTCGAAATTTTTTATTAATATACTCTGTCATGAGTAAATAAAGTTAAACGACGTGTCACTAGCTAAAATAAAATTTCTCGCAGCAAGTATGCGATATGACGTAATAAATACAATTTTCATTCATAAAATGATTGAGCATATTTCAAGCTAGCGGTGACATTTAGCGCCTGGTTTGGCGCTCTGAGCTGCATGTGTGTGGTTACTAATACGTAGAAAACGTATACCGTCATGTTTATACAGCAATTAGTTGTCTGAGAGAAGTCGTAACCTCGAAATTCTAAAATATAAGTCGCGATCTCCCTTACGACACGTTTGATATTCGTCGGTGCGATTGTTTCAAGCAAACGGCGGCATCGCCGACGTGAGCCGTCGTGAAAGATTAATGTTCCGCGGCAGTCATCGATCACCGTGGTGGGAAAAAGGCGCGAGTCAACCCTTTCGGCGAATGGACCGGAAAAATTAATTGCTTTCGCGGGCGAGCACCAAATCTGAAAATATATGGTGGTCAAGATAACCCGGAGTGTATTTTATCTGTCGCAATTACCGGCGAAAGAAGAAGAAGAACACCGGCAATAATTTCCACTTACCCACAAAGCGGGAAGTTTCCCTCTCGTGACACATGTTACTCGCGCACTTATCGCGATTTTAATTTGCTCACGCTCTCGCACGATGCAACATTAATATGGTGAGATATACCATAAATCAAGGGACGCTCGCGAAAAAGGAAGCAAAGTAATAAGTAACGGAATTCAGTTCCCGATCCGCGAAACGAGGAGTAATCGAGCGCACGCTCCTCCGACGGCGAACACAGTTTATATGATGCAACGCAGGAAACCAGACCGTCTGAATTCTATGTATAGCGCAAAGAGGATGGAATGTTCGGAAGAACGTAAATAACGAAGAGGACCCGAAAGTTTTCATGACCGTCGATGAGAACGGACGCCGTAACAATTTCCCGTGTTCAATTCCATTTTTTACTTTCTATAATGATCGCGCACAAAAATCTTCGGGAGAGAAATTACTGTTGAATAGAAAGGGAGATATCTCACGAGTATCATAGCACAATTATCGTTGCAATGATCTTCTTTTTTGTCCATCTTTCACGCGAGCCTCCTCTCAATATCGGGGCGGAATCTTCGACGTCGGCTGCGATATAAATCCACGCTGCGAACACCTGGCCGGAGTCTTCGCGCGTAGCTGGCAGTTCCTTTATAATTCCGCGGAACTCGCGGGGAACTCGTGACCCGTTTCGCGCAAAATTGCAGGTGTCGTGCACTGGTGGCGGGCTCGGTTTCTCACGGCGCATTACGAGAAGACGTGTATTAACTGTAACCCTCTGTCATCCCCCACGACAGCGCCCGGTGTGTCCTCTTTTACCGCGTTCATAATAAACGCGATTTGCACGCCTCGCCTTGCGAGCACAGCCGCGATACTTCCAGTAAATCGACGCGACCTCCGATGCAATTCGGCCGTCGTACAAAAGATGTCCCGGAAAGTGCATCTTCCATTTTAATGGCACGTGAGATTCTGCGGCGAACTTCTCCGAGATAAATTTTCCCGAGAAATACCGAATTGCCGATCCTCTCGAATGTTTTTTATCTCGAAGATTCTCCTTTTCGCAGCTTGAACAGTTCAAGAGAGCGAATAAAAGCAGATTTTTCACATTCGCTGTCGGATGGATTTTTCATCACTTTCCCTCGTTATCGAGACTAACAGTTTCACTTATATACACTTTAACATTTATTTTAGAGAAATTTAAATACGACGAAATAAGTTGAATACAATTTTGTTTTTGGCAAATAATTAATTTAAAAAATTTAGATATATTTCACAAATATATATATTCCGTCATCACAGTAAAATTTTTTTTCTAACCAATAAACGTCGAAGTAAATAAAAAAGATTTATTCGCAAAATTTCTTTTTCTTGGTGTGCGTTATAATATTTATAAGAGTGCAGAAATCATTATTGATAAAAAAAAATATATGACATTCAAAATGCGCCAGAGAATGGTTGTTTTAAGAAATTTTTATTTCTAATATTGTTAATATACTATAAACTGGTGGTAACATTAAAATACTATGTATTAAATGGAAATAATATATACACATGTCGAATAATATATTTATAACGGCGATGTATCGTGCTGAAACATGTTAAATATAAATGCGATTTATAATCATTGCAAAATGTAACTACTTTTATGATGAAATTTCTTGCTGATATTGATGTATCAGATTTGTCAACATTATTTGCAAAATTGATTTATAGAATTGAATTTTTTTAAAAGAATATCTGCAAAAGTGATCATCACGCCGCGTGAGTCGCCGTGATAACTGAATGGTATTTCGGCATACATGATTATACGACATATGTTACGATAAATTATCCTTTAATAACGAAAATATATGAAACAACCAGAACGTTTAACGTGGGACATATACATCTGCACGGCAGCGAACGTGTTAATTTCACGTGAATCTCTCACTCTGCTAAAATTATAGCCGTTTCGAATTCAAAATTGAAAATGAAGAAATCGCGAGAGAAGGTATGATTCGATAAAATTTTCACCGGGGAAAAACTGATTCGAAATCAATTGAGGAATAAGTAGTTGAGAAAAAAGTGCTTAAAAATTTAATTGTGGGATATAAGATTTATTTCACAGAAATGAACTTTGTTTTTGTGAAATAAACCTTATATCCCACAAATAAATTTTTAAATACTTTTTTCCCGAGCTGCTTGATTAATATTCGATTTTGTAGAGTCCAGTTTGCATATATACTTGTAACTTCTAAACCGAATGCTCGGGATCGATAGGTATCGAAGGTAATATAGCAACGGGGAATGAATGGAATAGAAAGACGGATTGGATTGAAGTTAACAACTCCCGTTCGCGGAGAAAGCAAAGTGATTGGGCATAAAAGTAACTGCTTCCTAGTGATCGGCGGAGTTAATAGAGCAGCGCGTTATATATAGCATTGGATGAGCGAGTGAGAGTTTTAATCTAAAATTCGATTAACCCTCCATTCAGTTGCCGCTGCTATAATATTCAATGTAGCTGCGTATGAATATGCAACCGTCCGAAAGAAAAGCCTCGTATCGCAACTCGCGATATTTCCGCGGCGTCGCTATAAGTACGGGAAAGCTGGAAAAGTCGAGAAAATTGAAACGAATGCAAGGGCGGGAAAGCGCGCAAAATGCTTCGACAAATTTGCAACAGAGAGGAGCTCAAGTGATAATATTTGTTCATATCTTGATACGACGAAAAAATGTCGTCGTTAAACGTTACGTCTCTGAAAATACGTTGTTGAAAATCGTAATAAAGGAAGGAAATAATCGCGATGCGACAGGTAAAATAATAATAGCAAATTTAATGAATTTTGCGCGGAGAAATACTATTTGAAATCGCGCCCTCGAGAGAATTTCATAATACTTATTTCGTGGCGGGAAAGAGAGAAGAGCTTTTCGAATTTTGTTCTGTGTAACAACCTCGCAGGCACGGTAAATATAGCGTACGTGCGCTTTCAAAATACGAATGCGGTTATAGTCGTCCTCCCCGATGTTTGGAATGTGGCTGTTTGAAGGTGCGAAGGTGAAACGTCGGGGAGAGTCAATCTGTCGGAAAGAATCATCCGGCGTGGATAAGACTTACCATAATCTCGCTACGGTTTCTCATCCGTTCTCGATACTGTTCTCCCTCGAACGACTCCCTCGTAAGAAGGTTCGCGATCGAATAACACGAGAGAGAACGCGATCCGAAAAATCAGATTCGCGCGAGCATTAAGGAAAAAACGAAGAGAAGGAGAAAACGCGTGACTTCCCTTCGAAAAAATCCTCGCTATTCATAACTGCGCAGAGCGGTAATATAAAATAGTCGGGTAATATGGAATACCACGGTTTCTAACCTGTTAAGTCCCTGGTAGAAATATATATTATACGGATAGCTAGTTTTTAGCTGTGGGCCATCTTTTTTCCGTGTAATAATACTTTCCGATGTATCTTACAAAGAGAAGTATATCGAGTATTCCATGATACCTGCCATTTTTTTTCATTCCCTCCCTTATCCACGTGTCGAGCTGGCTCGTGTTTTATCTCAATCCGCAAATAGCCCGTCCAGACGCGTGAATAACGTGATACTATAACGATAATGATGCGGTCGGCGATTATTAGCGAATGAATGTTGCGTAATTGCGACGTTCATAATCATTCCAATTATTTCATAAATGTCCAGTCTGATTTTATTTATTGCTCGCCCGGACATTATATACGACGGCGTGAAAATATCATTAGAAAAAAATAGGAACGTTAGCGCGCATGAAGGACGTGGGTCACTCGCTCCGAATTCGTAAACGCGATTGTATTATGCCGGCGCAACTGCTGATGCGGCTTATGATTTTCGCCGCGTTATCGCGCCCGTTAAATTCGTTTTAAATCAAAAGGTATTTTAGTCTGGGCGAAATTTGCCCTCAATTCCGATCGATATATCGAACGTTGGCGGGTCAACGAATCAGCTATTATACGCGGTAATGTCTATATTACCCATAGAGATATAAGAATAGAGGGAACAAGCCTGTAAGTGGAAGTGATAGAGGCAAAGAGAGAGATGGATGCCGAGTGTCCTATCTGTCTCTTTCTAGTTGAGCGTTGTGATTGGTTGTTACAATGAGCCACCAAGACGACCACGCGACGTCAGGAGGGGAGAAAGCAGACTAAAATTTCGTTTTGTAAATATGCGTGCACATGTGTGTAGAATTAAAATTCGTTAAATATTCGAACGTTAACAAAATAATAATTGGACGCGATTTGTTTAAAAATGAGGCATTGTTTGAAATGCAAGGCGGAGTCTTATCCTGGATGTAACCGCAGTTTTCACTCGTAAGAAAGTACAAATACGTAACCTCAAATAATTATATGTTATTTTTTCCTACATTTAAAAAAATATGTAAATGTTGTAGGCTACCGAAGGATGTAGATATAAGGCGTAAATGGTTGAATATACTTCAACTACCTTTGTATTTTGAAGTGAAAACAGCATATATTTGCAGTGATCATTTTAGCAATGACAGTTTCTTTGAATTGGATGGAGAAAAATGTATAGCTATATCGTCGTTGGCGCGGCAGCCAATCCCAGCGCGTGACTAGAAAGAGACAGATAGGACACTCGGCATCCATCTCTCTCTTTGCCTCTATCACTTCCACTTACAGGTAGCATATATCCCTTGTTCCCTCTATTCTTATATCTCTATGATATTACCGCTAGGCTCATTAACACAACACGCGAAGGAAAGGAGAGCGCGCCCTGAAGGTGGATGATGCACGGAGGAAACCGTAAAACACGCGTCCAACTTTATTGAATAATCGACGAATTTCGGCCGTTTTACAGATTCTCGTCCATGACGGATGGAATTCCACCGAGCGCAATTAATTATTGACGCTCGCGCGCCGGCGGTGTTCGACGCTAATAACAACGTATAACGATCAGAATTTCACTCGGTGCGCGCTTAATCACGGCTCGTTCGCCGATGTGTTAACATCTCCTTTTTTCCTTCACAATAGAACATCTCGTTATTTCGAAATTTACCTCAAGTAAATTTACCGAGAATGTCAAAGCTGCAAAAAGTTTCTTTTTTCCGGACGGAGAGGTCGACCGAAATGAATGCGTCTTTCTGTTGCAAAACAATTCGTCGACAAAGCACACGTCTTTCTCATGTTTAGCTTGGTCTTTCAAATTTTTTCCTATTCAGTCCTCTTTGTTCTCCATCGTGGTGTGTTGTTTCTCCTTGTGTCTGACCGAATTTACAAGCGTGTCGAGGGGCATTCCGATCGCCGATTACCGCCTTACTGTACGTGATTCCGTAATCGAATATCGCGCGCAGTCAGGTTGTGTACTTATCTCGGCGACGCAGCCATTCTTGCTCGTTATGTCGCGTTCACGGGATTCACACGTCGGCGCTTTGCCGTTCATAAAACGAAATGACGTCTCTCGACAATATTGGACGTTCCCTTCTCGATCGACCACGTACGAACTGATTCTCCTTTGTCATCGCACGGCTCTCCCGCGACCACTCAAAGAGCGATATCGCGCGAGAGAGATCAAAATGCATTCCGGTATTCGAGAATTTGCCATCTTCCAAGTTAGGAGGTAAATTTCCCTCGATGAGAGAGATCGTCCCAATTACTTCGCTTGACGTTACTCTACACATGTTTCTTCAAAAGAAGGGGGCCAAAGAGTGATTAACTAAATTATATTTCGCACGTGTGGAATCAAATCACGCGTCAAATACCCAAATTTTTCGGTCCGATAGAAAGAGAGAGAAATCGTTTACGCGTGGAACAGGCGTCCAATTCCGGCAGCGCCCGTTCGGGATCTTAGGGATCAATAAACAGAGCCTCGCAGAGATGTCAACTCGTCGGCAAAAAGTTGTTTTTCGTCGAATCTGGAAAGCGAGGCAACCCAGATGATCGCTCGAGTGCAAAGCGCGCTCTCCCACGAAGAAAGACTCTTCTCACGGGGCGCGGCGTAAAAACTAGTCGATCGGAACCGAGTTGGTTCGAATTACGAGGGCCCGTTTCGTCGCGTAAGTAGATACATACGTGTGCGACGGCGAGACGAACGAGTATTGGATGCTTTAACCGCAAGTCTTTCTCGCATTCGCCCTGGGAAAGTTCTTCTTCGCCCCGCGGAAAGTGAACCGCTACTCTTGCTGGGAAAAATTTCGTCGGTGTTGTACGCGTGATACGATCGGAGAAAACCGGACGATTGTTACGTCATCAAATCGCCGGCGATGAAAAAGAACATCATTCCGAGCGGACATCACATCTTGCTGGAGACATTTCTCATGCATTATCGTGTGAAATTTTGCCCGCGGATGAGTCTGCCGAATAGTTTAATTGCGCGCAACATTTTCAAGAAGAAAGAGTTGGAATGTATCTACGCTCCGGATCAATTTCCACCTTCGGTTCGGTGTTAATTTTGATAAAACATACATGAGTTAGCCAAGGAAAGCAATTAAAATTGGATATTCGCGCCTCCAACCCCCGGATCTCTATCGGTATTCACGCGGTGGTTTAGGCGGTTAAAGGGTTGATGGATAGAGGGGTTTCGGAGGGAGAGCGCGAGAAGGAGCGGACGGCAGTTAAACCAACTTCGCTAATCTTCAAACTAATTTTGAATTTAATCCGCGGTCACGTATAGCAAGAGCGCGCCGGGCCGACGTTCGCTACGTCGAGGTAATAAAATTATTCGGACATCTTCCCTCGATAAAACGTCGATCTCTGACTTAAGGGATTTCCGCGGAAGCTCTGTCCGTAGAGATTAACCGGGGCAACCCATGGGGGAAGGAGATAGCGACGGAAATTACAGCTATGTTCGTCAAGGCGTACGGATTAAGTGCACATTGTGGCTTAATGTTTACTGCGAGACGATAAAAGTGATGGTCGGATACTTCCGTAGAGCGCGAGCACGCTTTATATATAACGATAAAAGTGAATGTAAAATCGGCCGGAGTGGTCGAACGGTACGAGCGTTAAATCGATTTAAAGCGCATCAAGTAACGCGTATCTTAAATTTAGAACGTTACGAGCGAGCGCCCCGGTCTCGAACGTAATTATCGTCTGATTACCGACGATTCGGGCAATTTTCCATAATCCGATCGCGACTGATAAAGCGCGAGCGCTTTGAAACGGGTGAGTGTTCTTACGAAGGGATCACACACACATAGGGAGGTTAATAAAAATGTTCCCTCCATAAAGATTCGCACCGTGAACATTTTTATTTTATTCGTTTTTATCATATTTAATTTAAATTTTTTGACGAGAAATATGAATTTCTAGAAAGCCGTTAAAATATGCGTAGCTCGTAGTTGAATCTTATATTTAAGATCGTTTCTTTTCAGATACGTTTCATTAGCTGCAAAGCTAATCTGAAGGTGAACTTAAGACGATCTTAAATATAAGATCTGACTATGATTAGCCTATTGTAGAGGATTTAAGATTAAATAATTGCTTTCAACTATATAAAAGAAATGAGTGAATATACATGCAACTCAATTAGCTAATACTTTTGCGCATAAATACGATAACTTAGAAATATATCAATTAGATGAAATAAAAAATGAACACGGAGAAAATATTGTAATACAAATTACCAGAAAATTTTGTAATGCTGGACCATACCAGATGATATGATTGAAATTATTATGTGTGTTGGGATCTTTAATGATGTGTATAATGAAGTACATTACTAAAGATTACAACATAATTTCAGTTATAATCCCCACTACAAAATATTGTGATAATTTTTACGCGGAGCAGTTTTGTTAAGAGAGACGGCAAAATGATATCACACACAGTACGCCCATATTTAACAGCAGCTTAGGAAAAAAGTGACGAATGGGGTGGGACTAGATGACAGCGCTGTATATGATTTATTTCCACTTGGAATCCACCGTGCGACGGTCGCGCGTATGTAATGTGTGCTTTCGCGCGACGGAATATCCTAATTTCTTCCTTCGGAACTGAGAAGACGGGACTGCAAAAGGGGAGAAAGCAGAAGAAAAGGAGAAAAATTGGTCGTCCGCGACCTCTTTTATCACCGTACTTACAAGTAATTCTCGCTGTTATTACACGGCTCTCTGTAATAATACATGCTCGCGTTGACATAACGCCGCATTACGTTAATATTGCGAAGTACGCACAGCGCCGCATAATTACCGCGTCTCTAAGTAAAAAGCAACGACACGGTCCGCATATATATTCATATAAACGCGAACGTTTTTCCGCGAATTTCGAATTCACATCTATCCCTGCTTACCCTCTTTCCGCGGAGAGAGGAGGGGAGGCGCGTGACCCAATTTTAAGAGGGAACATTTGCATCCGCCCGATTTCAACACGTCCGTCCGTCCGTTTAAACGGCATTTAAAGGGGAGCGTTCTCGAGTGTCGCCCGGTATTTTCGAAGACGCGCGAGTTTACCTAACTCTTTTATTATTTTAAGCGGTCGACCTCCACTGACGCATGGGAGAAGATCCCCATACCATTAGGATCGATGTTTCTCTTCTCTCGTTTCGATCCGAGTGTGTTCCGAGCGATCAAATTGCAGACCGGAGACGTAATATATCGCGAGAGTGGGAATGCGTTCATACGACTTGTGTTTCGCCGAATAATTAGCTGGAAGATCCACTATATTATTTGTTTAAACAAACGCGTCATATATCGAGGAGTATCGCTATTTATAAAATCCATTAGTGCCGGATATCCTTCGGAAGGTTATTTGCGTGAATAATTAGCGGGAAAATATTCCGCTGTTACGGACGCGACCGTGTAATGCAATGCGGAGGAATCTTTCTCCGACGTGTATTTTTTTATAGCGCGCTTTAATTAACCGGGAAATGTAACGTTCCTTAATTTATCTCGGATTCTGAGGCAAAAAAAGAGGGAAAGAGAAAGTAAAGTAGAGGAAGAGAGAAGGCGGCACATTTAAATAAACGTCATTCGAAAGCGAGCTATCAAAAAAATCGCATGATTTCGAGGATTATATATATATATATATATATTCGCTTTATGATATTCCCCCGGGCGACAGAAGCAATTTGTTCGCGAGAGACCTTTTCGAATGTTCAAACTTTTCCCCTCCTCTTAAACGCTCTGCGTACACACGGAGGACCCACATACGTGTCGTCCTACGAACGAATATGGCTTTATAGCTTTCTTTGCCTCCCTCCCTTTCGCTCGTAAATTTCTACCCGGTTGGCGTTCGCTGCCGCTGATCGTTGTTTAACCTTCGCGCACAGCCGCACGATCGGATTTGCACTATTTTCTCCTTTCCGACCGCCGAGACCAAGAAGATCGTATGCGATATCTATCCCACCAAGCGGGGATATCGGATATACAGAAATGAAGCGGAATTTTCGAAGATGCTGCGCGCATTGTGCCCGCTCTAAAATATTTCCGGATTAAAGTCTGCCAGAAGAAACACATATTCCGAGCGAAAAAAGCCACCCCTACCCTTTCTGAACAAATATTTATCGTATATCCGCTGTACATATCCGGCAAACAAGAATTTATTTTCATCCGGTTCATCCTCCGGAGACGCGACCTTTGTCAGACGCTGCCTCGAGAATTTTACTTTGTTACATTGGTTCTTTAATAATAACATGCAAAATACCGTCGGCCAGAGGACTCGCGTACGGGGATATCACGACGCCTTGAATGGGATTCGAAAAATTCGTCTTCTTCCGAGAGAGAGGGATAGAGGAATTCGTGGAATTTGTAGCTACCCTCGTAATACCGCGTGTGTGCTCGCTTTTACCCTTTTATGCCCGGCCCACGATTCCCTTCCCCCCGTTTAAATGCCCTTGTAAAATAGCCGACCGGACACACCGCGCTGACGTTTCGCTTGATGGGATGAGCCACGCCGGTAGGAACGTTAAACGCGACATTATGACGACAAAAATATCTGCCCGTTGTATTTCATGATGAGGAACGCACGTCGGGGCGAAGTGATGTCGCCTCTTCCGTATACAGGACGTCTCTCTCGTCGTTCGAATTTTTTATCACGTATAAATAAACGGAAAAATCTCGATGGAACAATCTCGCAAAATACGACAGACGGTAATGTCTCCTTCGCGGCTTGTAATACGCGCGCGGATACCGCCCGTGCTCTCGCGAGATGCATTGTCGCGACACAAGGGCGTTTCGCACGCGTGGCCCCCGATCGATTAAAGATATTCCGTCGGATACCTGAGACGTCCATTAAGGAGATTAACCCTTTATTACTATTTGCCGCACAGCAAAGAGGGAGGAGGAGAGAATGAACGAGAATAAGAAAGGAGACGAATGCAAAATTGCGCCCGGCTGATCCGGATAATGGATGCCGGGAGTATAAACGACCTTCTCGAGGTAAATGATTTAAAGGTGGAAACGGTGCTAGCGGTATCAAAGGATCGTAAACAAACCTCCGTTCTTTCCTTTAAGGCGGCCCGATAGGATACACCGTTTTGCTTGCTCACCTGAAACATAAAGAAATGGAAATCGTTCAACTTCATGCAGGATTTTCGTCAGCCTGAACGCACAAACAGAGATATATATATATATATATATATATATATATATATATATATATATATGNATAGGATAGTTTACGTAAATCGAGCTTACACTGATGTTTCTGATGATACGAAAAAAATATCTAAAGGAAAAGTTGCATCGTTCAAAGAGATAATCATGACAAAAGTTTTCCAGTAACTTTTTCAAAGATTTGAAAATCAAAATCATTTTTTTTTTTTTAATAGAATGACACATTTTTGTTTGTGCGATCTTATAGCCAACATCGAAGAGAATTCAATGACTTATGATGCCATGACTTTTCATTAATCTTGAACATGGAAAATTACGTATGTTGAATAGGGTAGGAAGAGGAGGACACATCCGTTGGTTTTCGCGTTTTCCTGATTTAAATTTTCTAGTCTTTATGTGGGGAATGTTGAAAAACATTGTTCACAACAATGTACCAGCTACACAGGAGGAGAAAAGAAAGCGCATTTTGGATGTATGTGCAAGCATAAGTTTTGAAATGATAGAGAAAGCATCACTTATGTATCGTATTCAGGAATGCATTGGAGTCGGAGAATATAATTTTGAATACTTCCTTAAATAAATTTTTGTATCGAAAATGTTTGAGTTTTCTCCAAGATCATTTAAAGATCGTGTTGTCATTGAATTTCTCTCGATGTTAGTTATAAAATTTCGCAAAAAAAGTTTTATTTAAGAAAAATTATCTTGACCTTCAAGGAAAAACGACTTCGAAAGAAACGAACTTTTTCCTTAGACATCTTTTTATATCATCAAAGACAAGTGAAATATTTAAGACGCTCGATCTTTAAGACGAATACGATACATAAGTGACCCACCGTGTATACCACAACGATATAAATTTATACTGCAGAGTAATTGCCAAGCGTATCGGCGGGTCTTTCTGCGTTCACACGATGGGATATATTATCAATTATAAATACCCGCAGGTAGCAGCGGCAATTTGATATTTCGACATTAAAGCTGCAAGTATCGTGCTAATTTGAACACGTGCGTTATTATAAAATAATAATAATAAAAGAATAGTAACGCGCGAAGAGGATACCGAGACCGGTCTTGAAAACTTCTCGATTCCAAGAGCGGAATATGTTGCGTGTACGTTATTAATTATGCGCACATAGAGAAGTTGCAACTTGATATTTGAACGTGCAAGCTTGGCCACGAATGCGTCACGTTAATCTGAATCTCATTGTAATTAACAATAATAATGAAAGAATATATCGCACACACAAGATATCTTCATTGAAATGACGCGTGTTATTAATTAGATTTGCACGTCGTTGAAGAAGCTGCAATCTGAAGTGTGAACGTTATTATCATTGATAACAATACAACGTATCAAGTTTCCCATTACGCGGCGCATTTATTATGAAGCTAACTAGCGCGCGCGACATCCGGCGGAATCTGTCGCGACCGAAACAAGGATCCCATGCATTCGGCGTAATAAGAAATACGTTCGCGGGCATATTTCCGCGCGGCTGATGAAATGGTCGCGCGGAAGCAGCGAAACAAGATGTGTCGGCGCCGTAATGGCAAGGAGCGCAATGAATTAATTTCCATCATGCCGCCGAGCCAGAATCGTGCATCACTCCGTTGACGCGGCCGCGGGTTCAGGAGCTTTTCGATTAATTACGCGGCCCCAGCCCGGATTGGCCGAACGCCGCGCGTAAAAGAGAAGGGGGAAAAAATAAGAGCAGACCGTCTTTTCTTCGCCGGGTGGTCGATGTTATTAACCGGCAATGTGAGAAAATCGATTCTTTGATATGCCCCGAACAACACATCTGAAGGACATCGTAAGAACCTGCAATTGCCGACGGGAAACGTAAAATTATACGTTGCCAGCGGAGAGTTAACTTCATTTTTCGGGAAAAATTTTCATGGGGAATTACGCTTTTCAACGCGCTAATTTCCCGATCGTTGAAATTCGAATTAATGTTCGATACACCGGCGAGAATCGCGGCGATATTTCGCTCGCAGGCGGACGATTATGATGATCTCAGTCGGATGTGTGAGTTCGCGCAAATGATTCAAGTCCCCTTAACTCAATTTCAAGATAGCCGCCGATCGTCTCATCGATATCAGCCGGAAGGGGGCTTTTAACGTGCGATACGCGCGCCGGAAGGAGGACGGTTTTCTTGCGAACGTCGTCGTCGCGGGTCGCTCGATAACGCTCGTTTTATCAGGGATGTTAGCGTACCGGGCATCGTTTGTCAATGTCCAATCAACGTCGCGGAAAGGGACAACTGCAAGGAAGGCAGAAGAGCACACGCGCGCGAGAGAAATAGAGGAGGAAAGATGGGCGAAAAAAAAAACACGCGCTTTTTTGACACACAGACCCGCTTTAAAGAAGCTCTCCTCCCATTTGTTCCTCGCCAGCCAGATTACCTTCCCGATCTCGCGCGATGTTCGGGGTCATCCCTTAATCTATGTTCTTCCGCGTCAACGACGCTCCCGTCGCCGGCCGTATTTTAACACGGATTTGCCGCGATAAGTTATTAATTATTAACGTCGAATATCCTTTTTTCGGTCGATATATCGTTATATCGGTTCCGCTTCGCTGGGCACACGATCGGGCTTTTATGAAAAATTACGTGCGTTTAATTAAAACGTACCACCTCCGTCATTTGCGAGATATCGCTCGGCGAGAGCAACGTGTTTCTCAAACGAACCGTGTGACGTATAATGACTTTACCGTTTCTCCCGTGTGTGTGCACTTTCCCGCGAATCGGAAGGTAAGTAGGGAGGGGAACACGCGAGAAGAGCGCGCATATTCTCTCGATAAAGCATAACAATAATTAATTAATAGCATAATGCTTCTAATAATTAATAGAGCGGCGATTAATAATTCACGAATTGAATATCCATGAATAACAAACGACTACAAGTTACATCTGGTCATCGCGTGAAAAATGCATTTTCACCGATTCCGGCAATACGTAATAGCGAGGAGAATGATTCCTCGCGCGAGCAGGGTGAGTGCCGATGCATTAGGCGGCCGCGTTTAACCATCAATCGTGCCACTCTCGCGCCGGATTTATTATTCCGCGCATATCGATATCCAGCACGCGAGTTCACCTCCCGAAACTCGAGCCGTACTTTCTGTAAATCGAGACGGCAACCTGCTCCGTCAAGCCTCGCGCGAAATAGCGAGGAGGTAAGACGAACGGGCTGACGATGCAGCGGCTTCCAATCTGGAAATATCGCGACGGGAGGTCGAGCGAGCAAGAAACGGCCGGCCGATGACCGCCATTCTCGCTTTCTCTCTCGCGCATGACGGGACATGAAAAAAAATGTGGCGAATGTGAGTGAAAAAAAACGTCGCGTGGAAGCACCGCTCGATCGAGTGCCATCAAGTCTTGCCTTCCCTTGAACGAACGCGGCGATGTATCGATGGAAAAGAAGGATGATTGTTCGTCGGAATTTCCAAGTTTCGCTTCCTTTTACGGGGGAGCCCTCCGCGATTAACAACGAGGTATAATTGATTTTAATAACGACGTAAATATAGATGAAAGAACGCGCGAGAAAGGGCTCGCACCAAAAACGGCGTGCTCCGACTTAAGGAGCCTTAATAGGCGCGACATCCCGCCAATTACGAAGGTCATCTCGCACGGTTCATCGACAATGCAAGTAGGAGGGCCTGACATCATCAGGCCGCGATATTAACACGGGGAATTAGAGCCGGGCGGTGTCTAAATTGACGCGTCTGTCTCAACGCCGACGCCTTCGTTGACAAAAGACGAACGTTGGAAATTCCGCTTGCAAATTCCGCGCATAATTTTCCCATTGAAAATTCGGCGAATGAAAGGCAGAGAGGAAGACAGAAATGGGGAAGAGAGACGCTTCTTCCTCTTATCGTTGGACGGCTCTTTCCGCCGGCGTACCTCCGTCTTCCAGCGGATTCGAATTCCGTTTCCAGCCAATCTTCTTTTTCGTCACTACCTGCATTACGCATTGATCCTGAGAGCCGCGGCTGGAAACGCGCGCGCCAAGGATCCTCCATCCGAGATTCGGACGAGCCCAACGGGGCACGTTTAATGCGGAAAGTGGCATCCTCGCTTGACGAAATCCCGTCGAGTGCGCGAGTCCCAAGATCGCGAAAAAGGAGAGAGGAATAGAGAGAGTGCGTCAGTAAACAATTTTCTATTAATACATGTCTCAAACGATCCACACCAATTTTTCTGTTAATTTAACATTAGGTGTTACAAAATAACTCAAATATTACATCGAAAATTCAGACACAATATATTAATTGACACTGAAGTACAAAAAGATTTCTTCAATTGAAGTAAATTTCTTTATTAGAATAGAGCAAATAAATCAATGTTTGATTCAACAAACAGGATCGTTTGGTCTCTCAAACAAAAATTCTTTAAATATCTTTACGTTAAATAACATTTCTTTCATATCTTCATTCAAATATTATACAATGCTTGTCCCAAGCAATATATTATTTGAAAGAAGTATGTTAGAAAAATATTAAAGGACTTGTTTTAGTGGAACAATATTTAATATATAATAAAATAAATTTTTTTTTGGAAACCGAACATTACATTAAACCCCAGTCAAACAAACACATATACGAAATCCTAAGAAAAACTTTTTCTCTATATGTGACATTTCAACACAGATTGAACATGTCGATTCAACACAAAATATTGAGATAACATAAGCATAATATGTTAAATTAACACACAGGTGTGTTAAAAATTTAACACAAGTATTTTAACAAGGGCCGATTTTAACACAAGATATTTTTCACTATGTGAATAAGAGAAAGAATGAGAAAGAGAAAAGCCACAAAAGGCCGGCTGAAGAGCGGCGCAGCAGAGTGTGCTCTCGTATCCGCGAGAGAATTTGAAACTTGAAATGCGAGTGCAAGAAGCGAACACGACGTTACGCGAAGACAATCCACGATATGGAAAAGCAACGGGTAATAGAGGCAAGGGAAAGAGAATAAAGGGTGGAATGTCATATATGTCGAAACGCTGGTTCCCGCCCGTCGCGGGTAAACCCTTTGTGCGAATATTTTTCTCCGCGAGGAAAAGTCCGCCTTTGCGGGCGAGGGAGTAAATTTTAATTAAAGTAAAATCGCGCGAGCTCACGGCGGATATTAATATAATAAATGGACATTACTCGCGCATAAATCCGCGCGATTTAGCCGATTGCATGAATCACCAAATGAACGGTTGGTTCAAGATTCATCGTCACGGACGATTTCATTTTGATATGGACAAGCGCCCACATAGTTTCATACCTTAACTCTACTCTATACTTGTGTTACACATCGAATTGTCCGATTTTCTGGAAAACATGCGATCACGAAATATGAAGTTCAACGTAGACGACTCTAGCAGGATGAACTCTCTCGGGCGATAAAACGCGATCGCCATGGAGCAATCAGTCTAGCTATTAAATTCCCGCCTTTTTCCCCGACAAGTTGATACGGCCACACGTTATGTAGCGTCGACGGTGGCTCATACGCTGGAAACAACGCTTTATTGAATCTTGAATGGCCGGCAGCATCGACGTTACATACGTCGGAAAGACACGGTGTAAAAAATTCAACGCGGCCGCCCAGTCGATTTCATTCGTCAGCGGCTAGTCGCGTCGTGCATTCAACTTCCGTCGCCGAGACTCCGGGCGCAATTTTTCCAGGGGATCTATGTGTTTACGCGGAAGGAAGCGGAAATAAGATTAGACGCAGCCGGGTGGATTAAACGCGACGGAATCGGCCGGCTATCGTCGCTTGCGGAATTAACGCCGCGACACGCTGCTAAATGACTATAGCTGCAGGCGCAAGCTTTTCGAGAGACGCGAGATTGGAGTGTAATGCCCAATGAGCCCGATAACAGTAATGATAACGACGGCGACGACGAGGCTAATAATAATAAAGAAAGGTTACGCCGCGCGAGCGCGATGCTTAAAGCCGATAGCGCCGAGTGAAATGGAAAATATAGCATAACGTGGCTCTCTCTCTCTCTGCATTTTTGATGAATCAGAAGGGATGAATACGTTATTTCTTATTTTAACAAGTCGAAGTAATTGAAAACTAATAGCAGACGTTTCGTTGTATATGTTTCAAAGCAGAAAAGTCAAATCAGAAACGCTTAATCCTCTAGTGATTGCACGGAAGTATTCAGATGCTATTTACGTTCTACCAGGCTGTGAAACATCTTCCCTTCTTATATTCATAGAGAAGCCAACATTAAGGCAAAATTATAGAGACATTTTCTCGCCGTGTCTGAAAAGTAGAGACTATATGAATGATTTCAATGATATTCTGTTGTGATTTCTCACAATAACATCGTTAAACATGGCAAAATATTTGTCTAATTATAATGTATAACTAATTGTATTAACATTGATTTCTTCTTTTTGTAAAACGTTAATTTGCTTATGTCCTTATATATACAAATTTTCGTTCAAATGAAAAGCGCCTAGGGGATTATGACTCGCTTAGTCATTCCTAACTTGTCTGTGTTTCTAGATTAATTCTTTCTTAAATTAATATCTTACTTCTTGTGTGAAATGTAGGATTCTGAAATGTTATGAATAATTTAATATAGGAAATAATTGATGAAAAGTCATAAAATTTCGGAGTCCTACAGAAGACATAGGATATTAATCCAAGAAATAGAAACGGTTAGAAATGATCGCTTGGTACATTTAGTGTTAATAAATAATGCTCTCTCTCTCTCTCTTTCGCAGACTGAAATACGATGTGATGTTTTCCGAGGGGCCGATAACGATCCTCCCCTATCGTTTCCTTCCGAGAGAGGGTGAAAAAAATCACACGCGAGCAACTCGGCAACAAGACGCAGCGGTGGCGCGAGAAGATCACCGCGCGAACAAACAAATTTAATCCGATACGATATCGGCGCAATCAGCGTAAGTAAACGGCGAAGTAGCGGCGAATTAGTTCGCCATAAGAAATTAGTTGAGCGAGAAGCACCAAAGACGTCTTAACGCTCGCTCGCTCCTCCATACAGCGGGATGGCATACAAGTCCTATTAAAATTTCAGCTCGCTCGGAGCCTTACGACGCGCCGGCGTACATCGAAATGATACATTATTACGTCTCGAAAAGCTGCCGTGGCCGCTGTTGTTAAAAAACGCGTGATGTTACCGAAAGAGAGAATTAACGCCGCGGCTATTATCCGTCAAATATCACCTTTACTTTATATTGCCGATGCAGCTCGACGGCCCGCTGTATCGCGTGCTTCTCGATCGTACGGATCACGCACGAATGTGTGTGTCTTTCTTACGCTCGGAAATATTTTTCGAGACCTTTTATTAAAATCGGTCACGCCTTATCCACACGGGATGTTACATCGCGCTGCTGCTGAATCACCTTGATTTCACAGAAATTCGGCCATGGTGTGCTGTATTACCATACAAATCGCACGTTTTAAACCTTCGACCGCATTATTGGTCAGATGGCGTGTGCGTTGTGTTTGGAAGGCTACAGCGAAAAGAGAAGCGTGCGTGATCTATGAGTTCTCTCCAAATCGTTCGCTTTGTCCGATAAGAAATTACAATTGATTATTCTTCTCACATTTCACTGTGATTGGTCAATTTCTTATGGTTTAAGTCTTAAATTCTCGTTGTAAACGTCGCTTTAGACGTAGTGAGGATCTGATAAGCCGATTAATGCGTGTTTTAAAGCCACCCGAAGTTGACGTAGGATCAGTTAAACCTATGTGCGGTCGGTGTATAATTTTAAGTCGGTGTATAATTTTAAGCCACAAGTGAATTAATTTTCTTTCTTGAAAATTTGTATGTAAACGTAAGTAAATATTGTGCATAGTTTTCTATTTTGATAACCTACGCGCCGTGCAAAGCGTGATCTTAAACAATCTATTATGTTTTCAAACAACGCATGTTACTATTTTGTAAATAAAAAATAAACTATTTTTGATGCTTTCAAATATGTTTTCCTATAAAAACATCTATTTTCGACACTTCGAAATATCTTCCTTTAAAAAAAAATATGTTTTTCGAACGCGCACTAGAGTCATATATTTTACTGTTAGAACCATCTCTCAACTTCATCGTTCTACAGTCGTAGTTCAAGATAACAAAAAGTAAAGGGGATTATTTTAAGTAAAACACTTGCGAGACCACTGTCTAAATTCGAATTTTTTTTTCAGTACCTTAAAACTTGATTTTCTACGAATATATAAATCCAATAACAAGAGTTACACTTGATTTTAGAATGTTATCAATCTCTTTCCTCCCACAATTTTTCAGATATGGAATTTATAAAATCGTCAATGTTTGCCGAAGGATTAAAATCAATCGCGAAACACACATACGGTAGCAACGTTTTGACAAATCTGAAACTAGATCCCGAGAGATGACACACGCGTGCCATGTCTTTCCCCCGTGAAGAAGAAAAAAGGAAAGAATCGCGTTTCCGAATCATTACTTTGGAATTATTCGTGCCTGAAGAGATCCCGATTTCCGACCAAGAGTCGCGGAATAAGCCAATTTCGAGTCGACTGATCCGAAAATAATGATCGTTTGTTTCGTCCTTGCGCGTATATATCGAATTCAACGGTGCGGCAAAAAAGATCGCGGCGGGATATAAAGAAAACGGAAGATTTACGACAATAATTCGTTTATAGTAGCTCGCGTCGGTCTTCCTCTATAAATAAGTAATAATAATGCAGGTGAATGGTGGGTGGATATACGCGAGACGAATGTATCGCTTTATTATGCGTCGAGACGATATCATGCGGAGGCGATGACGAAGTGCTCCGAACAAAGCATTTATTGTACGACACGAGGAGCGGCGAACAAAAGCAATTCGCTCCGCCGTTTCGCCATCACTGTAGTCGTGACTGCTGCGCGCCGCCGATGTCACTTTTAACGAGGTATTCTCTCTCTAGAAATTAAAAAAAAAAACGATTTTTATCGATCTTTTTTAACGTTCTAAATACTTCTTCAAAATAAGTTCCTAAAAGGTTTTATCGAAATACGGAGAAATAACGAAGTTACAGGCATCGATAGGTTGCGGGCCGAAAATCGATGCACTCAAAGGCAGCTAACAGGCACTCCGGCTATTTTGGTAATAGCTTTCTATTCCTTTGTTATTTGGTTGTGTGTACGTATTAGTTTAAAACGACCGTTGGAGATTATAAATCTTATAAGTACTTGTCTTGACTATTGCACAGCAGACATCGCAGTGGGTGGAAAAGTTCAAGATCAAGCATCAAACGCGCATCAAAGTGATAGATAAAAAAGCGGCAATTTTATGGGAATCGAAGTGCAATCGAGCAAGATACATCGTTTTCAAGCACGTCTGTTAAGAAAATAAACGATCACAAGAGCATGAAAGCATAAAAAAGCCCGTCGATTGGAAAATAGTGAACAAAACGAGCATTTGGAAATAGAGGAAGGGTTTATCGCTCTGGTACCGATTAAAGGTAAACTTTCATTTTTTATATCGTATCTGGCGTTCAAAACTTTAAGTACGTTTTTCTCGAAACTGTCTTTTCTGTCGGTTGACATGATTTCTCAAAAAAATATTATACTGATCGACTTCACCTTTTTGCAAATATATGTCTATTTATAGTCCGAACTAGGATCATCGCGATACCACATTACATTAACTATTTTTCTATAGCTGTCAAAGTAAAAGTTTTGTTGTAATAATCGATATCTACTTTTTAAAACTCCACTTTTTTAACAATTTACAATATTTTTCTTGTATCCTAGTTAAGCCACATTCATAATTACTAAGAATTTTATCGATCTTTTGGTTTCGGTGAGCAGAATTGCTGCAATGCTCATGTCAATCAACGACTTTTTTTCCCAATATACGGAAATTAGCCGCAGTAGCTGAATTAATATATGGATACCTAAAACTTTAGCAGCATAAACATAAATTTTAATAAATACATAAATTCCTTTGCTACTATAACAAAACAATTTGCTACTACAGCGCATTTTTTTCGATATAACATCATCAAAACTATGAAACAAGAAAAATAATTAATATTTAGCTACGACAAAATTTATTTATGTTCTTCAAACATGGATAAATATACGTGCAAAACTTCATAATTATATATGTAACAGTTCTTTTTTGTTTTTTTTTAATTCCCGAATATAGGCTATTTTTTCACATTTTAGATTGGATACCCCTTTAACGTCGCACGGCGACGACTCCTTCCACGACGAATTCGAAATTCGAAAGACAGGCAGGGGCGTAAATTGCTCGAGTCGGCGCGATTTTGAACACGAAACGTCAATAACGTGCTTTGTTTGTTCGCAAAGTACATTCGCTGTAAACGTTCGAAACACGCGCATCTCGGACGATAAAGCGAAGTGCGGAACAACCCCGGTCGATGAGTTTCAATTCGATTTCGACCGCGATATTTATACGCACTCGCGCGTATTCCTTAGTGATCTCCCCATATCACGGGGAAAGCTATTTATTTTAATCTCCGCGTGCAAACCTAAAAGGTCTCGTTCAATGAAGGATATTAAATGCCAATATTGGCGTACAACGGCGCTGAATCGCCACTCCGCTCGGCGCTCCGATACTGAAACGTTAATAACCGCTCGTTATTTATTCAGCTCGCTTTGTTGTAAAATATTTAACGCGGAATACTTAACGGAAACGCGCGAGCCACGCATGCGCGCGAGAGAGGGTAAGAGAAATCCCAGATGCGATAACTGCATCGACGCAGAAGGCGATAACACCGGGTTGGTCCGCAGGATTTTTCTCTCGACACGTATCAACGTGACGCCACCACGTCGCTTAAAACTTTTACGAGTGTATTTCGTCGGACTTCACCCGCCGGCCGAGAAAGCACGTAATCAGCATCCGAACGAATAACGGGCGAGATTGACAAGACACGCTACCCCATGTATATTTTATCGCGATAAAGGTTGTTTCATCAATTTCTAAAAAAAAGGGCGGATAGATTAATCCTGCGTTTTGATACTCTCTCTCTCTCTCTTTCGTCGACGCGCCGACACTGCCGGAATATTGAGAGCGGGACCAATTGTTATAATTAAATCTTTTTTTTTTGTTTCACCACTCCACAGTGCTTTAACGCAATTACGCGTGTACCGATAAAAACGGCGAAGAAGTATCGTTGCGGCGAAAATTTTCTCCACGCATCTCCACACGCGCCACGCCATGCCAATGTCGTGCCGATCTACTCTCTTCTCGCTCGCTCGTCCCCGCCCATCCTCACGGCGTTCGTAGCAGTGGAAGTGTATTGATCGGCGGATGGCAGAGCGGGCAAGCGGACCGGTTTTCCCTCAACCTCCCTCAGCCTCCCACAGTCTTTCTCGCCCCGCGCCATCTCTGCTTCTCCCTCCCCGGCCCACCCCCTGCACCTTCGGTCTATCTTCTTCTCTTCTTCCTCCTCCCTTCTTTTCTTTCTCTCTACTTCACCCTTCAACCCCCGCGACTAACCACACGCACCCACCCTTCCTTCCTCCGCGAGGGAAAATATTTATGCCGATGTATCGTTTCGCGGTTCTATCACCGCGGAATCCCCGATCAGTATTCCAGCTGGTATAACTGTCAATCGTATGTGCCATCAATAGAACGGATTCGTGATCAGCGGTAAATTGATATCCAATAGTCTTGGTTAATGTTAAAGACATTGATCGTACGCACGCTCGCTCGTGAACGACGATTTTTGCATGACGTTTTCGCGCGTATGTAAACTCCGCGCATTGAAACACTCCCATGAGGGATGCCACCAACTCGATCATGGACACAGTCATCCGCTATAGTTATCCGCCAAGTATCAATAGTACGCGATGGCGGTAAATACGTAATGGATTACGTGCCCGTGCTACGTAAATCATTGAGGCGATACACCAATGGCTATTGATCGAGACGTTAATCCTCTCGGTCATCTAAGATATCATCAGCGGCCATATAGCGACGACCGAGTTGGAGGCGACAATCTCCTGTTCGAGTTTTGCGAAAGGACGGAAACGTTGATATCTCAGGCGCTTACTAACCCTTTGAAGCTATTAATGTATATTGATTTTGGGCTTTCTCCAAATTTCTGTAGTCTTGGTGATGGTTCCGTCGATATAATATATCACTCTAAATGAAGTGAAAGAACTTCTGTTGAATTTAATACGTTTCAACTTCAAATTTTTATGTTAATTTAATATAAGATTAAAAAAGTAACATATAGATATTATGGCAAAAATTAGCATAGTATTAATAATACGTTAGTCGACAGTGAAATATAAAATTTTAACACTTACACATGTTGAATATCGACTCAACATAAAATTTATTCAGATAAATAAACACAATATATTAAATTAACGTACGGTTGTATGTTAAAACTCCAAAATTTTAACAAGAACCAATTCTAACATAAATTGTTTTTTATCGTGTATAGTACTCATCCTAACCTGTGACAGGATACTGTGTGACATAGTATCTTTCCAGCTGAATATATTACATGTAGAGCAAGGACGCTTAATATAATTAATTATGAAAAAAGTATATTCTATTCATGAAAATGTTGTCCAATATTCCTCAACTGTGTATTGTTCATAACAATGTTAGCGGGAGATAAATATTTCTTCAATAAAACGGTTTTAATATTCGTTCATTTTTCTATACGCCCAATGTACATAATTATGAACACTCAGAAAATCGTATTTCTCGACGACCAATTTTATTCGGACATAAAATTTTCGTCAGGAACGTCCTTTAAGACGATCTTATAAATGACAACATTTTACTCCAATGAGATCGATGTGTGGGCCTTACAAGGTCAATATGACAGAACGCCCGTGAATTCGCGAACGACTCGGAGAATTGTCGCAGAATTGACGTTTCAGCGTTCGACGACTCGGTACTAGAACCTTGTTCTTCAGCGACAAAAAAAAGAAACGGACGTCGCGTCGATTTTTCTTTCTCTCTCAATAGAGGTGTCCCGGTAGCAATAATGACACTTTTGGTCAACCAAGATGGACGAAACATCTTAACGCGGATGATAATAACAGCAGCAAGCAATATAATCCACCTCGGGACAGAAAGCGTTTCCCGCGAAATTCCAAGAATGTCGTCGGTTTCGTCGATCGGCGGCAAAACAGGGAAGCGCGCACCTCTCCCTGATTTAACCTTTAACACCGTTGTACGTAGCCGCCTGGATTATTAACTTTCAACTAACGCAAATATTTGCCCTATTAGCGAGTTTATAGCCGGATAGTGAAGAACAATGTTAAATCGCTTTAAATGAGACGTATCAGATAAAAGCGGACGACCGTGTATTAAATGTCGCCATTTCTGCCATTCGCGTTATCAGCTTTCAACCTAATATCAATAATTCTCGGTTGCGTGCTATTCAATTTTATTAATTAACGAAAGTTGACCAGGCATATTAATTTTCGTGACTGCCCGTGTCATCAAGATATTCCCCGCGCGCGCGCGTTTACTAACGAGAGATATTCGATATTTCTCCGCTTTAAAATCTGATTTGTCACAAAGCCGACGAATAAATCGTGCGCGCGCAAAGGAATTAACTTGTCCCGACATTCGTAAATTAAAAATTCTATTACCGCGAGGGAGATTAAGGTGAAGCGCGTTTCCCTCGTGTAATTTAGATATTAAGCCAGGTTCGATCTTTAAACCGATATCCTTTAAATCGCATTACAGTGGCTTCGAGCTTAACAAAGTGCCGTAGAGTAAACAATTATACGTTACTTGTTCACCTTCGAGATATTAAAACACCGAGAGGTAAACCGTTATCTGGTGATTATCGTAATTATCGTCAAGATCGCCCGCGTGATATTTCGCGTAACTTCGCAACGAAATAATTTCGTCTCTTAGTCGAGATGACAATAATTAGCTGGCCGTTCATCAACGGCAATATCGTAGATTGCATAATTTCGATGAATTCGCATTATGCAAACAGAATATGTTGACGGGAAAACGATAAAGCGTTATTTAGAGACGCGAGGGAATATAAACAATTTGTAAATTGACACGTTTAATTGTCACATTTGTGCTATATAACGATCTTTATTTCATGCGAATAACATCCCTTCGACACGCAATCACGTAACATCTTCTTAATTTCGTTAGAAACTTCACCGAAATTGGCACGAAGAGGCAGTTGTGTTAAAGAATACGTCGGCGCGAACATAATGAATGTAGCGCAGCGACATTTCGGGACGATTTACGGCTGTTGATATTTCGCGTACATTAAATATGCGACTGTTGCCAATATTTGTTTTAGCCGGCGCCGCCGATTGATCCAAATTTATTATAGCGTTTCGACGTGCTCCCCATTAAACTGCCGCGCATGCGGCGGGCTTGAAAAATTCACGGTATTTGTATTCGGGCGCGTCAAGTAATGATATATACGACAATTTACGAATAACTTGCGCGCGGCGATAAAAATGACAGAACGCCGGGCGTTTAAGGACACACTCGAAGTTTTACATTTATTACGAGCACCGCGACGAGACGTTTCGCTATGCAAATCGCTGAGGAGATACGTTCGTTGCTGAAAAATATCGCCTTTCAAATCTCTTCCTCCTAGTTGTCTTTTCGACGCGCGCGTCGAATCAAGCGGCGTTTATTCCCGCGAAACACGCCGAACTTTATTCCCTTCCGTTCCCTCTTCGCTTCTTTTTCCCCCTTTCTACTGTTTTTTTTTTCGTTCTTTTCCCAGACAACCTCGTCGTTTACGCACAACGATACTAAATTTCGGCACACAATTCCGCGGGCGGCGCGAATTCCAGCCCGTGCGCGCGATGGTTTTTCGCGCGCGTGACAGTTGGATAACAACGTCGCGCGCTTCAAATCCGAAACGGATTATTTATTTTCCATTTATAATTGACGGCTCGACGGCTCGCGCGGATCTGAGGAAATTAAGGAGCACGTTCACGTCGACAAACGAGATCAGTACACATAACAACTCTTCGACCGTTCGCGGCCACGCGAGTATCCCGTGCGAAACGTATTGCTTGCTTTCATTCCGAAACTATTTGCGTAACAGTCTCGTTCGAGCGGAGTTATGTGTGAGTTTCCGGCCGGCAACGATTGTTCCGAAACGCGGTGCTCGATTTGCCGAAATTAGATCTCCGCTTTGTGCACAATTCCAAATTTTCTATCCTTCTTATCCCTTTCTCGATAAAATAGCTCTTTTGAACACGGTTTTCTATACATGACTAATTTCATTTTATCAATATATAAGTAGAATCACAATTGAAATAATCGTTCCCCTCATTGTGGAGCAGCGATATAGTTCCATGTTTCGAATATATCGTTTAACATTATTCACACACGATAGAGGATATTGATAAGACGATTTCGAGAAATTTACTTTGCTGCTGCTAAATTAGTTTTGTCTTTTTTTAATTGTAATATATTCCGATTTTTATGACACTCGAGGGAAAGTTTCTAAGTATCTGTATTCTAAAAGGATCATTTGTGATTTTGTATCCGCCGTTATTCTCAAGATAAAAAGAAGCACATGATATACCAATCCCGGTAATTTTCTCTCCTGTTCGATAGCTCTGCTGCGTCACTTATTAATTTCGTGACATTTATGTGTATATCGTTCGCAACAATTTTACGACAAACCGTGTCGCGCGGGTTATTGCGTATCCCCGTGTCGTAATTATCCTAATTAAGCCCGGTCAAAGTTTCCCTCCGAGCAGGATTATGTAGTAGCAGTTCTTGGCAAAGAGAAGTCCGCGAGTCAAATTTTAGAACAGCCAAAAGTAGAAGTTTCATCAGAATTTCAGAAAGTCTTCGAACTGTTAAAGTACCCCGAAGGCTACAGTACTCACTCTTTCGTGCGTCAACTGTCGTTTCGATACGCGGTGATAAGGTTGAAACGTCGATCGTGAGGCGTTAGCTCCTTTATCGCAAAGTTATCGCCAAGTTCCTGCTGTTGATGAAACGTGACGTTGACTAAAACATTTCCTTCCGTTTTATCTCGTAGAAAAGTCCATCTTTCGCTCAATTTGGTTTCTACATTAATCCTTCCTAAATTTCATCGAACTTGAAGGATCAACGAGCAAAATCTTCAAACGGGAAGAAATAATTTTGCTAAAACCACCATTGCATATTTATTGCGACGAAAATAAAATTTAATTGGCGTAATCAAATTAGCGAATTATTCGTAATTAAAGCACAAATACTTCGATTCTATGAACAATTATTCAGTGCCATTTCTTTCATGTTGAATCGTCTTTAAAAAAAAAAAAAACGAAGGACGTGCTTCAGAATTATTTGACGTTTGGTCATCCTATAATATTCCACCAGCATTTATTCTTAATTTCAATAAACAAAATATATTCATTGTGTAACTTACTTAATAGCCGATAAAATATGTACAGGCAAACATCAAGTAATCTAATCGAGATTAATAGGCAAATATAATTAACTTTCAAGTTCGACGGAATTTGTAGAGTTAATACAGGGGGTGGACATTCCGACGTCTTGATCGAGCCTATCGAGGATTAATAATAACCGTTATAATATTTATATTTGTCAAAATTTTATACGATAGAAGCGTTATTGCCTCGCGGGAACGATACACTCTCACGTATAACCACGCGAGTGTCTTCGCATAAATTGATCTCTCGATCGTATCTCACGCCGCGATCTCGTGATTTTCTCTAAGAAAATTATTCGACCGACTATCCATTGTCGATACTTCCACCGTCGGCTATATTTACCTTGTCTCCGTGTAGCCGACGGGCATTATTCTTTCTTCGAAAACATATAAAAGGTATCGAACGTCTCTCTATTGGAGACGCGGTGTTTCGCATTGTTCGTGTCGGCTGGCAGCTAATTTCGCGTTGTTTGCCCATTTTGTATCGCGTCGGAGGATAAATCTCGCTCGCCACACGCGTACTTCCAAAAGACGATTATTATTCTCGCCCCGCGAGACAGAGAGACTCAGCCGAGTGACTGAGAATTTGATTTCCCCCTACTTATCGGAAGAATTTATTCGCGTCGCATCGGCTGAGCGATATTAATATCAAAGCCGATCGACCGCTCCCTCGAACCATCACCCTCCGTTCTCGCGCGCGAGACAATAGTTATCCGCTCTTACCCGTAATAACGTAGAGTTATTGATGCAGTTACGCTGTTACGATGCGGTTATGATGAAGTTATATTCGCGCAGAAGTACCGTCAAATTTCATCATTGCCGATAAGTTCTTATTTCACGCTCTTATTTAACAATCTTATCTTTTATCAGCAATCTCATTTTATTCGCGCGCGGGATCTTCTGCTCACGGAGACGCGAATTAAAACGATTCTACAATGAAGCGCGAAAGCTCGGTTTCTCACGTGTGTATCTCACAGTGAGCGAAAGGCGCTCTCGATTTATCTTCGAAGCCTGGAACGCGGTATAAATTAGAAGAGAGAGAGAGAGAGAGAGACTTCCGAGCGAACGACCGTCATTAAAGTAGTTGTAGCATGAAATGAGCTTGTTAAGAATTCGATGAAATTTGCACTATATATAGATTTAAGTATGACTTAATTATTCGCGCAATTATATGCAGATTGACCAAGCTGAGATGTTCGCAACTCTAAAGGTGATACTTTTTATATTCCTTGAGCTCCACTTGGGATTTAGAATTTTAATGAAAACTGTACTGTAATATTAAGAACTAATATAAAGAAATTATACAGAAATTTTCGAATTATTGAACATTTTGTTTCGAAAATATATCCAGAGGAAATTTACAATTTATACTAGTAATAATCACAATGTATTTACTTTCTAATATATGTGCATCTCTACATAGAAAAAGGTTTTTTTGAATTTAATATACGCGTTTGTTTGATTTATTCAATATAAACAACGTAATTTAATATCATTTCGTTTGAATGAGCACGTTGTCATTTCACTAGAATAAACCATATTATTTGATAGAAAAAACAATATTATTTATTGGTAAAAAGGAATTTCTTTCATTATGTATCATACTACCGAAACTAAGAAGTTCTCTAATGTTTTTCTAACGTAGCGTTCACAGAGGTGACGACGCAATACGGCGAATAACATGAGATTGCTGATTGTTAAATAAGAGCGTTAATAAGAATTTGTCAGCGGCGTACAACGATGAAAGTTATAGGAAAGTATTTCCCGGTAGACTTATGTAGGGGCTCTTAATATCGTTATCGAAATTCTACTTCTTACCTTACGATACCTCTCAACGTTGCTTGACGGGGTTTTCAATAGGTTAGTTACCATCTAATCGCCATGCGACAAACGCGCCGATGATGAATTAACGTTCGCGATGCTAAATCGCGAGTTCGTTCTTCGCGAGCAAACGTTGCCGACCCAGGTGGCAGCTAAAGTTTCACTTTAATCCAGAATTCCCGCAGTATTTCTCGATTCCCCCTGGGCTCGTAGTTCCGTCGGTGCGCGAGCGAGTTTGCACTCCGCGAAGGCGGCAAAGAAAAGGGCCGGTGCAACGTCGGCGGGAACAAAGGAGCGAGAGAAGGTAAAGAAAGGAAAAAGTAGGGGATGGTTCGCGATAGGCAGAGTACGAGGGGCTTAGACGGCGGGTAGTAGAACGGAAGATAGCACGGGCGAGAAAGCGGAGTGAGAAAAAGAGAGGAGGGGGGAGTTTAAACGGTCAAGTGGGAAAGCAATCGGGCGAAGTCGATAAAAGCGCAGCCGAGCTTGTAAAAGCCTCCTAATTAATCGTCGCTAATGGCGCACTGAAACTCGTCGCGTTATGACGTATCGACCGGGTGTTTTTTCAATTTACGCAGACCTGCAGGTATCGCTTTCCCCCGTGACGGCACATCAAAAGAAGGAGGGCGCGAATAATCTCTTCGATCTGTAGTCATATTTTATCACGAGGTCCCGTATCACATCCGAGGAAGTCCGCTTCTTACGAAACTGAGCGCCGTTACCGTATTTTCATGAATCCATACGCCTTGGCAATATATTTGTACGAACGCTCTCGCGAGCTTCGCTGGATTTTTATTTATGCCAGTTCACACAATTTGCTGTCCAAATATTTTCTTGTATGTGTATTACCAACTTTTGATTATTACTTCAATGTAAAATTTCTCTTAAACATTTTATCGTGTAGAGTTGATTTCTTCTTAACGGATCGCGTAAATTTTCTTTCTTCGTATAATACAAGTAAAAATACAAGTTTCTCAAATTAAGATTCCGCCGGAACGAAATCTAAGTGACAACAATGACGAATTATCCGTTGCCGATGATGAATTCGCACAAAAATATTCATTGCGAAAGGTTTGCTCGGTCGAAGAAAGAGCTCGGCTCCAAAAAGAATCAAGTTCGCCCCAAAGCCGTGTATTTTCCCCGTTTGCAGCGATCGTCGCTACAAAGCGCGCGTTTGTCTTCCCTCGCGATGAAAAGATTAATTAATAAGAATCTCATTTGGCCTTTTCTCGTCTCGGTAATTAATTCCAATTTATAATGATATGAGCGATGTTGCCGTGAACTACTTTTGTAACGGACTCCCGTGTATAAATACGCGGTCTCGCTGGACAGAACGTTTCTCTTATTTGAGAGAAACAAAGAAGCTCGCGAAAGTGCTTTGCTAAAACTCATTTATTTTAATGCTTTTTTTACGCACGTATAAAGATAAAGAAGTTTTGCGCCGAAATAATTACGTACGACGACGCGACCGACTTGTTACCGACTCGTGCTACTAGTAATGAACTCTTTTCTCTCCTCGAGCGATTTCACCCAGCGTAGTTGCACGATGTTACCGCAATATGCTCTCGGCGTTACAATTTAGTTATACCGTCATTACGTTGTAACAGTTGCGAAGAAATCGCGCGCGAAGAATAACAGCCGCCGAAGTGCCACATACATATTTCATTGAACGAGCCGCGCTTTTCGTACGCACTAAAACTCGATTATGTTCCTGCTACCTTGATTCGGCGTTTTTCGACCGTTTCCGCAACGTTTTCCAGGAACGTTTTTCCGCCGACAATTCGCGCGTTCATCCGAAAAACTCTTCGTGCGTCTCTGTACGACGTTCGCGCTCCCCCTTATCGCGCGCAACGCTTTTCGCGGCCGCCATAAATATTTCCGCAATTGAATTTGAGGAGAACAATGGCGCGTACTCGAGCGCGATAAATCAGAATCTATCTGCGGAAGAGAGAAAGAATCTGCAAGCTATGTCGATATCAAGCGTGCTCGATAATAGAGGACGCTGCCGGAGGAAGCACTTATCGTGCTCCATAAACGAGATATCGATTGAAAAGAGAGAGAGAGAGGAAAAACAAAAATAAAATAAAACACGTTGGTAGAGAAATGAAAGATCAGTTACGAATCACGAAGAAATTTCATAACTACCGCCGTTATCATCTGCGCGCATGTAATCGTGAAAGAATCAGCGTTTATGTCGCTTGAGAGAAGAATTGGCCCCGGGGTAGCTCGTCGTCGCTCACGTCGCGCACGCGGATTATTAGCCGTTTTAATAATAATTCCATTTTAATAACCTGCCGTAATTTCAGCGGAAATGCAATTTCCTCGCGTTAGTGTCGCCCCCCGCTAGCCGAGCGCTCATCGCCCAAAACGACGGAGACCCCCGTCCACGGCCTGGGAGGCACGTAAATCGCGCCATCGTCTAATTCCAAATAATTTTCACGGTCCCCCCTTCCTCGTCGTAGAGCCGTCGTCGGGTCGCTTCTAACACGGCGCGACGTCGTGGATAGACCCGACGACTGCCTGCTGGCTTGGCTGGCTCGGAGGTGCTAGCCGCAGATGCTGCAAATCACCGAGACAAAACAGCGCACAGGCGCTGTAAAGTTCGGTGGCGCCCGCGAGAGAGGCAGCCAGAGCTTTAATGCGCACGGAAATGGCAGTCTCTGCGTTAACTGTATGCATCCCCGAGTATTAGTGAGCAATCGTCGCGAGACGACGAAAGTTGATGCAATTCCGCATATGCCGTCGTGATACTTCCCGGCTCGACGTGTCGAAGTGCACTTCGGAAAAATTGCCGTCGAGATGATTTTTCTCGAATATTACTCGGAGCGATCGCCATGGGGAGAAACGTGCGTTTTAAATTCAAAGGCGTCACGAGGTCTCTCATGACCAACGTTTCGCACGGTAAAATAACCGCCTCTTCCCGGAAACAAGAGGAAGGAATTTCAGAATCTTTGCAAAAATTAACCGTGACATTTTCCGACTAGTCCGTTCGACTGCAATCGTCCGCTTCAAAGCGAGAACCTTTCGTACGGAACGCGCGTGCTTGTTACCATCGACATCGCTGAATACACGTCAATGCACTCGAAAGCGTTGCGTTTTGATGGGGAGAGAGTGCGTGCAAACCTGCGAGTGTGTAAGTTCTTGACGTCGCCTCGCAAAGGCTACATTGTGACGCGAATGAAGCGAGGAGATGCACACGTGCTTATTCAGCCGCGTGCCCGCGCCACGTATCCGCGTCCGCTCTCTCTCTCTCTCTCTCTCTTGTCATCCCGCCCTCCGCGCATTCGTTCGCCGGAATACTAATTATTTGCACTGCGAAATAACGCCGCGCGAGCGGGCGGATGCTCGACGGTGCATAATTCCGCGCCGCGATGGCGTATAAATGCAATCTGTGGCTAATGCAACGCTCCTCTCTCCCCCCCGCCCCCTCTCCCTGCCGCACAGCCACGCCTAGACCGTTCTCGCCCCCGTGTGTCTGGGTTAACTTTCCGCCAGCAACGCAGCAGCCCCCCTTCCCTCCCCCCCTCCCCAAGCACGCACTCGGGGGTGCTTATTCGTGAAACGCGATAATCAAGCGTTGAAAACGTAGTTAACCGTAGACCCGCCGTGTCTTCGCCGTGCTCGCCTAGATTACAGCAGATTGCCTGGGCGCGATAAATTCACCCCTTCCTTCAGCACACTTGCACGCTTTCATAACCGGGAGGTAGGATGTTTAACTGGCGTCGCGAACGATCAGCGTCGATCTCGCCGCCGTGCGTTGCGTCCGGACAATTCGAACGTCGCAATGTATGTATGCGTCCACTAAATTACCGCGTTTAATCGGCGAGGGAAAAATATAACGCCGTGGTTTCTCGCCTGAGAGCGCTCGCTATGATTCACAGATTAACCGAAGACACGAGCTCTTCGCGTTGGCCGATATCATCGCCTCGCCGCGTTTCAGCTACGCCGATCGATCGATACGGCTAACTGCTGCAAGAAGCTTTTGTTGCAAAGAGTCTCTTTGGTAATCGAGTGTGCGACGCGCCTGGGAAGAACGGCTCCTCGTTACGTTGTTAGCGTCGTGGAAAATTTCCACGCCTTTGACCTTCGATAAGTTAATCCGCGGTCCCCCTCTGAGCGATAACCGTTCGTTTGCTGAGCGTTAAATGTGTCAGTGATGTTACATGATCGTGACAATAGGACGAACAAAGGTGAGTGAGCCTCGCGCAACCTCAAAGTCATGGACACGGTGGTGCGAGAACCAATTAACTTTTGAATCTCATGAATTACGGCTGAGCGGGACCGCTTTTGTCCGTCGGTTCGGCGTTACTGTATTCGTGACACCGGATTGACGGAATACTTTAACGCTGATTAAACGAATTAAGTTTCAAGTGTGTGACACCTCGTGTTTCAAAGATCTTTGAGCTCCGATTACACCGATGTCATTTCTCGCGGCGAAAAAATCGAGACCCCGCAATTATCTCTCCGCCTATATCGGGAGTTCTACCGAGCGCATGTTTCAGCAATGATGCGAAAAATCTTGAAAATATTTTATAATGTAAATAATTTCCGACTGTTATTTCGGGCTATCTAATACATAGTAGTATTTTGCTATAAAAATGTTTCATTCGTTTGATTCAGGGAAAAAACTTCAAATCATAGACAAATCTTTATTATCTAATACTTGTTTAACCGAAATATGTATTTCAAATCTGTATAGTCTTACTTTATATGTGAAGAAAGTGGGACATTTTTTATAGACAAAATGAAATAAACTTTGTAGGTATCATTGTTATAAGCATTGTAATAGGATTTTCGTTAAAATCTTTAGAAAAATAACGTGCTCATCGTAGTAATATTACTCTCCGTATAAACTGAAAATTTTAAGAGGAAAGCATATGAAGAAATTCCGCTGTATGGCGACTCCTTGGCAAAGAATCGGCCGCGCGCATTCGTCAGAGTACTCATCATTGAGGGATTTTCCATATAGTTTGTAAAGTCCGTGATAAGCAAGCCGCGCAGATTCTTCTCGGTCGGTACAACGGCGGGTTAAGCGCGGATTTAGGGGAGATTGAGGGTGGTTAGACCCACTCCCGACGAATAGCTCGACCGGCTGAGAATCGATAGCGGCGGCATGAAGGCGTCGTTGCTCTCCACCCCTGGCTCCCCCGTGCTGCTAACTCCGGATTCGCGCGAATACCTGCACGTAAGCCGATTGATAATGCACGAAATTAGGCTAGGTGTGCGTCGGCGCGGAAATAACGGGCCGCGAAACGCGAGACGTTTACAACGATCGTTTTGATTATTAAGCGCACCTCGGGGAGGCAATTTCCCAACTCGGTAAATATCAGCGCGGCCGTGCTACACGCTCGCTCGAACTTCGCCGTCGTAACACTACGTCTTAAGACTACGCGTAAAATCACGCGGTGCATTGCGGCTTACGCCAATAAGCCGTGGCAAATATTAGGACAGTTCGTTACTAATGTCGCACAATGTGCGCCGGCTGCGCGCGTTATGACGCTATTTGCTGACGCACTTTATGTAATTCAACGTAATAGGTAATTCGACGATGAGATCTAGGAAGCCCAGAATCGTTTATCTTCTATCGGGGAAATGGAGACACGTATCTTGCTCTCGTTTGTAATTTAATGTGTATTTATAATTAACAATACGGAGGAGAGAATGGACAGCTACCGCTCGCAATATAAGCGTTAGATTACGTATAAAGATCTTAACTGTGCGTCTAGTTACACAAGCGGTGGAATTTCTTTTCCTAGTATAAATAAACGCAAAGGGTGGCGCAATTCTCCATTTAGCGGCGCGAATTAATCGCGAGAGGAAGAGCGCGTCGATTCTTTCGGCGCGACATTGTAGCAAAAAATCAAGACGACGATATTTCAACACGAATCGACTAATTGGATTCAGCCGGCTATTTTTAACCGGTGCGAGAGTGAAACCGCGGCGGAAAGGGTCTCCATTCGGAGTCACTCCCGCGGCGATACTTTTTGTAGATCCCGAGAACGGGTAGAAAAAGTAAGGGGGGAGAAGTATGTAGTTTTAAAGGCTCGAAAAACACTTTTCTTTCTTTTTGCGGATGAATGCAAAAATTCGAAATGTGGATTTTTTCTGTTCCTTTCGAAGGAAAAATGGAAAAAGGAGGATTCTTTAAACAGAAATTGACAGAGAGAGAACGAAGCAAAGCAGCGAAACGCGCGGATGGTTGAAGGTGGCCAGGTGGTGCGGATGCATCGGATCCGGGAATAGCGCCATAGGGTAGGTCGCTCTTTGTATCTCCTTTCTAGTAACCCTCCGACGGCACAAGGGGAAATCCCTCCCGGGGGAATTTCGCCGTTTGATCTTTCGCGTCCAGCGATAGTCACCGCCAGCAGCATGATGCGGAAGGACGCTACGGCAGAAATCACCGTCGATCGACACGCGTGGCCATCTCGGCCGCAAGAAACGATCGCACGCGCGCCTCGAATTCTCGGAGCGATTCTCCACGCGCCGCTGCGCTCGTCCACCGCGAGTGGATAATTTTTCCTTTTCTCCTCTTCTTCTTGTCGCAATGCTATTTTTCCGCATGACGTTGCCTGGAGATGTTGTGCCGGAAGTTACCTTGGGTTGGAACGATATTGCTACGCGTTGCGAGAGATTTCAGTGGAATTAGAGATCATCGACGGTAAGAAAGTGGGGGGTTCAATTGCAACGGAGAAACTACCATGTCGGCTGCATCTCGCGATCGTGATATTTCTTTTTTCCCGCAGAGAGAAAATTTTAACGCCGACCGCGGAATTCTAGACAGAAAAACACGAGTGATGTTCGCGCAAGATCTTCGTTGCGACGCAATAATCGCGCATATGCGCAGATAGAATGAGCAGTAAACCGAATAGAAAAGTCATTTTGCAAAATTTTCAACAGTAGTCAATGAGAGATTAATTAATCCGCGCCGAAAAGGAACACGTCTCTCGCTCTCGCTAGTCGATACTCATCGTTGCTGAGAGATCTTAAAAAATAAGCCATTGTACAAAGTCCCGTGTGCTCATTAGCTTTTCCTACTTAATTATTGCGAATTTTGCAAAATAGTATATAACTTCCATTCGACTTAATCCATCCTACCTGCACACTTTCCGGATATTATATCATCGCGGTAGTACCGTTCAATTAATTTCGCAACGCTTCCTTCTTTTTCACGAGAGAGAGAGAGAGAATAATAATAATCTTTAGTGTTATTGACTTCCGCGAAGAAACACCGTCGCGTATTTCGCACCGTGTATTTAATGTTGAGTGGCGGCGATTCATTTGCATAACATAAACATTGCCTTGGATGTGAACACGGGACGGGCATCAAACTGTCGGGCGTTATGGCGATACGAGCGTGACATCGTTTTTCCATCGAATAATATCGAGTCGTGTTGCATTTGCAGAAAATACGTCTGTCCGCGATATCTCATTGTTGTGTCGCGCGAATCGGTTATGCGCCCATCCAGCTATTGATTTAAACGGACGCAACAAATATCGGTCTTGAAACGGGGCGGGTGTGAATTTTTACTACGTGCATACATACAACTCGACAGTTACACGGAGGCCTGGGTCGCGTGCAAAACATCGAAACTTCTCGCGTACCAATTAAATGCATTTTTAATTATCGCCGGCACGATTATTCCGCGTGTTTCGCGCTTTGATCCTTTTGCGCGAAGTCCGCCCAAACCCGCGTATACCTGCATTTTCTATATATATATATATATATATATATATATGTGTGTGTGTGTGTGTGTATGCTAACAATTGTTTGTGTTGCTGCGCAGTGCTTTGCATCGGATGAGCTCTGCTTCCGATACACCTGTCCGGTAAACAACGACATCCACCTGCGGGATCCTTCGGAGGATATACACGAGAACGGCTGCAGATGTACACAACGGAACGTGTGTCGGTCCCGCAAAGTCCGAGCAATTAAGATCCGGGGCCGCGAGCGAACGGGCGAGATGACAAACGATCCATTCGAAGGGAAAAAACGGACATTCATCTAAATAAAGAGAGGGGAGGGCAGAAGCTCCGTGTAAAAAGACGACGGAGGAGATCTTCGTAATGTTTTTCGAACATACAGAATCGTCGACAGCCCGTGATATCTCCCCGCTGTTATCAAGCGACAACACAACGGTATCGCCTCATTTAACGACGTCCATTCGTAATAGGGAAAAAATACCGGTCAGGCCGCCAAGTACAATAAAAGCTTAATTCAATATATATTTTACATGTGTAAATTCTGAAAATAACGGCAAATTGTTACCGTGCGAAAACAGAGCGAAATTGTTCGTCCGTGAATAAAGCAGCGAGCAGATGTTAAATAACAAATGAATAAATCAATGTTCTCTTTATAAATGGCGGAGAGGCCCTCTACTAGGGAGAGCGGGGCAAAAAATAATTTCGAGAACACAGCCCGGACGAGCATATCCTTTTCTACATCAAATCCATTATGCTCCGTCGGCACCAGGCCGGGAATAGAGCCGAAGATCAGGATGTCCTGCGAAAATGGGACCGATTGGTCAGCCTACTTGCGCGACGCCATTTAGGCAAGATTAACTGGGAGGGCGAGGGAGGCGTCGAAATCGAAGATACGATACAGCAGCCGCTCTCGTCGCGGTGGATAAAGGAACACACATATAGACGCACGTACGGACGATCAGCCCGATCACGCATAGATGTGTGCCATCCAATTTCCTCGACGACGAACAATTCGTGGCTTTAATGCCAAGGCGCGCGCAGGAAGTGGATCGACTCTATGTAGAATAGGCGACCAACCTGCAAAAACAACAGCAAGTCGATGTGTGGAGCGCGCTTAAGATGTAAATTGTCTCCGGGCCGCGCAAGTTCGAAGGGCAAACACAATTCTACCAGCCTGGTGCACGACGTAGAGCGCTCGGGTTCTCTACCGCGACGTGTGTGCGTGACCTCGTCTCTCTCTTCCGCTCGCCTTTCGTCCCGTGCGGGTTATCCCACCCTCTATATACATCGGGCATAGGTGCCGTGTCACCAGCAGGAGAACCGTTCTCGGGGGCGGTTACCTACGACCTCGGCACTCGCCCAGTTCCTCGACGACTTCGTTTCTGCCAAATGGCCGCTCTTTCTCCGTTCTTTGCTTTCATCCTGTGAAGAGAGAGCGAGAAGTCCAACGTATTCGGCGAGTCGTATGCAATATTTCGATACTCGGTCGGTCGCGTATTATTTATTGGTCTCGTCGCCGCGATTCTTCTCGCCCACGAGAGCGATTGGGCACGTATTCAACGTGACGCAAATTTTCCGGAGGGATGTTATACCGGCAAAATTAAAGAAAAGAGTTATATGCCGGCGAGATGGATGGCACGAGAGCCGGGGCACGCGCTTGTTATTTGAAATAAAATATATCCCACACACATATATATATATATATATATATATAAATCCAATCTGATATTTTTATTGTAGAAATAATTTAGGAAAACTCTCTCGCCTCATTTCGCGCGATATGTACTGCCGCCGAATATATTCCAGTTCGCGTTAATTGAATCGTTGCAGATGGCATAGTAAATAACATTGCCGTCATATTTTCGGTAATATTGGTTCAAAAAAATATTTATACTCTCTATATTGAAAAAAATCACAAGAAGGTTTCGGAAGATATTTCTTCACTTTCGTATAATTATGTGTCGTTTTCTTTTCACTCAATGCGTATATGTATATATAATAATGGAATAACTGTAATACGTCATATTTTGCATGAAGGAATATATTTTTGTAAATAAAAAAATGAATAAATAAATAATTGATACACTTGGAATGTGATTAATCGCGTGATTATTTATATCGTATCGCAATTTTGCCGAGCAGAGCTCGCCACGTTTTTGTCACGTAATGTAAACGCTCTGAGAGCGTGGGATGACTAATATTAAGACTAATGCTAAATGAGCCTCACGGATGTATATATCGCGCGTGCTTAGCGCAATAACAAATTCATATAACGATGATAGAACACGCGCATTTCCTAGCGGAATATGCAGCTGGCTGTCGCGAAGTCACGGGTGTACCATTATATTTCCATTTTATTTACCGTAGTAAATATACGCGCGCGAGAGAAAACGACGTAGACATTGTGTTACATCGTGAAAATAAAGCATTTGGGCGAAAATAGATCGCAAATTCGCATCTCCGAAAATATCACGAACGAAATGGCCGCCCATAATTCGAGTTAATCCGCGGAACGTCGACGTTAAAACGCAACATTTATTTAAATTATGATCCGAAAAAGAATCGGACCGTAAAACCCGTTATCGACGGGGAATAATCGTTTATTTGCACACACGTCTGTAATATCCGATTCTGCAACATACGTAGCGGCGAGTGCCGTTACGCGAGTCCTCGCTCCGCCCGTTCTCGTTGCCACCGCCGCTCTACGTTCTTATTTGTGAAATTTCGTCACGACCGCCGTTTAATAATACTTGACAAATAACGAGCTGCACTTTGCTGAGTTCGCCGCGAATTTCGTCGACGGCGGAATTGCTCTTTTGTGGAACTCGAAAACTACAGCGGAGACAGCGAGCTACATCGTGAAGCCGAACATGTATAAAGGAACGAGACGCATTTTTGCGCACTTTGCCGTCTTCGGACTAAACGCGTCAAAACGTCCGGCGAGCTCATTAAAGCAGCCACGAAGAAAGTGCATCAACCGGAAAGAAAAACGACCTCTCCTCATATCTAAATGTCTCGTTCGTGCTTCGTTAATAGTGCTTTACAGGATGCGACGATATTTCCCGCAAAAAAGCTTTGTTTCTAGCCGAATGAAATTTATCCTTTCCGTCGACGGACTTGAATCACTCGCTCTGACCCGCGACAGGCACTTCGTTCGCTACATCGCCGCTCCCGAGATTACATTCTTGCCGAAGTAAGCATATTTACCGACTTGCCGATGCAAGTAACCGCCCTATCTCGCGTTTAAGCGCAGATCGCGTTTAATACACGGTTATGTAACGCGCGTTCTCGCAAGGGCGTGGCGGAGTTTGCTTTGTATAGCCGAAACGTAATTCTTTCCGCCCGGTACGCCGCGTTATCGCTCATCCGGAATATAATCAGGCTGCGAATTTTCTTGTATACACACTTGTACATATACATTTCAGCCACGGTAAGCCCTCTCTCAACGTCTTATCGGCAAAGGATTTTCTTTCGAGATCGGCGGAAGTGAAGCGGCATCGATCACATCCAACGGGCTCGCCCGCCGGTAAACGAGTTTTATGAGAGAAGCATCCCACCCCAGAACGACTTTGCCGTCGGACGGACGTTAATTTCTTAATTGATTTCCGGACAAGTTTTATCTCAAACGAAAGGTGGTGGGAGCGATGGAAATGTTTATCAACTTTCGATCGTTATTCTACAACATCACTTGATCGTTGCGTGTCCGACATTTTAGGAGTTTCTAGAAAACTTGCAGAATATACAGACTGAGAGAGTAAACAGAGCATCGCTGAGTTCTATCGCCTCGATTAGGATAATAGCTTTTGTTAATAGGTGCAAGTTTGACGCAATTGACGATATCTGAGAACCGTAATTCTCCGGAAACTATCGGAAAGAAATCGGTTCGGCTTTCAGAAGTGCGCGGTACGTGACACCTGCCGAAGATCCCTTCGATTAACTTTCGAAACTAATACGACCCAATCCTGCGAGGGTATATTGGCTCGGCTCGCGATGACGTCTGTAATCGTTTGTCATTTCCGAGGCGCGCGAGGACAAGTTAAGCGGTCATACACGGAAATTGCGCCGAACTCTTCGAACGTGTTCGGAGGGATCTCCGTTGGAACTCCACTTTCGTTTTATCGCTCGCAAAACCGCGGGGAAAAGTGTGATTCTTACCTTCGTGCGTTCGATTTTCTCGTTCGCGCAGCTAAATCGCAGCCGAATCAATATTTTGAATTTGGTAAGAAGAGTTTCATTTTCACGTGCCGACTTTGGAAACGATGCGTTTTCCGAGCTCGTGAAAATTGCTCTTAATTGCTCCCGGGAGTTCGTGTCAATCGTGAAAAGCGCTATTAATTTTGCGAGAGGCTTCAGAAAACACGACCGAGTTTCGCGGCGCAGTCACGTTCCTCGCGTAAGTTCCGAAAGCCGGGCCCAGTTTCTTTACGATTCGATCGTTTGGTCCGATATCTCTTCCCGAAGTTGCAGAATCTTCAAGTTGGAAGTGAGGCGAACTATCGGAAAGAAAAAAGTTGCCGTCCTGTGAATACAGCAGCGAGTTCCGCGGGACGTGCGCACGATTCGCCGACCGACAGCGATAGCTTGACCTTAGGGCAGTCGGCTTCCGGATAGCCCGTGATAACCCAAATTGGATACTGCAGATGAGAGGAATGACAGTCAACGCAGTATTGCGCTGATTTTTTAAAGTGGAACCACTTAGCTCCTTATTTCAATTATGCTGCGTCCCATAGCAAAAATATACATTTCAGGAATGGTTTTCCACATTTTCCCATTAGGATGAGCGTGTTTTTCAAATACGATGTAAATTAAATCCATTAAACATAATTAAGGATGTTTCAGGTAAAATCGACGACCTTAAGGATAATTAAGATATAATAAGAAGGATTCTCACTGTTTCTGCAGTGAAATTTCCTTAATGGAAACAGTCATTGCTATTAGCGAACGTTTTCAGCGAAATTTTATCGATTCTTTTACCTACGACCTCCAGTAACTGCTTCTCAGCGATAATACATTGACCGCGCTTTAGAGAGAGTACATTTTATTACGGAACAAAGGCTGCCGCTTCCTTCCAAAGTGCTTTATGTCACGCTTTCTACGCGCTCGTAACCAAGATATACCGTTTTACCCTATCGCGATCGAGAGCTCCGGTTTGGGCGGTGTGAGACTGGCTGCGCATTCCAGATACGGCCACGTGGCTCACCGCTGGAGCAAATCGTCGGGGGAACCAGCATCCACGCTTACGGCCTGCTCCGAGCTAGCGGAGGAGCAAAAAAAAGCGTCGGGAGGAAGAGGAGCGGAACGAGGGAGGACAAGAAACGGTGAGTTAGACCTTGTACACATCGACTAGTCGCGCCAGCCTGCGAGTGAATAAGTTCGCCTCTTGAGCAAAATTCGGACACGCTTATCGAATTATTCGCGCTCGAAATACGCCGGCGGGCGATCGATCGTGTCGCGAAAAACGAATCTCCGTCCGCTCTCTTTCGGAGAGATGCAGCGCGTCGATAGTTTGGATATTTAAAGAGCTCCGAAGCGGATCCATCAAGGTTCGCTTTAAAATAGTCCGTAAAATCGACTTTATAGACCGTTGCCTACAATTATTCAGCCAGCGGGATGACGTTTTATTCATCCTGGCTGGGTTTCCAGATGAAGGAAATGCTCGACCTTTTCTGTCGCTCATTTAGTTTCTCGCTTTGGGCCTACATTTCGCCGGGATTGATTGTTATCTTTCTATGCACAGAGAAACCAATTTCTTTGGACTTGATGAAATCTCTTTAATTGAAATCAATTCGGAACGAATGTTTGATTCGACAAACAGAATTGTTTGCTTTCTCAAACAATAAAACAAATCTTTCCGTCAAATAATATATTTAATTTGTATTTTCACCGAAACCCCATTCGACGATGTGTACGCGGTTTTAGCCTACGACATCGGTAGTATTGTCGGCCCCACGGTACCGATATTAATAGCGATACTGCCGGTGGAAGTGTAGCGGCGATATAGTCGTGGCGAATGATGAAGGCAGATAAGGGGGAACGAAAGACGAGCGTAGACCGGCCGAAGGAGAGCCGGGGCAGGTGAAATGGAAGGTGGAGGTGGCAGCCAGCCGGTTCGTTTTGGCCTACCGGACACTGTGGGAAAGGATCTGAATGCGCTTTCCGCCTCACCTCGGCCGAGAAGGAGGCGGCTGGTTTCACCCGGCTCGACGATCATCGATCGAGGACCCCGACTCTAATTGGAAAACGCTCATCATCCCCACCTGGCTTCTTCTTTCGGTCAGTCTCGCTCGCTTTAATCCGCGACTGTGTAATTTCTAGCCCGGCCGCTAATGTTGGTAATAAATGAAATCTTATTTCCGACGTCGCTCGTGTGTTATTTGCGGAAACCGCCACACTATAAGATGACGAACCTAAAAAAGTGGCGATTCGGAAAATATGGAAGAATATTTTATTATGATATGCAACTCTTCTTCACAAAGTTTCAAGATAGTTGTATAATTAACGTCGATGTTTGCATATTTTTAATGTTTAAAGTTTCTTTATAATTAGTTCTATTTGAAAAGAAAATGTTGTTATATATTCAAGAATAAAATATTTGTTAATGCTATTTTAAAACTTGAAAAAATTGCACTTTGATAATAAACCGATAGTCAAATAGCACTTTATTATTTGGAATATATTATAGTTTTAAAACTATAAAAACTTTGTCGAGGCAATAATCATAGATATCACGGGAATTAAAGGGCATTATTAGATGCGCATAAATATTGTAAGAAAATCTTCACGTCCTTTTGCCCATTTCCATATACTTCACAAAAAATTGGTGTAACAGTGTTCACTTTAAATAAATGCAAAGTGATATTAAAATACTACTTTTTTTTTTTACATCTTGGTTTAGCATATTGTATCCGCTATTTTTAATTTCGTAATTCTGATCTCGGATTTGTATTGAGCAATCTGAAAAACTGATAAAAACAAGTCAATTAAAATACTTTTTTTACTATGCCATATTGAATCCGTCATTTTTAATTGTGCATATCTAACCTCGCGATCATCGATCCAAAAAATAACGAAATATTGCTTATCGTAGTCTAATTAAACTTGGAATTATGGCCACTTTTTCTAATCTACCCAACCTACTGTGCCCTGTCCCTGCAAATGTATCATCAGGCGGTCTCGTCCTCTCTCGATAACTCGTTAACGAGTCGCTGACATTTGGGAACAGCAGCAATCTTGAGAAATTCTAGGTGTTCTCGAGATAAGAAATTCCACAATCAACTAAATCGAGTCTCCGGCGTTAATTCCCTTCGGTACTCACGCTTTCTCAGCGAGAGAGAGAGAGAGAGAGAGAGAAACCGACCATTTCTCCGGATAGCCCAGGGGCTAATACGCACGTCGCGCTCGTAAACGTCGTAAGACTTAATGTAACGCGAGAACGAGCCCGCGGTTCGTTCTGCGTGATCGCTTTTTCAGACACGAGGGATCGCACGGCGGCGCGCGTGCACGCCGAGAGACAGCTGGACACGTGGTGGCCTTCGCGTCGGCGACATCAGCCGTGTCCGCGCACGTAGTTCGGTTTATGTCGTGTGGCGTGATTTAGCCGATCCGCGGGCGATTTGCCTGTCATTTGCTATCGGTCGCGCTCGATGGCACATCCGAACCTTAAAGTATCGCCGCGCCGGCGTGTAAGTAAGTACCGGACCGGATGCGGACGACCGGTTCTTCTGACCGTTACTTCTTCTTCTCCTCTATATATGTGCACATGCACGCGTGCGTATATCTTCCGCGGAGAACCTAAAGTAGCAGGGATACCACGGGGGAAATGTACGATTTTTCTCGCGGTGGGAAGACGTGCGCGAAGAAATAAATTCAATTCGCGGCCAATGACTGGAGCGATATTAGATCCGGCGATGGTGCGCGTCTGATAATTGTAATTATGCGATGATCCGTCGATTCTCTCGCAGTGTACTTGATACCGAATGTATAATTGACGGAAACAGATAAATGGAGAAAGTGCGTTGGATACCTTGAGGTGGGCCGAGTTAGCGAAAACGTAATATCGCTTATGTAAACCACGTTAAATAATTCGTCCGATGATAATTTAGTACTAAAAATTTGCCTATTTTATCAGAGGAATCTATAATTTAATATTACCCCAATATCATCGAATAATAATTTAATACCGATAATTTGCTGAGAAAATCTATCATTTATGAAACGAAAATATTCCTTAATTAATTTTCATCAAAATATAATACCCTTCCTCTTCCGTCACCTGTCCGAGTAGAAAGTAATCGTTCCAAATCTATAGTGGTCCATGCCTTGAAATAAGCCTGCCTTCGTTGGGCTTAGATGTGGGAAAGAAATATAAATTCTGAATGGAATTTCCTGAATAGGTACTAGCGTGGCCTTTAAAAGGGTCATAGGATTCAGTCAATTAGCCAATTCCCGAAATAGTTTAAAGCGAGATCTTAAAGAGACTGGAAAAGGTGGGAACAACTAGTTGCGTTTTGGTTGAAGGAAACAGAATTTCTGATAATAATATTTGGGTCATAAGAACCAGAAATTTTGTTGCCTTCAACCAAAACGTTGTTCTCTCTCTTTCTCTCTCTGAATAATGGAGCCAGATCTTTTTTCCATGCAACATAACCCGAGTAGAAATTAATCGGGACGTGTCCCAGTTCTGCCGTGGCTCTAGATAGACATGCCCCAAGATAAGCCTGCCCTCGTGGGGCAGGCTTAGATAACGTCTAGAAAAGCAACTCTTAAATGGAATTTCATAAACATGACATGGATGCACCTAATAAGGCACACAGGGCTCTGTCAGAGACTAGTTGAACAAAACTGGCTTTAAATTGTACATTTCGGCCTAAGGGAAAAACTATGTAGAGCCCTTCTGTTTTAAATTTCTACCCGGGTAATCAGACGTAACAAGATAGAGCCTTGAAGTTAGGTATGCCAAGATAGGACCTAGTTAAATTTACAAATCTAGCTTTGATTTATACGAACGTTACATTTCTGTGTAAGTGGGGATCTTTCTCTTTATGGAGTAGGCTGGATACAAACAGGGAAAAATTGTATAGAGCCTTTCCAAGTTGAAATTTCTACTCGAGTGGCTTTCCAAATGGTTGGACGTCGAATTTTTATGGACCGTACACTTTCGGCCGGCAAAACTGCGGGGAGAAGAGGAGAAACGGCGATTCTATCGCAAGCAAGTTCCATCGGCCGCGTATAGAGGGAGTAATCCGTCGACTTTCGAGTCGCGCAAACAAATTTGCGCATTTACGAAGGGACTCGTAAATTTGCAAGTTAGAAAAGTGCGCGCCGGACAATTCGCGCGAGATGTTAGCTCTCGATGCGGGCGCGCCATAAATATGGATGATACTTAACTCCCGACGACTCCAAGTTTCGACGAGGCGGACAACGACGATGAGTCGCCGCGGTTATGTATGAGGTCCCCATCTTTTTATCCAATCACCGACGACTTCATCGTCGCGCATAACTACGGCCCATTTTTCTCGCGCGATCGCGCCAGTTTCGAGAACAAAGACGGGCTAAGGTGGGCCGGAGACAAAAAGGATCGATTAAGTCGAGTGGATTTTATCGCCGGTTAACGAAGCGGGCTGTCGTTCCCATTTCGTCCGGAAGAAAAGACGAAACGACCGCGCCGGTAGTACAGCTTCCTCCGACCACTTCCGCTTCTACTTCGGTAAATACTTACCTTCGTTCTTATCCGTTTATATTCCCCGCCTGGTTCACCTGCTTCCAATACTCAGGGCGCGCTTACGAGGGAGCCCCACGTCGCTTTCTTTAACTCATTTGGGAAACTTCATTGAGCCACGTGTATGTACACGTGTGTGTACTTCATGCTGGGCGCTCCGTCCGCCCGGTCAGAGGGAAACTTCGATTGCTTGAAGCTCGTGTTATGTCAGTTGCCAACGACTTCGTGTTGGAATTACGCTCCGAATTTTTTCTCCGAAATGCAACAAAGAGTTCCCGAATAAACGACATTCGTCCGTTTTACGACGATCATCTTCATCGAGAACGACCTTTTCAGGTGGAACGAATAACCTTCTTTAACTCGCTTCCGCCGGCACGAGTAAATATTACCGTCGTAATCGCAACGGAAACCGTCGTTTCCACGCGGCAATTAAATTAACGTGTTTCGAGCGTCTAATGTTACCTGCCCGGAATGAATTCGAGCTCATAGTTCTCATAAGAAGCCTGCAAATTGTCCCTGGTCTACACGGTTGAACATGGAAGAAACTCGAGCGGATAAAAAGGCGGCCCCGGGGCTACAGCGTAGGGTCTTAGGTTGATACTAACGATCTCCGGCCGAAAAACCACCTGTCGAATCCAGCGCGCGAGCGACGCGGTTATAGATTACGGCCGGATAAAAGCCGACGCGTCAGCCGATAACCCGGAGATACGAGCGAAACGGAATCGAAACGGTGTGTCCGATCGTCGGGACGAGCAACCTCCGTGAAACATTTCGACGTCGGTAAATCAACGATAACGTCGCCCCGGAGTTGCTCGACTCCGGCAAAAAGAGGGTGTCCCGAAAGGAGTTCATCGGGTAACGACGTAACTTTCGGCCCGAGAATTCTCTGTACCGATGTGTCTCGGCTTTAAATTGATGCGCGTCTGATGCAGCTCGCGATTTCACGCGAGTACGTGGGCTACTTTGCATTCTTATCTCGGAGGTCGTAAGATAAAAAGTAGGATATTGCGATGGTTTTTTCATTGAAAAACTATCGTCCAGTTTTCATCTAAGAAATGTATTTCTCGGATCTTTCATTAAATTATACGTTGCGAGATACATAGAGGGAGATACATAGAGGGAAAGATTTCTTTGGATTTAATAAAATTTCTTTAAAGCCTTTGACTGCGAACGACGGATGTATCCGTCGTAGTAAAGTACTTCTCTGTTTCATACGCCGCGTATATTTCCGTCGCTTTTCATTTGTGTCGGATACACAGTGGCAACATAAATATTAAATATTATTTACTCCATTTGTTTTATCACATCTTATACGGGTGATATCCTCCTCTGTTCCAGAGATGAGCCGTCTCAGTGTCACACAATGGAGTTTCATGCCGAACGCTTTTTGGTTTAGCGCGACGAGGACAAAGAATTAATTGAAAACAAGTTTGTCTTTTGGAATAGAGCAAACAAACAAATGTATGATTCAACAAACAGGATTGTTTAGTTTCTCAAACAATAAATATCTTTACATCAAATAACACATTTCTTTTATATTTTCATCAAAACGTTACAACGTAGTTATCTCAAGCAATACTATGTTCGAAAAATATTAAAGAACTTTTTTGTTTCAGTGGAACGCCACTTAATATATGATGAAATAAATTTGTTTTATTGAAAGCTTGAATATACTTTCATTGAATATTATTTCCTCCAAATAATACTGTTTTATCTGTCGAATAGTATAGTAAAACAACATTTTCATTCAAACAAAATGATATTTGATGTTAAATTATGTTATTTATGTTAGAAAAATCAAACAAACACGTACAATAAATCCAAAGAAACTTTTTCCTCTATGTAGATGGATTTATTTAACATATGTGTATCTAAATGGGTTAGATATACGAATATAAAATTTGACATTGTACGTCGCTCAAATTCCGGAACTCACAACAGTTTGTATAAAGAATGCTGAAAAGAAGGCAATGTGGAAGTAATTTCGTCCGGCAAGGGGAGGTAGGTTGTAGGTGACAGTGAAAAAAAATTTTTTTTTTATCTCAGTGCGACACGGCGCAATAATTTTGATAAAGATGCGCACTTCAATTTTCTTTTCATAATATGCACCAACTTTCCATAATATGCACCAAATCGTGTGATTTTCCAAACACGTTATATGTATCGCACAGACAATCGTACGGATTCTTTGCAAATAATATCATTTTGCTTACTCGATTTATAACGCAAAACGTTACCATCCTCTTCCCGCGCCAGGAAACGGCGCACAATAAAATTGGATCGCATCGCCGAGATTTTAAACTGGTGAGTCGCGGTTCCACCGGCGAAATAATATATTTTATTTCGCGCTATGTGCATATATATATACATAGAAGATCGAACGTCTTAAATCTCTCGAATGACGTTGTATATCTTTCTTATTGTTATCCGTCTGCAACGCGTATAAGAGGGATACACGGGAAATGCATACCTCGCCTAAACGCGAACACGTCGCGTCAGCCGTTCTTTAGAGCTTAAGCTTAATGTACTGCTAACCTCCGTGAAAACTTTCCGTATAGCACTCCCGCATTTTAGCCGACAGTAATTCCCGAGGGACTCGCTAATATACGTATCATGCGACTGCACAAAACTGGTTGCAAGGCGCATGAAAAAAAAAAAATGGTTCAAATGAAAGACGTAACGGGGCGCACACACACGTGACATACACCATCATCTTGCCAAACACCCCCGTATAAACACACGGAATATACAATCCGATAAAAACAGGTCTGCTGTATAAAAAAGAGCTCGGTTAATATTGACACACGCAGCCATCATATACCTTCGCTTCTACCAATGTTTATAAAAACTGATAAATGGAGGACAAACGGAAACTGACATAGAAAGTGTATAAGTACGGAAAATAAAAACCTCGGCGCGAAGGAATTTTTTCCTCTTTTTTTTTGCAATATCGACTCGTCTCCGAAAAAAGTCGCAGTTCTCTCTCTCTCTCTCTCTTCTTGCTTCAACACGCGTCGCTAAATAACGCCTTTGGAAAACACACGCGAATTTCTCTCGCTTTTTGCCGAAGAGAATGAATAATCCGTCGTATAACTTAAGAAGCGGGAGGGAGGCTAATGAAATCTCGTATCCTCGCGCGAAAAACAATGCGAACGCAGTTACTTCTAATGCGCTTTTCTTTAAAAGTCACTGCGCGCACGAATATACCTCTTCTCTCTGGGACATAATATCCACACAGTTGGCGTCATTAGTCGCGAGCCACGGGGGGTTAAGCGTCGCGTGTAACTGTATACACAGCGATCCTCCACGGATATGCATTTCCGTATGTACGACACATAACGTAGGTGCACGTGGGAAGTGATTAGTTGGCGCGGAATTAAGGTTTCCGCGGTTGTGTACGCGCGTAACCTTAGGAGCAGACGAACTTTGGCACACAATGATCACGAGGGCAACGGCAGGAAGGCACGTGAGAACCGCGGCATCCGTAACGTTCCCATTATTAAACGCGCCTATAATCGCCCGCTCTCGACGTTAAAAAAGATAAACCGTCCCGAGGAACAATGGCGTGCGTTTCCCTTTGTCTCCGTTACATCGGATCGATATCTTTCACGGCCGATTGAACTGCACGAGCAATAACGCTGGTCGACAAAATGAGAAATCTTGTCTTCCTTGCCTTAAAGTTCTATCATTTCTGTTAAGCGCTCATTATGAATCTGCTTGTAAAGCTCATCATGTCCGGTTTTCGAGAAGATCTCAAAGTTGCTAAACTGCCTTTTTGCCTGAGTTATATCTCTCCCGATGGAGACATGCTCCAGAAAGCAGCTCAAAATCTTACGCTTCATGATCAAAATGCCACAAATCCTAGAAGGTTTTGTTCTATATAATAATAATTAGCGCGTATTAGTCTGGTCAAGAAAGAAATGTCCCACTTGTTCCGTTCTTTTTTCTCTTCTTAAAAATCACTGGTCGAAATTTTCCATTTGCAAGATATTCTTTTTGCGTTTTTATGTTACACACACACACACACAACGTAGTCAAAGTTCATCGAGAGTTCGCTGAGGTGCGTTTCCTTTTAACTAGCCAATTATCAGGGAAACCGAACGATGTTCGGATTCGACATTCCAAATTCGGCCGTATAATCACGCCGATATTCGCGGTTATATTGAGTTATTGACCGCATGGTACCGCTTTGTCGACGTGGAGCGAAACTGCAGTATCGTCTCCTCGGAAGCCAAAAATGCAATTACGAGGCCGGTTATTCCGATTCTATAATCCGATTATTACGCATCCGCGTGTCGGGGAATTCGATCGCTGTTGCCGCTCAGCTAACTAACGCGGGAATACGGAGGAAACACTTGGCGAGACGCTCGAAGGGGAAAATTCTCACTTCTAATGACGGTCGCGCGAAAAGTACAAAATTATGTTTAGCAGACGGTTTACATTACACCCGCATAGACAATCGCGCCTTGTCTTCGACGGAAACCCGATATCACCGTCAATGATCAGCGACCGCTATCAAGGGAAAGTGGGAAAGCCGAAGCGAAGGGCAACGAGATGTTCGTCCTTTAAGTTCTTCTGCGGTTCTCCGAGGGACAAAGGAGCGGCGTTTTGTGCAGCGTGAGATTGGCTTCTGCGGATGATAGCCTCGGGGCTCTCCTATGGACAAGTTATATCGGGTAATGGGCTACACCAGTGTGTGTATGATCGGCGGGAGGGAGCGGGACGAAGGACGTCGAAACGATCGTGAGAGGAGAAAGAGAGCAAGAGGGAGACGGAAAGAGGAGGACGGAATCCGCTCGCTCGATTCAGAAGACGAGAGAGAGAGAGACGCTTGTTCCAGGAGGAGAACAAGAGAGATAGGCAGAAGAAAAGAGAGCGCGCGCGTGTGCGGAGCGGCCGTAACTGATGAACGGCGTAGTTGCAGCTGCAGGTGCATCGAGCCGGTCGCTCGACGTTCGCGTGGCGTGCGACGAGGACGGAGACGCGTGACCGACGAGGAGGGCGATAATGGGAACCGGTTCTGAGCAGCTTCTTCGTTATAGACTGTCTTGCTCCTCGGTCCTTTCAATCCACCCTGCCTGCCCTCCCCACCCGGCTCTTCGTTTTGCGTCTCCTTTGCGCCCTTCCATCTTCCCTACGTCCGGTCTCCTCCGCTTCTTCTCCCGTCGTTCTCTGGTTAGCCAAACGCTCGCAAAACCGGCTTCCCTGCCGTACTTCGCTCGTTTCCGAGCTGTAAGATAGTTCCTCGTAGTTCCTTCTCTTCCGTCGCGATTGAAACTTCGATCGTGGGCTTCTTTTCCGGCGACTTTCTTTTTTCGACTGTATCGACACGACGGAGTCATAAAATATGATTTGTTCAAATTTTCTTCCGATTTCCATTCACTTGTGGCACTGCAGAACCATTAATTTCCCCGAGTAACTTTTGGTTTAACATTATCCGCTGAATGAAAATAAGGCAAAGAGAGATGCAACCTTTATGTATAAATAGAATTAACAGAAAAGCGTGGAGCACAGTAACTAAATTGCTCGGCAGGAGGGAATTAAAGAGAAGCAGTTCGTTGATTCGCGCTCAGACGGGGTTTATCATTTAAACGAAGCGCCCGGAGTAAGGAGGGTAATGGCCGGGCGGAAAAGAAACTGCGGCGACGAGGAAGTCGGCATTAACTTGGTCGGAAAAACGAGGTTTCCGACGTACGCCCTCGCGTCGCAAAAATTCGTCGCTCCCGCGAGAACCGATGTCGGACGGCGCTATAAATTATCGTCCGTAATGCGGATCATCCGCGCATTACGTAAAAGGCGAGCGCGAGACCGAACGACGGGCCGCCGCCACCGAGATACCGTAACAACGACGTCTAATCTTCAAACTGCCGGAAGCCTTAGCCTAGGATTAATTCTTAATATCACCGTAACGCACGGTGCAATGCTCGCAATGGTACGTCATCCTTGACCGTATAATTGTCGAAAGGTATTTACTCCCTCTTGACGATTGACTTTTTTTCTTCCAAATGAAAGTATCAATGCCTGGACGACATATATCTAGCTCTGAATATTTTCGTTGTTTTGCTCTTTATATAGTCTATTCTACAAGCGTTATATGAAAGTGTGTACGATAAAAAGATGTCGAGTATTACAGAATATTGTCTGCCACTTTTTATATAAAAAGGAGAAACAATAGAATATAATATTATATTTTTCCCTCTCAGGATGCCAAAGAGGCATGAAGTCGTTAAAATATGTAAACAGTGGGATGAAACTAATATGATGTTACATATGTTTATACGACATTATAACAGATTACTAAAATAAAAAGTATAAATTTATAATAGATTACAATATAATAATTATTATAGACTATTCGATCATTAATACTTATCGAAATATGGGAAAAACTTTTTTACAAGATATACATATATTCCGTTTTATATAGAGAAAATATTTTAGTAAAAATTACTATAAAATTTTGTAATATTCAAACATTCAACACAGAATACATGTATTGAATATATATATATATATATATATATATATATATTATAATATATATTATATCATCGGGAGTGTTCATAGATGGGTGCGTGCTTTAACATTTTTTTCTTAAATTTCTAAAATGATTTCTATATAAACGATCCCAATGTCTTCCTTTATTTTAAGTAAAATGCGCGGAAAAATAAATACGCGTTGAAGATAGGTAACGCAATTAGTATTTTATCCTTGCGTTATTTTCTTCGTATTCTATTACAGTTGTACGATTCATGCGATAAAAACAAAAACACACGCAATATTCCCCGGAGTTCGTTGTAAGGATATTAAATACTTTTCTTAATCCACCGGAGCACCTCTGGCAATTGCAATTGTCACGGTGTTTTTCGCTCGTCATGGCGCACAGGGAACAATTGCAGCGCGCTTGATTCCGACACCCTAAAACTCGTCGGAAACGTGAACATTCCATGGGGAAGATACATCGGTGTCGTAAAGGTCAGGCCAACATTGTTTCGGGAAAAGTCCCGAGCAATCAAGAGCTCCGATAAGTTAACGGGCGCGTGGGCGCGCGAGAAAGAAGCAAATCTCTTTTCCAGGTTTTCTAACGTGAGACTTCCAAGTGTGGCGAATGTTTTGCAAACCGTCGGAAGTTTCGCAAAAAGAGAGAGATCGGACGATAGATCCATTAAAATCGGATAACAGTCGAACTCGAAGATGAGAAAGTGAGAAAACGCGAGTATTTATAAAATTTTCCTCGCGCTACTTTCCAGACACGGCGAGAGGAGAAAGAGAGATAGATAAATAGAGAAAGAGAAAAAAAACCGCGGGTTAATCGCGAATAACTTACTCCATTGAACAAAAATCACTTCCGACGTCGTCGAACAGGGTAATTCGCATAAATCCAATCGGCGAGACGGTCGGAGACAATCGAAAATGCGCGGAAATGGAAAGCGAGATAGGAGGGCAGCAAGAGGACACCGATGCAAACGAGAAACGGACGCGCATATTTTCTAGTTCCATAACTATCGACTGGTCGAGTGACGCGTACAGAGACGGATCGAGTTTTCAGAGAGCTCGAGATTCCCTTTCTCACGGTATAGTAATCCGAGGTCAGGTGATATAGCGACGCGTAAACTAACGAGAGAGAGAGGGAGAGAGGGAGAACGGCTCGCCGAATCAATCGGATTGCCCGTAATCACGTGTATTCCGCATCAAAGTGCGTTTGCGCCCTTTAATTGATCGCGATACCGATACGTTGCCCCGGTTCTTTGCGCGTTCCGATCTAATACCCGCTGCGACTCGTGTGTTTATTTTATATCCGCTTCGCGTAACCCTTGGATTAACAATCTCGATAGGAAATTATGCAACGGGCGAATAGACCGCGCACAGCTGCGGATGAATATCCGTCGCGCCCAGGGCGTTTCCGTGCATCGACGAAATCAATGATGCGCCTCGGAAGTAATTGAAAGAATTGTACGACGCGCTCGGAGGCGCTATGACCGCGGGGACGACTATCTTCCTCTCGGCTTGCGATTGAACACTGGAATCGATGACAGAACGAGTTTCCGACGAGTTTTAGGACGTCGGAATTAAGCGCGCTACGATTGTGCGCCATGACGAAACGCTAGAATTGCCGTCAATTTGCCTTCTGTTTTTATTTTCGCTCACTGAAGAGTTATTTGCATTATTACCAATACACAGATTTATAGCAGTTCCCAAGGTCAGCCAAAATCGCCGGTTCTACATTGCCAAAGTTGGAGGTGCACGTTGAAATAAAAACCCTACGTAATTACGAGGTATATTTCGAAATACAGAGTGCGCCGTCGGAATCCTAAAACGTTTTATCGTCGTTTATTAGAACCAATATTAAAGATGCAAGGTAATATTCAACTTAAGGGATCTTTTCAATCGATGTAGCTGCTCGATCCTAAAGCGCGCCGTCTTCAACTTTGGTGATACATGATTAACGGTGTAATGTTAAAAATTGAGTGACATCATCGCCACGGAATAACGCCGCTGTTAAGATTGTCGCTAATTTCCCACCGAGTCTTAATCGCCCGTTTAATCGCGACAATTTCTATTAAAGGTGCGATACGAATAAAGCGGAACGCGGGAGATCTTTTCGCGAGGATACCCCGGACGATATGAATATTCGCTCCTAACAGGTTGTACCAAACACAGGAATAAAAAGTACATTTACCATCCGTGAATGCAAATGCTTCGATAAGAATGCAGTCCGATGCATTGGTTCGAGAGGGGAACTTAATGGACCGGCGTGCGAACCGGCCGGTGAAGACGTTTGCACAGCTTGTTTAACTTCGTCGTATGATTATTGATAAACTAAGCGCGTGATTAATTTATAAACAGCGGCCACGTACAGCCGAGCGCGGTAGATTAGCTCTCGAATGTGAGCACAAACTTCGTTCAGGACATAATGCTTAGGGTCGCGACACGGCGCTTAAATCTGACGGTTTAACTCGGATCCAATTTAACTCGAATTCGTCATGCGAAGGAGGAAGATAGATAGATAGAGAGAGAGAGAAATCTGATTTTTTGCTCCGCAGGAGGAAAAGATGGTTCGGCATTTGAGAAGGAAGGAGGTTTGAATTCCGGAACTTCGTTGTAGGAATGCCGTTAGGGGGAAATGACAATGCAGGAAAACCAAGTGAGACCCGCTCGGAAACTGGCGATTAAATTAATATCTCTTTGAATGGCGGTTCTTACTCGAGGAATTTCTCAATATTTCACCACGCCAAGTGCGCAATTGACTGGAACATTAAAAACATCGTCTCCCGTAAGATATAAACGACGACGCGAAGCAACGTTGCGGCAGAACCGCGTTGAGCGAAGCTGGAAGAAATCCGGCGAAAGAAGTAACGAGAACGTACGGGTAATACTATGATTTCTAGCCTGTTAAATGCCGCAGCTTAACGCATAGCAATGGAATTATTAGCCGCTGGGCTCCTAAGCGGCAGTTTAGTGCAAGATCGTGTGCACAATTTTCTGCGTCTCGCTACTTTCATGAGGGAGGGAGTCCTCCCTCCTGTCAAATCCCATTAGCTTAGTCGGCCTCTTAAGCGGCGGGGTAAGAAAGCTGACGATAAAATTAGCCGTCGTGAAGTCGATCAAGGTAGGCTTGAACGCGTGTGTTATCTCTTCGATTTTATGAGGCCGGAATACGCTCTCGTGATTCCGCTCGAACGTGACGGAAATATTATCTCGCGGGCACTTAGAAATTGCTCGTTTGTTTGCGCGCGTGCGAGGGGATGTGCGAGGACGTTCTAACGCGCACGGCAATCACCATGAAGGTTCGGGTATAACTTTTGAGTCGGATCTCTCCGGGAAACTATTGCCGATTCGAGGAGACCCGGAACGACCGAGCATCGGCGACAAAACAACGCCGGCCGCCGCTCCGTTATTATCGGATTTTCATAAAGCCGATCAAAGACCGAGTGTCGTGAAAAAGCAAGCATACGCCACCGTCCTGCGATCCAGCTCTTCTCCCCGGTGTGTCGCCCCTCTTTCTCTCTGTATGTGTGTGTGGAAGCACGCGTAGCAACGTGTGCTTCTCTATCTATCTCTTGCGTGTATGTGCCACCTTACCGCAAACACCCCTTATGTAAATTGTTACTCTTTCAGCCGGGTTAAAAATGTACACGGTACGCCGCGGGTGATTTGTTGCTGCATACTTAAGTGCTCCTCGATGTTTCCGGATTGTTAATGGTAGTCAATTACGAGGGGCTTTTAGCACGCCGAGATGATTCTGTCGATATTATCAGGATGTATCTCGGAAGACGCGGGGATATTAGACTTTTTATTAGAGCGGAAATTTGAAAAGGTCGTTTAAAACTTTAGCTATTGAATCGATGATGAAATATTAAAAATTAATATTGCAATAATTGAAGCGACGTCAACCACCTTCTGATCTTGTCGTCAAAATTTTTTGGAAAAGCATCGCGAAAGTATACATCTGTGACAACGCACTTCGGGCGCAGCATAACGATTCCCCCCCTTTTCTTTCTCTTTCGAAAGAAAGAAACACATGGCGCGGTATTCCCCCTCTACATGTGACTGCATGTGGCTGCAGTGTGTGTCTCGGAGGTTGCATCGGCCGTGTGTATGCAGCCTCCCTCCCTCCCGCCGCCCCTTTCTCGCTCATTTTCCCCGCGTGTACTCTCCCGCAAAGACGCGCAACATCTGCGCATCGCAAAGATCGCGCAACCGCCTTACTCCGCAGTGTTTCGTCCTCTTTCCTTTCCATTGAAACTACACACACGGCCAATGTGCGACAATCGTAGGAATTTTGTCCGTCCTGGGACGGACAATATTTTTCGCGAAAATATCGGGAATTTTCCCTCGAACGTCGAAAATAAATTGCCCTCTTTCGGCGGGGAGGAGACAGATTTCATTTCTTCCCAACAAGTGAGAACTGATTTCCAAACTCTTTTATCCGAATCGACTTATGGTGTTTTTTGTTTCTGTGCACGAAAATTGGAGGGCCGCTGATTGGAAGGGAAAATATCGGGAATTTTACGCGGGTGTGTTTATTCCCGAAAAACCGGGAGTTTGCCTGCGATACCTTTTATTTGTCGAGTCAAAACGTGCGCGGAATATTATATCGCGCGCGCGAACGCGACGGTTTATGTACAATTATGAATTTATTTATATAACAAATACTCCGATCGAAAATATTTTCGCCGCTCTCCCGTTTTACTCCTGACGCATTAACGTCACGTGACCGGAATTTATTTATTTGTTTAGTATTTTTTGTTATATATATATATATATATATATATATATTAAGATAATCTAACATTAAGTAATTCCTTCTTAAAAACAATATTGACGCGGAAAAAATAGTTATTTATTGCATCGACAAGTAGGACAATAGAGAGTGCAGTAAAAAACATGTTTTACATGTGTTAAAATCGGTCCTTGTTAAAATTTTTGTGTCTAGATTGTTAACATATCCATGCGTTTATTTAACATATTGTGTTCGCGTTATCTCAACATTTTATGTCATGTCGACATGTATTCAACATGTGTAAGTGTTAAAATAACATTTTATACTTCAGTGCCGATTAATTTTTGACATGATATTTATTTTTCAACCTTGTATTAAATTAACACAAACATTGGCTCGTTTCGGACAATTGAAATACGCAAAATTTTTTACCGTATTACCCTTCATTATCAAGTGCGACGGAATTTGTAACGTGAAGCCTAAAATTCGATTTGCGAATCTCGCGAAGTGGAATAACACGGGCAGAGAAAAAAACTTGAGGAAGGGTTTCCAAAAAGCATATTTTCGGGAAGAATCTTATCGCTGCCCGGTTATCTACGGCGCGGCTCGAGTTATTGCTTGGGAAAACTCCGGAGCAAATAGTTTCCTCCTTCATCGCCGGGGACAAAAGTTCTCTGCGACTCTCGCTCTTGGGAGCCTCAATCGATCGATAAACTATGCGGACTTTCGCGGGCCTCTTTTCCCCGCGCGGAGATGTGCCGGAAATCCGGCTGCATAAGAAATCGGACTGTTATAAAACCGCCGCGACGAATCGCTTATACAGCAGATCATAGATTATCCGGTGTTTATGCGGGGACAAGTTGGACGCTTCGAAAACCAGATGGTTACATCTCCGCTTTCTTGCGTCGCGTCCTCTTGTGTATTCCTTCGGCGTTTGCGGCTTTCCATAGTGTCTCCCCTCTTTTCTTTTTTTTCGCGCGCTTCGAAATCTCGTGAAGCACATATTTCTCTCGGACGCGTTTCTCCTGAGCGCGGTTGTTAATCTTATTCTTTGGTTAATCCCAAGCAAATACTCCGGTACACTTTGAGAAACGGTTGCCGAAAAGGGGCGAAAATTTATACAGCTGAGGGGAAAATGTAGCCCGAAATTCCATATTAACCCTTCAACCACAGTCTGGGTCAAATAGACCTAGCGAATTTGAGCAGAAGTTTATTTTCCTCCGCCGAATAATCGTTAGAGAATCGTTCTGTTCGTTAAATACGAACCTGAAAAGCTGATTTAAGAGCAATCCGACGTCACAATTGAAGTGATTATTTTTCCTTGAAAATTTGTGCGTGAACAAACATTATGGGTAGGCGTTTCCTTTTTTTTAAATAAATAATAGTGTTATTATAGTCAGATGGCGCATAATCTACACGTCCTGCGCGATCATAAATAATTTATTGCTTTCTTAAACAATGTGCGTGTTACCATTTTTTTAAAATAAACTCTTTTTGATACCTTCGCCAAAGTTTTTCTTTCACTGTGAAATATATCAGTATTAATTAAATAACGCAGTATATCCTGTAACAAATATATCCCTTTATATAATAATGCCCAGAAAGAGCGTGTAATATTTTATGGAATACATCGATATGTATTAGCATCATTCGTCTTAGATAGAAAATCTAATTCCATACACTTCACGCTGCTATCAACGTTATTATGAATATTGGAAAATATATATCATTCTACATTTTACTCTTCGCCGAAAGGAGACAAAATTTTGCGATGTGGTGACGTCCCGATCGCGTGAGACCGACGCATCGGCAACTTTCGTTCGAATTTAATCAAACATCGATCGCGGCAGCAAAGATGAACAATTATCGCTGTGTCAGAAATTACAGAATAGTTGGAAAGTTTAACGAAGTTCCGATCGAATACATGATGAATTGAAGGCACGAGAAGGTAGGATTTGGGGCGCGACAACAAATTCTTGAAAACTCATTTAGTGAGGAGGATGCTGAAAAGGAAGAGAGGGGGGGGGGGATAGAGAAAAGGGGAGAAAGCCGGTAAAACGAAAGAAAGAAGGAAAGAACCGGAGACAAGGGGGAGAAGGTGCGAGTGAAAGAGAAAAGGAAAAAAATGGAATCCGCGATAGACGTATCTCCGATGAATACCAATGATCCCGCACGACCTGTCAATCACGACGAAGAGTTATCAGACGCCTACGAACAAAGACGCGCTCGCACGTCAACGGGTCAATTGCGTATAATTGAACCAGCGGAATCGAATTGGCACGATCCAATTATCCACCGCCTCCGCGTGTTCCCATACTCGACGGGCGGTTATTCCCTCCGCTGCTTTCCCGTGATATATCCCGCCGAAACTCTAAGGAGGTATCGCTCGTGTCACAGAGCGCGACGTGGTTAGAATTCCAGTTGGTCGTTCCATCAAACGCTCGAATGACGATCTAATATTTTCACACTTTCGTGCGTCATTGTGATTACCGTTATTTCGGAAGCAAATGTTGAGCAAACACAAATTGTTTGGACGCACGCCCGTGCATTTTCAATCAAGCGGGACGAACTAATAAATCAGTAATATTTAATTCACGTCAATATTTAGTCTCTAATTAAAAAGTCACGGTATTTTCCTCGCGGAAGAGAGAGTCGACGCTAAAAATATGGAAAGAATGACGGACAGAGGGGCGGTGGATTATTGTTTGAAACACTGATTAGCGGCGCAAGTAACGTAGCAAAGCATCATAGCCTAATTGTATGCATAATATAAACCGAATTTCGCCCTCGACGAATCCAATTGACACGCGCAGTTAACCCCAATTGCCACGCGTGTCAGTCATTTAACTTCGTGGCGGCCGACTCGGTCAAAGAAGCCTCGGAAAGGGCTCACATAGCAACGCGTCTAGCAACAGCTTCTTACCTCCTTGCAAATTCGCGCCGTTCGTGTTTCCCACCTTCCGCGGTATTTATCGCTGCACGTTTCGCACTTCAATATCCCTTTGATCCCGCGGACAAATATCTATTAACGCTGAAGCAGCAGCATCGCGATTGTTCGCGAAATCTCTATTTTACGTCTCTCCTGCGGAAATACATTCAGGCGAGCTGCACTCGGCGGCAATTGTCGTTGACTTTTAATCTGCGACATTAACTCGTTTCACACGCTAACGAGCTCCGCGTCTCCCTTTGGTCGATGCTAAATAAGGTTTATTTATATCGGTGGCCTTCGCGCATCTCGAAGTAACGATCAATATTCCGATTGCGGAAAAATGTCTAAGCTCACTAATAATGATCATCTGTAATGGCGCTATCTCCGGCGCGTAATCACTCAGTCGCGGTCGGATTTCAAGAAGACGCAACGAGAGAAACGAAAAAGCATTGATTAAGCTCTTTCGAATGGATATTCAATGTGTAATAAATCATAGATGTGCGCATCGATCAACTTAATGGCTGGCGCCACACTAACTAGCCGAGAGGTAATCATGTAGAAGTTTCTCCGAGAGAGCTGAAACGACGTCTTTCTCTCGCAGCGTGTGGCCGAGCTTCGTGGGGCCTTCCGGCCGTCTTCGACAATAAAGCTGAACCTGAGAGCGCTCGTAACGCGACAACCGTGGCGTTGTTACTTATTCAGGCTCTAAGTGTCCGCGCTCGTAGTTGTTACGACAGAGATGGACTTCCTCCAAATTTGATACAAGACGCCCTAACTTTTTCACGTCGTTTATCTCGCGCGCATTTCACAGAAAAGGGATAATGAAATCTTGCTTTTCCAGTCGGTTTTAATTCGATTTTACCTCGCTCAATTAATTTAATTTAATTCGGAAATTAACCGCTGTGAATCTCCGCGCGAAGAAAAATGAATTTGTCATAGAATCGGATGGTCACTCCGGCACGTCGCAGATAGATCGCGAGCATGCTAGATTGACGCGGTTCTCGCTCTATGAAAAATATTTGTCGGAACGTTTGTCTCCGGGGGAACAAAAGTACCAAACGCGGTATAAAAGAAACGCCACGGTCGTCGACAGAGCGAGAAGACGGGGTAAAAGAGCGCTGTCGAGGAAAGATAGCTTTTAAAAGTACGGCTGTGCCACGCGAGTGGCAGGCGCGGCATGTAAGCGGCCAGCGTCGCGAGTTAAAGAAGAGAGCGGGCTCGTGTTACTACACTTGAGCAGAGACTATAAAGAGAGCGTGGATCAAGCGGCGAGTACAATCGTTTTATCGCGCCTTTAAAGATCAAAGACGACTTTTTTATTTTTTGTAGGTAATCGACATGCATCTTTCTTCACAGTTTTATGACTGAAGAACAAATTAATTTTAAGCTCTAATGGACGACAATGAAAGCGCGATTGAAAAAGTAAATGGATGATTTAAAGTGTACAGCAAGCACGGGTAATTTGTACATATTTCGGGCGGGAAATTAAATTCGCGACAAAAAAGAAAGAGATTATCCACGTTGCGCGACACTTGGTGGATTTTATCTAAAAGAATAATTGCGATATTAATATATTCCGTAATAACCTGCAAAAGCATTATTACCGTAAATTAATTACGTTTATTAAATGAAACTACTCCCAACGTACAGATGACATCAACATTCATGCTAGAAACATAATATATGACTCGGTTATTTTGAGATTGGCATAAATTACATTTCGAAAACTTCATCAAAACAGATATTAATTTGCACGCATGTGTCCGAGATGTGTTGTTCGTCCTCGAAATATATGATACAAACTCCATGATGAATTTCGCGTCAACCTTTATTCGACGAGAACTTTGAAGGCGGGACCATCATTTTCGTGACGACAGTTTTCGACTTTCGTCATGAAAAATGCATTGAGAGAAACGCGACAAATGAAATACACGTCAAAGAGTGTCTGTTTTTAATCAAACCGCTGTAATTGGCTCGCTATTAAGACAAACATTTTTCTTCGGAAATATTTGCCAGCGAGAAGCGGGCGCGAGATCAATCTGGCTTAAGCTCGTCTTATCAGTATGAAGATTAAAGGGCAGAATATCGAAAAACAAGCCAACAACGTTGGCCAAATAACGAGTATCTAAACGCGGTCCCGTCTAGAGCAGAGCGGGGCGCATTCATCCATCTTCTTAGGAGCGCCGTCAGCGTGACATTTTCGCGTCGGAGAAAAACCGACGGAGCAGTCACGGAGACAGGCGGAGAGGAATTGCGCGAAATTGTGTGCGTGCGTCCGGTCGGTCGCATCGTATTTCGTCGACGACGGCGGTCAAGGGAAAAAAGTCTATGCCGCGCACGCGTGCCCAGTCTGAACGATAACAGAGTAAATATTTTCCCTGCGACCTGCGGTATAGCCCGCCGTATTGTCTCTCTCCCTCTCTCACGCGGCTATCGATAAAATAAACCCTAGAGAGGGGCGCGAACGTTCGCGGGGATGAAGCGCCGTCGAGAGTGATTGTTGGCCGACGAGCGCCGGAGGAAATCGGATAATTATTTATCGTATTTACCGATCATCTCGATACGTCCGTGGAGGAGAAACGTCGCGTCGGTCAGCGGTTAGTAATTATTACTGTGCGTGGCGATAGAACATACCGTCTTGCGAATGTTATTCGTTTTACCCTGCGATGCATACACATCGAAAGTGCATGAATCGATTCCTCGGTGAGTTTCGACGTTGAGATAGACGTCGCGAAAATAAATTTAAACTTTTATTCGCGACGGACGAAAACGGTCAATCTAACGGGAGAAATATCGTGAATTTATTCGTGAATTTTTCCTAGTTCACCGGCCGTGTATGCGGACAAGACACCAAGACAATTACGTCGTCATGCGGTGTTACTTAACACGACGATAAAACTTGTCAAAACAGTTTAATCCTTGCGACATCTCGTCGGTTGACAGAATTCTTCTACAAGTTATTTGCGGTATCTAACGTAAACCATTTACAGCGATGTTATTTACGATATTACCCACAAGCATCAAAAATTGAACTCGCCGAAATGAAACCGGTTTCGATCCCCGCCGCTCGAATGTAACTCCGGACTCGTTGGCGATGGCGAAGAATGGTGAGACTCGTCGCGATGTTGAGGGAATGAAGAAGTAGCGAGCCGAGCAAGGATTATGAGGATTATAAAAGAGAGGACCGCGATAAAACGAAGATACCACGAGATAATCATCTCGATCTCCTCGATCAAGGAGAGATAAAGTAAAAAGGAATATCTCTTAGCGCTGAAGCGCGAATTTGTTTTTGCGGCGCGCCGTTGCGTCATCATAATTCATCCCAGAGGACTGCTATATATTACAAGCTAGCTATTCGAAGTGAAAATTTATATTAAAAATGATAGAGATTTGCATTGTGTCGGATAACTGGAAAGAGGGTAATTGATACGAAGATATTTCGTCGGATTAATGCACAGCGAATCGGACAGGTGATAGATTTCCATATTACTTTAGTGCGCTTTCACTGAACTTTATATTTCTGCTCGTTGTTATATTCCCAAGCGAAATTCCGGCGACTCGAAATTTATCAGAGAGAAATGTGTACGCGGCAAAAGTCCAGCGCTTTAAACTCGGCGAAACAACAAAATTACGAACGCATACATTTGATCGATGTTTCTCGATAATTCATATGTACAAGACGTCATCGGATTCTTGAGCCCTATAATATCAATCATATAATAATGACGATAATAACGTCGACGAAAAATAAAAGATGATGAATTTAAGAAGAAGCCGGGAGAAGATGGGAGGGAGGATCAGGTCGAGGGAACACGAAGCGGCGAGAGAGAGAAGGGCAGAGAGCATCGGAGCGAGTAGTGCACGCGTGGTCCCAGCATCGTTTGCCGTCCTGATTGGACGTTGGCTCGTGGCCGGCGCTCGCCATTCACCGGAAACACGTCGGGGCCCGGCGTGCTCCCGCGAGCAGCCTTCATCTCTTTCCTCACCTCTACCCCTGCGGCATCCCATCGCCGGTCGAACGACCTTACCTCACGGCCGGATTAAGGCGATCCGAGACCTTGAGCGCGCCGAGAACCTCCGTGCATATTTTATACAATGTTATGTTAGAAAGCCGATAAAAAAGCAATTTTTTATTTCTATAAACATGTAGCGTTAAAATTGGAAATTTTAACAGTCACGAGAAAACGAAATTGGATGTAAAGAGACAAAAAGATCGCGATATATATATATATATATTGAACCTACGATGTCGTGCAACGTACTCGCAAAACAAACTTTACTCGCTGTTTGCGTCTCCCGCTCACTTCACCTAGGTATCGCGTGGATATTGATATGCTAATGATAGGAGTCTCTTTGTAGACGAGGGCACCTAGGCACGCGCCTGTTGCGCCCAGAGAATAATCCGCCACTGCCGCCGGCCCCATCCTCCTACCTTCCGATGCCCTCTTCATTCTCTTCAAACCCGGCCGCCACACCCTTTCCCCCCCCCCTTCGCTCATCCCGCGGACGTTACCATCTCTCCTTTCGCTGCTCTTTTAGCCGAGAGGACGAGAGAGAACCGGTCGAACCGGTCGGTCGAGCGGCTTTCCGCGGTGAGAAGCTACCGGTGTCCCAGGGCGCATCAGGAGTGAGCTGCCGTCTGCCCCCCCCCCCTGCTCTTGCCGCTCTCTCGATTCTCCCGCTTCCCTCGTCGAGTCACACGAATGACGGTAATTGCAAAAGCGGACTAAGCTGGGACAACCCGACTTGTAAAGTCGCTCGATATCGCCCGCGTATTCTAAACCGGATGATCAATTCGGGGTACGTATGAGAATTATCAACCGTACCTACGCGACGTTATCGCTCGTGCGTTCGTTCTGGCAGCTTTGCGTTTCTGAGACGGTTCTAAGCACACCTTCCTTTTCTCCCTTTGACAATCGAATACCGTGGGGTATCGTACTTTACAGGGAGGAATTGGGTTCTGCTGTCGCGGACGAGGCAGCGCCGGATTTTATCTCACATTTTTCACGAGAACAATTTGTCGAAATCAGAATCGGAACGAGACTTTTCCAAAGCCGCACAGATTCGCTCAACTTTAACAATTTACGGGATTCAAGGCGTTTAAAGGGAATACTAGTTGTCCGGTATTCAACGCGAAACGTCTAATGCTGCGTCTCAGTTATTCGCGGTGAAGGGAATTACAGGATTTGATCATCCGTTTATTTGTCTCGCCGCGTTACGAGCCGCGCATTAGTAATTTTCAAAGATGAATTTTGCATATTCAAGGCTTCGTGATTACAGATTGCCTGTAAAAAATCAAACGATCTTTAAATTGCCATTTACATCGCCGCGTAATGGTAACCATCGCGGCGCTGTCGGCCATTAACTGCGTTACTTATGCAACATCGCGAAATATTTCAGGCGGGACAGCGGAAAAAAGCTCCGGGCAAATTTTTGGCAGAGACGTTAATAGGCTTGGGCCCCCTAATGCCTCTATAATTTATCAGATACGCGCTTTTTTACGACGAAAAATCCGCGCACCTCTGTTACGCGTGATTAACCTTCGGTCAGTAGAAATATTTGCAGTTCGGGGTAGAACGGAATCGATCGTCCATCCGATCTATCTAACGGACCGTCTCTATTAAATTTCGACATCGTTATCGCGATGAAATGAACGTTATTTACACAATAATCGCATCATTTACGAATGGCGAAACAGGGATTGGCGAGAACAACGTGCTAACGAGGGAACATTTCGAATTGTCAAACCCCGGAGAGAATTAATACAATTATAGAGAGGTCGTCGAGACGAGTACACTTTTACGTAGGATGTTGCATTTAATACATTTCATTTGTTTCAACGTTTTCGAAAAAAAAGGTCGCCGAGACGTTAATTGTCCCGTTTAAGGAAAACTACGAAACCGAATGTGTGTAAGATATTTTGCGAGAGAATTTAAATTGGCCGATTTTCTCATTCTTCAGACGGCTGCTTTGGCGGTTTTTAACCGGCTTACTAAATAATAAAAGTATTGAGTTTTGTACGAATACATGAGATCTTTCATTAAATAATTGCCTCAGATAACACGGGCGTTATTTCAGAAAAACTGCGAATAAATCGACTTTTGATATCGCTTGCACGTCGTATAAGCAATTCGAACGCGTTTAGATGCTACCGAGAATTGCATTACCGATTTAGCTGCTCTGCACATGCACGGATCATATTGACGAAATAATAAATTATGATGCACGTGAGGGATTCACCTGGTATGCGGCGAGTCGCAGAAGGATCGACCTCAAGCCAAACAGATACCTCGTTCCGTATTTACGAAGCGGGGATTAACGAGAGAGAGAGAGAGAGAGAGAGAGAGAGAGAAACGGGGTGGAAGCCTGCACCGGGACGCGCATCAAATTAGTTGAGCGTGTAATCCCTACGTTGATCCGTACAGCCCTTCGTCATATTTCGTTGGCCCGGGGTGTTACATGATGGTTTTCGGAACACTCATTGTTCGCCTGTCGCGCGAAACGCGAAAAACATGTTACAGATGGGTTTTCCATCTCGCAGTCGATCGACATTCCGCACAATACCCGTGATCCCTTTCGATGCTTCATTAATGACTCGTGCACAAAAATGACGAGTCGCTTATCTTACTGGAGCTAAGCTAATAACACGTGGTACATTTAGTTTTTTTTTCTAGTCTCTTATCGGCGTGCAAAGCGAATTATGAATGTACGAATTTTTTGGGATTTATGCGATTCACATCGACCTATTGCAACTTTCGCGCATTAATTGGTCAACTGGGTCGGTTATTTTTCGATAAAATATAACCGTATTATGCATTCTTTCTCTTCTACTATTGTGTGATAAAACGGTAAAAAATATCACGAGCCGAATTTGAACCTCCCCAATTTCCGGATGAGCGCCTTACCAATTTGGCTGGCCCGAAGCTTCGGCGTAATTTTAACGCAATATTAAATACGACTGGGCGAATATGACGCTCGTTGGATGTGTATTGCAATATTTATATTTTAATATTGATTTCAATATTTCATTCACGTTAATATATTAATGTAACAGGATACTAATTCATATTCGAATTAATAGTAAATTGTTTCACAATTTTGCTTGCTGATAAACTCACGCCCTAAATATATCCAACGCACGTAAACGTCCCGGCGGTAAATGAAAAGTTATTTAAATCGCACTATCAAAAATCTTGTTTAAAAAAGCTTTTCAGTTTTCCCGGTTTCGCTGCAATATATTCTATTTTTACAATTTCACTCGCATGTAAACTCTCCACATAGCTTAGAGAGCCGTTGACCCCCTCGAGCGTTCCTACCGAAAACTCGAATGTAACACGCACCGTCTCTCACGGCGACGTTCCGATTAACCGCGTAGACCAACTACCCCGGTGAAGCATACTCCAGGTATCTCGATACCACGAGATAAAGGTCACTCTATCGAATTGCGGCGCCTTCTCGAGCGTGCAGGAATGGGCAACAGGTGGAGCGCGGAAAGCCACCGCCCTGATCAATACTTAATTACGCGTCGGTCCCCGTTCTACCTTTTCTTTCGCGCCCTGACTCACTCTCTGGTCACACAGTAGGTATTTCCGATTAAGGGCTTTTTCTACCGCACGCCCTGGCCCCTCCTTCGTGTCTGACGAGAAAAAAGATGGGACATCCATTTTCGGTCTTTCCTCTCCTCGCCGTTTTCCCGTCCGTTAAGCCCCGCTCACGCCGCCGCTCGCAACTACGTAGAAATTGTGTCGCGAAATTGCAGTTGCACGTGCAGCGCGGAAATGGGATTCGCTCTAATTCACGCGGCGAATTGCTCGCGCGGCAAACTCGCTCTTTTCGGCGATCCTCGTCGCGAGGCGTGCGTCTCTCTTCCTGAGATGTGTTTAGACGAATATTTTCGGCGGGCAAGTTCTAACCTCCGTGGAATGTTACAATGCGAGGTAACCTTATTGAGATGTTGATATATTGTGAGGGGAGATATCACGCCCTCCCCTTGTTCGTTACACGATCCGCTGACATCGCGTACGCAACTTTTCGGGAAAAGTTACGGCCGCTTGTTGTGCAACTTGTTGCCAGATGCGCGTACAATTCTCACACGATGTAAGAGCGGCGTTACGCCCCGGTGCTTCCGGCAACTTCCAATCGGCCGGTACGATCGAATGTCGGAAGTCGATTGTACGGTGAAGTTATTTGGAAGTACGCGCGGAGTTTCGATTAATAGACACGTCGGCGACCTCCACAACTTTTTACGACTTAGCCGCCGTATAAATAATTGCCTGTTACTATAATTGGCTGCTGCCACGGTTGTCTTATCCCGCGATAATGGGAATCGATTAACACGCCGCGATTCGACGACGACGGTACACGTGTAAGAACGATAAGTTTCATTAGCGTGCTACCAGATGCCTACCGCGTATATTTTATTGGATCACGAGGAAAGTGTCGTCAACGAGATTTTCCACGAAGTGCTTCGGATTCGCTGGCCTACTTCTCGTCCGTGGAATCTTCGATTGGAAATACGGGCTGATTTTCCCCAGACTTTTGTTCGCCCTAACTTTTCACGTCGCCGTTAAGTTTCGTAATTTCAACGCAAAAATATGATTCGTGTTAAGATAGGGCCTCCGATTGGGAGTAATTGAAATTTAACTGAAATTGAATATTTTGGTACCATTACCAATACCATTGAAGAATAAAGAATATGAGAAAGGAGTGGTACTGCTAGGTTATCGATAGTGACTGGGTGTAGCTGTCATAACTGAGGTTACCGGAAGCAAAGCGATACACGTCTGGAAGTATACTAGGAATTTTTCAAACGTTTTTTAGACATTTTACTCAAAATCAAAGAATTGTGTGAGTTAAATCAAAACTGCAACCTATAGCTTATTATAATTTCATCCACAATATTATACCGTGCTCATCACACATTATCAAGAGGTATAACACTGTATATAAGATAAGAAAATTATCTTATATGTTGGAATTTTAATCCAACTCAATTACTTCATTTTAAGTAAAATAATTTAACAATATATCCACGTGTTTCCGAACATCTTTTTCTCTGCAATATCCCTCCACACGAATAACAACTAACTATTACTTACTGTTATTCAATTTTAATGTAGTCTTTTATTTTCATCTCATGCTCCTTCCATATATTCAATGGCTACTGACAATTTGTCGCTCTGTCCGCGACAGGAATCGACGGCACGCGTGAATCTCACGGCGTCGAGCCGATATCTCTTACGAGAAGGCCAGGAATTGTCACAATGGGGACATTATTTTCGGCACGCCCTTCGTAATATCGATCGAGCCGCGGAATTCAATCGACGACCATTATTGTCGGAGAATAGTCGGAATAGTCATACGCCGACCGTTCGCGCACTCTCACACATGCCGGAATTTCAGCACGCAAACGCGCACCGAAACCGAGCTAATTCGATTGCCACTTTTCGGTGCACTGATGGACACGAATTAATAAACATCTGACGAAATGACCTTTGGCGCGGGCTGTTCGGTAATACGTTCATCGCCTTCTCATTTTCCGTTACTGCAATCCAATCACCCGAATTTACATAACGTACGTGTTAACGAGTCAGGTGTATTCTCGTCCGTATCGTACATTTATGTACAGTTTCTCCCGATATTTCGGCGGACGAACGCAGGATCGATAATAATTAGGTTTTCGATATTCAAACCTGAGATAATTAAAAACGTGTATATAAAGCGCATAAATTCGAATTAACTTGTAATATAAATAACCTGCATATTTATATCAGTCATAATGATATGGTAAAAATAGCGGATCGAAAGGACTCAATCGATCGAATGGGCAAATCGTATTACGCGGTGATACGTTGCACAATTTTAGGAATTTAATTTTAATCCGAATACTTTGAAAATATCCACGCGCAGGGAGAGAGAGAGAGAGAGAGATTCGACCCACAAAATAATAGCTCTTACATTACTACAAACGAGCCTAACCCCATTATCATTTTCGATCGCACGGTCTCGCCGCGTGAATGTTGTCGATCGGGCGGGAAAGACGCGAGAGAAAACGAGCTCCGAGGTTGAAGGACAGAGGAGAAAATAAAAGCTCTCTCGAAACGCCTGAGAAACCCGTCGACGTCGTCGTCAGCGGCGACGGTAACGCGGAGCATCATTTAACGCGAGCGGTAGCAGCGAGCGAACGTAAAATTCGCAGGATAAGTCACTGACCCGGTTAACTATCGTAACTAAGTAACGTAATTTGCACGCTATCGTATGCCCTTATTCCGCTGGGAAAAAGCGCACGTGGGAGTGCGTGCGTGCGTGCGCGCTTCGCGTGTGCCTGATGTGCGCGTTCACGTGGGGTAAATTTTACGGCGGATCCTGCGGAACAGGTTGTTCCGGCTAACGCGGTAAGGGGAGGCAGGATGGGAAGCTGGATAGGTAGAAGAGCAAGGAAAGGAGAGACCGGGAGAGTGTGTGTCTTTTTATTCCGCACACCCGACCGAGTGGTTCATCGTACTTGGCGAACTTGTTCTCCGGACTGCGCGCGTACGCTTACATATGTACGCGCGCTCGCGCGATGCTTACCACGCCATTCGCGTTAGATTCTCAGGTGAGGATCGACGCTATCGAGTAAATTGCCGGAAACTGAATTTTTCCCCACGCAGCGAGGAGAGCGACGTTATCGTTAAATTTGGATGTTGCGAGCGTTATCGAGAGTTTATCTTTGGCTGGTTTTTCCGTTCGTCGAAGAGAACATCCGAAACGTCGAGCGCACTACTATTAGCGGATTTAATCGATATCGCGAGATGGTTCATAAGAGCAAGATCCCTGTATAGAAAATTGCTTGGGATCCAATTGGGATCTAATTGGGATTCCAGTCTGACTTTCCAAAATAATTATGGAGTCTGGTTGGGAAATCTACGCGAGTTCTGGTTAGAGAAGTATAATGTTTCAAACATAGGAGGAGTCTAATATTAATAGTCGGTTCTTATATTCAAGATCGCCCCAAGTTCATTTTCAGATATATCATAACCAATAAAGTGAGCCGTACAACATCTGAAGATAAATTCGAGACGGTTTTAACAGATTCTATTTAGTCAGTGCTACATTGTCCTCTAATTATTTCTGTTTTCCATCGCTTTTACACTGCGATTGAACAAAAAAAAAACGAAGCAATTTAAGAATTTACGCTACAAGTATATACAATACATACACGCTACTTTTCTTGTAATTGAGATAAGAATGGAATTCCTAATTGGTATCGCAATATATTACACTTATTTCAAATAAATTTGGGTAATCTAATCAGAATCTTTGCTATATTTGGGAATATTTAGGAAATTTAATCAAGACCAATGAAAAAAATGAAAAAAAAAAATAGAAATCCAATGAAAAAAAAGAAAAAATCAATTTCAGATAGAAAAATAAAAATGGTTTCATTTCTTATAAGAAGTTTTCCAAATATCAGAGATTGAAATGGCCAGCTTGAATATTTATGCTTTTTAAGTACTTATATATTTGTAAAAGGCGAGTGAATATTCAAATCTTTTCAGATATTTTCTGTTCGATATAAACACAAACTTTTTCTATGTTTGGATTGAGAATATTGGAATTGGTGTCGTAGTAGGATAACCTATTTTGGGACAACCATGGGTTTTCTAATCGGAATTTATATTTCTAATCTATATTCTAATCTATATTGTATATAGGAAAATCTGGAAAAAATTCTATACGGGTTTAAATGTATCCGATCGGAGAAAAACGATGCGAGCGGACGTCGATAAACAAACATCGCTAAGTAAGTGCTATAATAATATCGGTATTCATCAGTAACTGCTGCCGTTATCAGTACGCTGATAGGACGTCCGAGGGAAGTTCCCGAACGCATTAAGGAATTAGAAGCGCGGCCGCAGTTAGCAAGGACTATAAAATACCTTAATAGTGTTCGGCAAAGACTTTAGAAGACGTCGGGGGCTCTTTTATAGCATTCGATAAGGACTCACGAGAGGAAGAGAGAGAGAGAGAGAGAGAGAGAGAGAGAAAGAGAGAGAGAGAGAGACTCCCCTCCTATCGCGCCTAAGGGAGAGACGTTATCGCGCGCGTGTAAACGCATGAACATTTACAGCGAACATTAGTGCGAAAATGAATCACTCGAGAAGACTGAATGGCGTAAACCGGCGCGAACATTCGCAACAAATATTAATGCGAGGTATAATTGTTTTCGTTGCGTTCTCGTTCCACTTCCATTACGTTTAATTTACTCCTTTGCTCTCCCTACAGGAGCGCGTGCGCACGCCAGAATGGGTCAGCCAATGGCTCGCACGAGCCGGTGTGCACGAGGCTTAATATAGCCGCGGGATAATCCGCAAATCCCCGACAACGCCATTTTCGCCATTTGTTGCTGTTGTAAATATTATGGTAATCGAGATTCGAAGCTCCAGTAACGTTGTTGGTGGCGCGTGCGCGGACGAAAATATCAATTTCAACCGGTATTATCAACCTCTCCGATATTCTGTAAGCTCACGCGCGGAAACGATTATCGGACGCGGTCGATAGTTTCTCTCTTCCATTCTACGGCTGTGCTTCGTTAACATGGCTAGAAAACGTTCTTATTAGAGTAGACGTAATGGCGGTTACGTCATAATTAGACTAATAATCCGTAACGTTGTTTCTCGCCGACGATGCGGTCGGATTTGTTAAGCGCGCGAGTCGAAATCGAAGACTCTCGAGTGAATTTTCTCAGCACAGCGCCTATCCGTCACGATTTTATATGTGATTTTTTTACCCGGCACTACTGAACCCGGTATCAGCGCAAGATGACCGCGTTTGCTGCACGATTGTATTTTAGTTATTACAAAATGTACAGGATCATAACGGGCACATAGAAAAGACTGCCTCTATCATGCTTGTACGGTCAGTCACAACAATTAGTTGTCTGAGAAGTTGTAACTTCGAATATGGGACACGGTCTTTCTTATCGACGGACGTTTATAAATCGACTGTCTGACGTGGGAGGAGACAACGACGACGACGTAGCCGCTAATAGTGGCTATCATATGCGTTATAAAATTGACGCTTCGTATTGATTCGTATTGAGCAGTCGACGAAAACGAACACGTGGTAAACGAAGAATCGCGTCGTTAAAACCTTGGTTTCAAATTGCGTTTGAACGAATTCATACGAAATAGCAAAGTGGTTGTGAAATCTGCGTTTTTACGGGATGCGGAAAAGAATATTTCTCTAATAAAATCAACTATGTAATATGTATCAGTTCAATAAGAATATTACTGAGAGAGTGTTCCCCGTTAAAATATTTCGAAACTTAATAAGGCCAGAAGGGATGAATGAAAAGTGATTGTTCTCGATAATTGCGAGGCAATCCTGCGATAAAGCCGCGTTTCCCAAATGATCGAAAATCCCGTTTCTCTTCTCATTTCATCACGGCGAGAAAGAGATAGTTTATGCGTTTAAACTTGCACCGGGTCGTTCGAGCAAAGTTCTAAATTTTGTTGTTGGATTCGCGCGAGCTTTCCTCCCGCAGGAGTTTTGGCTCACGTCGTGCCCGATCTCATCGATACGTTTACCGCCGCGAATTAGAACCGGCGTTCCGGAGAAATACGGTGCGCGCAGCGTTGTATCGGCCCACGGAGATACCTGCGGACTATGTGACTTGGCAATTTTCGATTCTGTCGATCGGAGGAGCGGTTATCGCGCATACACGACGCATTTGCTCGCGTAACGACGCGTTTCCCGCGGTTTGCGTCGACGATAATACGATATGAAGGATCGGTGGAGTTGACGCCATTCTGGTCTCTTCCCACCCGAAAAAAGCACCACAATAATACCGTGTGCGCGTGGTTGTGCGTCGCGTAAGCGATAGATATTGCGAGTAGTTGGACGAAAGGGGCGTACGCGAGGGAGGCGGTTCCTGATATCCGAGAGAGCGCAGGAGAGCTCTAAAATTACTCGCTCCGATATTAAATCTGGCGCGAGTATTGGCGCCGCTATAATTTCGGCAGGTAGAGGTCAATGCTCGTTCTAAACGCGTGAAATTTCGCGCGATCAAAAGTAATCGTGGAAATTAATTACGCGCCCGGTGAAATTGTACTACCGGTCTCTCCGCTGCTGCCTGTACGAGCGAGAAAACAGAACGTGAGAGGTGCTCCGCTTGAGAGAATTCGATGCGGGATTTTGGATTCGCTGACAACGAAGATCCCCGCCGGTGGAGATAATTGACTTCAAGTCCACCATCGACTTTCATCGAGAAATCTATCATTAAGATTAATGCCGGGACTTTTTGAACATACGAAGGGAGTTTTGCTTTATAATAGATGAAATCTTTTTTCCTTATCCTTCTGAAATGCTCGACAATTTCGAAATTTATCGTACCATTAACGAGACGTATTTTACTCTCTCTCTCTCTCTCTCTCTCTCTCTCTCTCTCGTAACGCAATTTTCGGATTCCGCCGGAGCCAATTAATCTTCGTATCCGGAATGCAATTAACGCGCGCGATACAAACAAAGGTGGGCAGACATCTTTTTTCGACACTGCCGATTTGACGTAATGATACGGAAGTCCGATTCGGGACATTTGTGAAGAATTGCGACAAACGCCCCGAAAGAAAAAAATGAACGATCAGAAATGTATATATCGTTGCGATAATCACCGTTGCTGTCGACTCTCATCCCAGATGGAAATAATTCAACGAATCGGTCACAACTTTGTACAAGTTTCAAATTCGCCTTCCGCTCGACCTTCGAGTTTTTAAAATCTTCGGAGTAATATATTCTCGCGATCTGTCAAATTTCTCCTGGGACGTGATTATTCCTTTCGAGAAATGACAGACTCGCGAGCACCAATCGCACATCCCATTGCCGATAATCGTATCAGCGTTATATTCCAGACACGCATGAGCGCGTCACGATGACACATTTATAAACGGCATGTGAAAAAAGGTATCGCGTCGCTCCAGCATCCCTTTAAGAGGATCTTAACGTCCGGTTTCATCGTAAATTTGTTAGTACTATACCTGGCTACATAGAATTAAAAACCCTTTTGCACCGTTACAATACACACGTTAATGTTGGCGGGAATAGTTATTCGAAAAAGGAAAAACAAATTATAAAACTTTTTTTGTTTTTCGAATAAAGTCGACCGTCCTCGTCTACATTGATGTGTGTATTGTAATTGTGCAAAAGAATGTTTAATTCTGTACAGCCAGTAATGAATATAGCACTAACAAATTTGCGGCAAAACAGGAGGACTCCCTTAAAGCCGCCAACTTATATCCTCCTCTAAATCCTACAACTTTTGTCTGAAACATTATTTTGTTTTGTTTTCCATTAAAATGGAACACCCTGTATATTATGTAGACCATCCGGAAAATGTCGACGGGAAAAAGATTGCCGGAAAAATCTCTCCTAATTCATCTTTTCGTAGAAATTCAGCGCGAAAGCAGTCATACGTTATCACCGTCGCTCAAAACCGCGCAATCTCGCTTAAGAAACTCCCCTTCCCGAAATTGTACGAGAAAAATATTTCAGATAGCAATGTCGCCCTCCACATATCCATAAGACGTCAGGGTCGGTCACCCCGATGGCGTCGTTTGTCATGGCCCCTTCGGTCGTCACGGGTGTCCAGATTATTCTTATGCCCGCCAATTTGTTTCTCGCAGCTGTCTCGTCGCGCCATTTCTTGTGACCCGAAGACTTACACGTGCCGCACGCAACGCGGGGGGTGAACTTTTTCAATTTTATAACGATTCCTCCTCACCCGATATAGCGACGCGGTCGTGCTGTCACGCTGTCGCGAGTCACGGTCTTCGCAGACAATGAGCAAAAAGCACGGAAGGAGAGAGAGAGAGAGAACTCGCTCCTACTGGCCGCGAAACTTTCGCGATTCGAGCGTAAGTTCGCAGCGCGAGCTTCCAAAGTTAAGGGGGAGGGGAGCAGAAATTTGATTCCAACTCGAAAATGCCGCGACCCTCAACCGCGATTCCGCTTCCTATCGCGACGAATATTTCAATACGCCGGATTCCCGAGGCGGTGGGTAGGAACGAAGGATCCGCGAGATTCGCCGACCCAAATCTGCCGCGCGTCAAGCGGAATTTCGTCAGCTCGGAGCTCCATTCTTGAATAAATGTAAGGAAGAGAACAAGGGCGGGACAGGACTCTCGCGAAAATACCCGCGTTTCAATTTTGCGGATGTAACGCGGCAGAATTCACGCGACTTTATAACAAAGTTGTTACATGTATCGACGTAAATCCCAGCTGATAGGAACCGAAAGGAACCGCGAAGTGTGCGATATTCTCGATCGCGTTTCATTTAAATTGAAAAGGAAGACGAACGATGGCCCGGGGCCATTTCCCACTTTAGTTAGCCAAGCGGAGAAATAGTTCTTCCGCAATTGAGAACGGCCGTTTCTCACACCGCAGCCCGGAAACTTGCGAGAATATAGCGTTACGTAATACCTCCTCGAGCGAAGTGCTGCGACGGAATCGATCCTTTGAACCTCCGCTCTAAGGTCACGATAGTTGTCGTATCGATCCGCCGCGGGTGTTTATCGATTGATCGTCGTCCGCTGCTTATCCGATCGCGAGAACGCGGAATGCGAGCCCGGCTCGTTAATTGATTTCGTCCTAATTGCTACACTCGGCCCGTCTTTAATTAGACTCAATTAATCTCGACGGTATATATCCTTGACTAACGATCGATATCAAGCGTGGGAGCGGCGCGCGCCCGCCTTTCATTAAGCAGCGTCGGCGTCGATTAAAGACGGTATTCGCGCAAAGATGACGCTCGCTGTTTACGCGCCCCTCGCCAACAATACGGCGATCGAGATATATTTCGGCCGTAAATTACGCGGTTCGTTGAGAGCGCTCTGTTCCGGTGAGGTGAGGTTTCATCGAAAGGAATTGTGAAAATGCTCATAACTGACGTGTTTCCGATGTATATCGCCCCTTCCGTGCCTCTTTCTATGTATACCCGTGGAAAAATATCTACGAATGTAGAAAACAAATATCGATCTTTCCTCGCGAGCGAGAATCACTCGGAATGAAACGAACGAACTGGGAATAAAACGCCAGGCATTCACGTGAACGTCGCAGTCGTGTCAAATTATTGCTAAACAAGAGCCTCCGAAACGCGCTGCCATTATAACGTAGTCGCGATGAGAGATTATTACGGTGACTTTGATCGTTCCGATTGAAATTATTCCTCGGGTCAAGAAGAAAAAAGTTTACGCTCGAGATCCCACGGAAAGAACAGCTTATTTTGTTCCGAGCAGTCGACCTGCGCTTGTAACAAAAGCTTCCGAGCGCGGACAATGGTAATTACGAGCGGAAAGTGAGCTATTTGCGAGCAAAGTTGTCCACAACTTACGTAGCGCGTTTATACGCGCTCTCTCCTGTCTGCGCCTCTCTCTTCTTCTCTCTGCACCATTTGCGGCGCGCGCATAGGCTCGCGAAAATTAGAACTGGCTGGATAGCCAGCCGGCTCGTCCTGCGACTTTACTCACCTGCAAAACAAGAACACACGAGTTAATTACGTTGCCGCAGATCGTCCTTACGCGGATAACAAGCCGTGTCGCCCACTTTTGCATTGTCCGCGCGTTGGCTTTTCACCGCAAATTTCGCCCTATTTTAAAAAGATATCTTTTATTCTAGACTGTGCCGCTACGTTCGCCGCCTGACTACTACCCGGAAAATAATCCGATACTATCCGGAAAAATCGGAGAATATCGGATACCCGAATAGCCGGGAGATAGTCGAAATCTGGAGAACGAGTGCTATGCCCGGAATATCGAGTATTCGAGGAGTACCCGACTGCTTGATGTAATAAGTCGAGAAGTCTGAAAAAGCGCAATTCTGAGGTACACAGACGGATGATACTCGAAATCACCGGGAAACTGAATACTTGAGCGGCCGTAATATCCGGAGCATTAGTCGGGTAAATTAAACTCAGGCTATCCGGCTAATATTCATGCAATTACCCGAATGGATTAGGTCTGCGAGATAAAATGCAGCCGGGATAAATGGGGATTTTTGCCATTTCTGACCGAGCGAACGCAAAATATTCATCGCCTATATTTAAATGCCGCGCGTCTTTCCTTTTCACCGACAGAACATAATACGCAATTTTTTATCCCGATGTATTTAATATTATCGAGGCCCTTTATAACTTATGACAAATTTCAGCGAGTTTCCAAATTATTGTGACGAACTATATCACGTCTATGTTGTATCACTTCGACTATTATTTTTCTAATACAGGCTGTACCTGAACTGGAACAAACTTACAGGACGGATTCTATGTTAGAAAATAAATAAAATAAAGTGTCTCCGCAAAAGTTTAGTTTTTGCGATACAATCTTCAGGAGATGACAACGATGAAAGAAAATAAGTCGCGATAAGCAACTTAAGAATGTTAATATCAGAATTTTTCCCACTTGTTTTCGAAGATAATACTTGAATGAATATTTCTCAATATTAACCGAAGAATTATTCATTGTGAATAACGAAGCAATATTCGACAACGCGCATTTTTGCTCCACAGATTGTGTCAATTGTGTATTAGGATATAAGGAAGACAGACATTTCGAATAATTTTTGAAACAGTATATATATCTAGTTACTTATTTGTAAGACACAATTTAACGGATAAAATATATATATATATACAGGGTGGACCATTTTAATCCATCCAGTCGAATATTTCGAAAACCAAGCCCGGGAGAGAAAAATTTTTCAGACAAAAGTTGTTTGGTTTCGAGGGGACCATAAGACGGTACCATTGGTTTGACCTTGAAGAATTATTTGAAAGTCACATGAAGGTCACCTCAATTTCTTTTAATG
>NW_014555324.1:761934-822020 GCF_001313825.1 Dinoponera quadriceps
CTCGAGGTCAGCTACAAGAATATGTAATAAAAAATAGAGGATGCCATTAAAAAAAATTGAGGTGACCTTCATGTGACTTTCAAATAATTCTTCAAGGTCAAACCAATGGTACCGCCTTATGGTCCCCTCGAAACCAAACAACTTTTGTCTGAAAAATTTTTCTCTTCCGGGCTTGGTTTTCGAAATATTCGACTGGATGGATTAAAATGGTCCACCCTGTATATGTTTATTTAAGCGAAATTGCGGCAGCTATTCTTCAGAAATTTGAAGATATACATTTACTTAGACTTTATTAAGCATAGAATCCTGTGTGTGAGTTTGTCGGTGGAGTTCAAATACGTCCTGTATATCGAGAGAAATAGATGTTCTATATACTATTTATAAAGTATGTAATTTCAATATCAGTCGAGGAATATCGTCCCGTTTTTACATTGAACAACCTGTCCGCACGGCGAACGATAATCCAGTCGCTAAGGTTACGGAGCTCGCACGTGCCGTCGTCATCTTTAAGGGACTACGAAGAGATACGCGCGGTGCCAGGTGCTTGCCAGGTGGAGAATCCACCTGCCTACAAGCTGCTCCCTAAGATTTCCCCCTCATTTGGCGCGTGCGCGAGTCTTCTCTCTTGAGAAATCGGAGCCGGCTGCAAGCCGCTCGATCACGAGCAGTCATTATTCCTTTTTGTTGCGTTTTTATGTAATTAAATCAAAATCGTCGAATGTGTGTGCACAAGAGTCGAGAAAAAAAACAGGACCGGTCCTCAAGTCATGTCGACGTCGGTATTGAATCCTTAGAGCCGTTTGTACGCTCGATTAGTTCCCGTGTTTTACGAGAATGAAGCGGTACAAAATTGCAATAATTACGTCTCGTTTAACGGTGATTTATTCGCCTCTGTTTATGGCAAAAAGCTGCGTATTTTTGCCCGTTAGTCTCACCTAATGATGATAACGAGTTAAAATTCATTTGGATTTAATTATTTCACTTTTATAGCTCAAAACGCGAAAGACTATTGTGATTTAACGAATTACTTCTACTTGGGAACATGAAATAATTAAAAGGAACTTCACAGTAGTGACTCGTCGTTACTAATAACGGGCAGAAAGTAGCGTAACTAATCTGGGATTAAGTATCGTTTTATCCCTCGAATTGATCGGCCGTCCATTGTTCCGGCGCACGGGTAGGTTTAGGACAATTCTAGGGCGTAACGCGCGGTTTGCTCTCGCTTAATGAATCCATCGGACGCGATAAATTATTACGCGACCGCGCAATCGATAAGAACTCGACGCCGAAGGGTTAACGAGCGTCCGATGACCTCCGCCCGAGTCCATAGGGTGCGAGGCACGGTTCATGAACAACGTAATACGCGCGACGACTGCCATTATGGGGTATTATACATTATCCCGGTTTACACGTGCGACAGCAAACAACGCGACGTATGCACGCGCGTGAGTGAGTGAGTGAGTTCGTCCGAGCATGGGTGGGTGGTGGTCCACCACGTGTGCACTCTTCTTGCTTCGACGCGCCTTGTCGACCCGCGAGAGTGCATTATTACGGTCGCCGTTGAAGCGGAGAGCTGTAATGGCGAGCAAATCCGCAAAACCTTTCCTAAACTCGATGACTTGACATTTCAATTGTTTTCAAAAACATGATTATTCCCTCCGTCTTGCTCGGAAGAGAGATCGACGATTACAATGATACATTTAGAAATTTCTCTCGAAAATATATAAGAGCGACTCAACAGGGTCAAATTTTGTGAGGGCGTAGAACTGGTTGAGGTAAACAAAAAAGTCTCTTACCATTTTGTAAATAACGCGCAAACTTTTGAGTTGTTAGTTAAAGAAGTATCTACATACGAAGAAAATATTATAGTAAAAATTACCACATGATTTTGTAATGTTAGACCATATTGGAATTATAACTGATATGTGCATTGTAACCTTTAATATTTCATTAAACGCGTCATTAAAGATTACAATGATAATGATTTCGGTCAAAAATACGATATATAATATAGAAAGAGAAAATTTTGTGGTAATTTTTATTATAATACTTTTTCCATATGCACGGCTATTTTCAACAATAAGTTATTTCAAGAACAGATAACCTGCAAATAGTAGAGGTCTTTTCATTCACATTGACCTAAATTACAAGTATGTGACGGATGTATCCTTTCTGTATTATCGGTTGAAAAGATTTTCCCTCCTATTTTATACTTATTCATACTGCAGAGAACTTTTGTTCCATCAAAGTAATTCAGTGAAACGCGCAATTCGCCATCGCCGTGAGCCCCACCCGTAAGACGAGTTTTTCCAGAATGGAAGGGCAGAAAGTGCGGTTTCCCTTTCCCCGAAAGTTAAGATGTCGTCCAGTGATTGATAGTATTTTCCTAAGAACCTTCCGAGAAACATGGATCAGCGAGGTAAAAGCAGACGACGTCGTCAGTCGGCTGAAACGCGTGACGCTATGCATGACGCGTGACACGTGAAAATCGCACGCGTGAGGTACGTTCGCGCAAGAAGGACGAAACTTTTCCTCGAGACAGACGGTGAAGAGCGCACGACCGTGATGCTGCGCGTTCGTTCCACCGAAACGTAATGAAACGGAATCCTACTCCGACGCGGAAATGGGTGTAGCAGGTGCTGTTGCAGGTGCAGCGCCTCTTCTCCCTCCCTCTCTCTCTGCCGGCTCGGCGGAATTACCGAAAGTAAACTTTCCACGTGTAATGCGGTTAAGCCATAATCGGATCTTCTTCCCTCGATACGGAGCGTTGCCTACCTACCGCCGGGCTCTTTAGAGGCCGGATACTACAACGTAGTTATTCCACTTCCGACACAGAGACGCCCCTTCGTATAGCGACGGTAGTATTAGTAGCGGCGGTGGGTGGTGGTAAATGGCGAGCCGGGGCTATTAAGGATATAGAAGTCAGAAGTCGAAACTCGGAACGTGGTTTCCGATGCAGAGCGCGCGGCTCCTACTTAGCCGATATCAAAGCGATAGCCTCTTAAATGTTAAGTAAGATGTAAGATCTAAGACCGCGTATAACTTATTCAGTTCGGCTTAACAGTTCCGCAAACTGCCATAGACGAATGGTAGCCGTACTTCTTACGAGAATATCGGACCGTGATCTCGGTGCTCTTGTATGTGAGAAATGTTTATCGAACAAGATACGACGATGTTTAATTAATTAAGCGCTGACGTGCAATAACGGGCAGGCTGCTTTCCAAAGTGCGATCAGTATTGTATTATCACTGAGAAGTAGCCAATAGTCACTAATGATCACAGTTATAAGTACAACATTGCAAATCAGTAAAATTCCCCTATGAAAGTCTGTTAATGGTAGCAACTGTCTGCACCGGAGAAATTTAACTGCAGAAATAGTGAGAAAAGATTTATTTTTTATTATCTTAATCCTACTCTTAAAGTTTTGTCAATGATTTTGTCTGAAATATGTTTAATTATGTTTAATCAGTTTATGTCGCATTTGAAAAACACACTTATTCTGATGGGACTCGAAATTCGGAACCTTTAATTCTTGAGTCTGCTGCCATACGAACCACTACGACATATGGTTGATTGTACATATGATATGTACATATATTTTTACTACGGCATGGCGTGATTTGCGATAAATCTTTCACTGGCGAAAATCAGTTGAAGTATCGGACAAAAGAGCGAAGTGGAAGAATTTCTATTGAAAAGTAATGAATGTTCGCTGATTCAATTAGTGACGTTTTCACTGATTCAGCTTAAGAGAGTAGGTGACAGTTTACCGATTGATGCAACTCGATCATTCTTTCGCAGAGGACGTAACATCGCCAGCATTTTTCTTTCCGTGACACGAAATAACTATCGATGGTAATCTCTCGAAAGGATAAAGCGCAGTGAGGCTTAAAAATAGATTTGTGCGCAATTTACGCGGATGCTGCAGGTGCGAATCGAACGTTTTATTCTCGTTCTCTTTTTAGTTTTTTTTTTTTTTCAAATCCGAGGAAGATAACGGGTAACGATGGGGGTATCGTTGATTACGCGTTGTCCGATCTAAATTAATACCCGTGCGGCAGACGAGAAAGGGCGAGCTCGTGTCTTGTGATTAGTGCGCGAATTGACTAGATGAAATTGCAGCTTCCAGTGCGCTACAGCCGAAGAAAGTTTATCCAGATAAATTGACGTGATAAATATATTCTATTTTATCGTCATTATGACTCGCAATCTGCTTCATGCGAATTCCCCACAACACGCAGCTTATCGGTTTTATTATTTTCAGTCTGTTGAAAAATCAATTAGCACCACTGTATTACTATAACCGAGAACACAACAGAGAACAGGTTAATACTTGAGATAGCTACTAACGTTTTAACCGCGTCGGATTATTCTCAAATAAAGAAAAAAAATCAACGTTACTTTATATACAAATTGAGATAAAAAGACTACAGACAAATTATGACGTCTGATCTCACTCAGGGAAAACCGTTTTCTAAAATTATCGACGAGTCCGTCGTCGAGATTCTCGATTCTGCCAATAACCCGTTCCTGAAAGTTAAGAGCAATCCCTGGCTCGCGCTATTTCCAGGGCGGGTCGTCTCTCCCGATTTAACATCCGCGCCGCTTTTATCCAGAAGGCGAAGAAAAATTTTCCGCGAGCGTTTAACGCGCAACATATTTCGCACGGCGCACGTGTAACGGGAAAGTAGCCCCATGCGAGGCGAAAGAAGGCATCGAACGGAAAATAATGAAAAACCGTGTCACGCGTGGCGGCGAAACTATGTCTGTATGCTTGTGCGATCGGTGCTGAGCGAGAAGAGAGAGCGGAAGAAGACGAGTCGATGATAGCCGACGAGATTCAACCGGGTACAAATTACTCTAGCAGCCTGTCTTCCTGGATTAGCCGGCTCATCCAGTCGGAGAAAACGAGTTTCAGCGGATCACGGTCTTTTAAGACGAAGTCGGTCGGGAGTAAAAGGCCAATGAATGCCCGGCCATTAACGATACGCGATTATAACGGATGCGTAACGCCCGTTTAGCATATTCGCAAGTTCGTCGGGCGCACGGGGAGCCCGATTTTCGCGTAATGTTGCATCATAACGCAGTCTGTTGTCAGAAAAGCGATTGCTTTGGGAAATCGCCCGGTAGCGCGTTTCACTTAAAGTAATTTGCGCGGCTGCAGGAGCGTTTAAATCCAGTTAAATTCACTTTTCTCGCGGACCGCTATTTAATTGGAAATTTATTTGATACGCGTATAAAGGAGAAAATTGCTCTCGATCCGTTCTGCGTAATCAATTTTTAGATTTTTATCCGGAGCGTAACTCCAAGGAGAATAACGAGTTAATTTTCAGCTCGTAAGAATTGCGAAAGATCGACGGTGAAAATCGCGAAAATTCGCCTTTACCGAGAATTTAATTATATATATAGAATGTATCTCATTACAATCAATTATGTAAACAAGTAGGATGCCGTGCGAGTGGATTTATGCGAAGAGTGCATTGAAAGAAAAGGGTTACATTCAAATAAATTTTTTGCTAAGGGATATTGGAGTAGTTATTTTATTTGGATTGAGTAAATATTATTTGAATGTAGCACATTGAAAGAGAAAAGTGCTACACACATTTAAATAATATTTATTTAATCCAAATAAAATAATTACTCCGATATTCCTTAGCAAATATTTACTTGAATGCACTTTTTTCTTTCAGTGTAGTTGGCTACGCTGGGAAAAATAAATATAAATTTATTTGTAGGAAATAAGATTTATTTCACAGAAATAAGGTGTGTTTCTGTAAAGTAAACCTTAAAATAACAGTGCCTGAATACATTCTTATTGTCTTGAAATATGAATATTCAAACTTTCAACATGGAATACATTTTATACATATATCGAATATGTACAAATATTTTATGTTCAGAAGTTAAATATTTAAAAACAAAAATAACAAGAATATCCACAACAGATGTTCAGTCGTCGGTACTTTTACTCATAAATACTTTTTTCTCAGCTTTAACCTCACACGCGTAATATTATATACCGTATTAACAATAATATTTAGATTACCGAACATTGAGAATAAATCATCGAAAACTAACATACGACCACCAATATGCGTGAACATTATTCGATGTATGAAACAAAAATTTTAACAAAGTTCGCGCGAGAACGACCAACGGTTCCAACTTTTGAGCCAAACAATCGACCGAGCTGCATTATCGCGACAGAGACCGCATCGTTGACGCATCGGACCGATCTGGGTTTATCGGTCGAATCGATACCGTGCGTCTTTCCCGTAATCGACGGGATTCGTTACGATAATGCGTTTCTCTCCAGTGCGCGACGACGTGTCGATGAATGCGGATAACACGGCTAAAACGTCTCGGCAGCGCATCGACAACAATGCGCCTTGCGACGAGGCTTCACCCTTAGGGGCGTACCACCACGGCGATGGGAGCACCTCGTTCGCGTATTACACCGGCGCACGCTCCGGTTTACGGCGTTATACGGCCGCTCTAATTATCGGGAGACGCGCGCGTGCATAGAAGAGCGAGCGAAACGCGCGCTTCTTTCTCACGCGCTGCACCGTGGGACGCGCGCGCCGTGCCGATCTCCCGCGTAATCATCGTAATCGCAAGAGAGTACAACGACGCCAAAATCTCCATAATCGAACGAACCCGCGTGAGAGAGAGAGAGAGAGCACGTTCGCTACCTACGCCTGAGACGCCGCGAATCCGTGAGGAAATCGATAGCCGACTGTTCATACGGGCTATCCCGCCCTTCTTTTCGGCACTTCCCTCCTGAGGCGCGAGCGGATGAGACGGGATTTTCAGGGGGTAGAGGAAACATTTATTATACCGGGGCACAAGCTCCGATGGAGTAAAGCTGAAGGGCTCGGCGCAACTGGCGTGGTCTAACCCACTTTTTCAAGAGCTTAAGAAAATTAGTCTTAAAATGGAGTAAGTTGGGGGGGGGGGGGGTNAAATTTTTGTGAAATAGGTTGGACAACCTTTGAGCCGAATCCTTTGTTAATACACACAGAAAATGTTTCTTGTTATAGGAAGCGTTGAAATCTTTAGCATATAAAGGTATGAAAGCTTTAAAAGCGGTAAGCAGAAGAGCATAATAATAGAGTTCGAGAGAAAGAAACATATATATTTGATATGTGGAAACAAACCAACGTAATTGAATAAGATAAACTAGATTAGGAAAATTGACAGTGAAAAAACAAACGTTGCTGGAGTAATTAAATGTGGAATAACAGAAGCAGGATGCGCTCTCATCAGCATATAAACAAATTCATTCGGATATAATTAGATGAGGAAGAGAAGGACAAAGAGAGAGAAAATACCTATTATGCTCTCGAATAAATCCTTCCTGCGCCGCAACTAAATAAAAGCAGAAAATACACAGTGCATAAAATAACAGTGAATATAGCGACGTAACAAATAGTAATTAAGAGATGAATTTCCAACTGTTAAACGCGAGAGAGTATTACCGCGAAGACAACTTCAAGATTACGTGCAGTAGGAACGTCGACAAATAATAATATCCGACGAATGAGAATTATATATATATGTATAAATAAATAAATAAATAAATATATATATATATATATTTATATGTGTGTGTGTGTGTATAATATGGTGCTTAGCATCACAAGAAATTACAAGTAATTACTATGTACAAGATGTTCAATTTTTCACGAACAAATTACGAATCTCGTGCAGACAGAAGAAAGAAAGAAAAGAGGTTAGTTACCCGCATTAAAGATCCGAAACGGAAAAGGTCGAAGGGCGTAGAAGCGAGGTAAATGACAAAAGCCCGGCAAGAAACTAATGGCAGCGACGAGTTAAGTGAAGGAAAGACACACACGAGGACCACGGTGACCCCGAAAGAAAACGGCTAATGACACCTACGCGCAAACACGCATCCGGTGCACTTCGGTGTGCCGCGCGGCAGAGAGGCGGGGTCATTCTCACGCGGTGTAATTTCGCCGACACAGAATCGGCGTGGAAACGTCGGATCGGGATGACGCGAGTCACACGGCCGCTTAATTATCCATAGCTGGTGGTGCCCGAGCGGCGCGAAAGTCGCGAACACCGTGTACACCGCGCATAAATTGCTGCGATGCGCTCGCGAAAAGAAGAGGAAAAAAAGAATAGGAGAAGAAACCGCGAGAGGTATGAGCGATTTCCGCTACCTGACGTTTCTTCACCCTCTACGGGACGTATAAATTGCACGTTATTAAATCGCTCGATGGTATTAAACCGTCAGATGTAAGCCGTAGTGCACGATCATGCCCCGGTTCTTGCTACCGAGCCCCTTAAAAATGTATTAATGCGTTCGAGGAAAGAACTCGGCCATTCATGAATCGGCGAGCTATACCGGGTGCGCCGGAAATCGTAAGTCAGTTTAAATATTAACATCTTGCGACGGAAGAAACAATTGGGAGACATGCGTTATAATTACATATTTGGACTCTCGCTCTTTAATCTCGCGTCTTTGCTCACACGAAGAGCATATGAGAAGATATGGTTTCCTCATATTATTACTATTATATGTATACATACGTTACTATTTAATATGTAAATGTGTTGAATTAATATTACTAGTTTTTATTTGCTGAATCAATATTACGTTATCTTTCTTAGAGAAAAACAATTCGCGCTTAATCTTTCGACCGCATTACGGATCAGATAATGAGCATTTAAAGAGCGAAGAGAAGTGCGCGATCTGGGTTTTTACCATTCTCGAAAAATCGTTAGAGAGTCGCTCCATCCATTAGACACGGTATGAAAAGCCGGTTAGTGCACGTTTCGGAGCTATCCGAACTTGATACAGGATCAATTAAACCTATAATGTATAGTCGGTATATAATTTCACAATCAAAATTATCTTTTTACTAAAAATTTATATATGTACACGAGTAAGCATTGTGATTACGCGAGACTCTTTTTGTTGGAAAAACTAGATAATCGATTATCTCTGCTATTTTCTAATAATATATTACAGAACCGAACAAGCAAAGATGTCAAACAAGTCAAAATGGTTATGAAATTTCTATTTGTTCGGTTCCGTTAGAAAACAGAAATTAGCCAACTCACACCTCTACGTGTGCCGCTCATTGACTCAATGGAAACATGCGGAAAAGTACGCGACGAACAAATGTGAGTTTGACTGCCTTGAAGGTTCGAAGTGTTTTTGGAATATTGATCGTTGTGATCGCGCTCGGCGCTCAACGACGAGTGGCGACTGTTGACGATTGATGGGAAGGGATGATTTTGCCCTTCTTGCCGATTGTTTTGATATTCTCATGCGTCGTATATTTTTCCGTTGAACTGAATGTTACACTATGTTTATACAGATGTTTCTCGTTGACTTTTGGAATATTCAATCAAACTTTCATCAGCATCGCATTAATTAACACGCATTTCAATCGAATTATATCTACATGAGTTTCAGTGTCACGAACTAGCGTTCGGAGTGCTGAAATGCTGGATCGGAAAGCCAGAACAGAGATCGTAAAATGCCGAGACACGTGCAACGATGCATCAGATATTTTTCAAGATTAATTAGAGGTAAAATTTATCTGTATTAATTATTTAATATTCGCTTGTCGCACGTATCCTATCTACAATTAGGTGAGTTACGTAATTAATATATTGCTTATTCACAGTGAAACAATCAAGGAAAACATAGGAAGGCCTATAAAGAGCCGAGCATAGGTTGTGTATAAATTTATATGTGAAGATAATATGTTTGACGGTGTTATCGTACGCGTTGATGGATTTGCCAGACTTTTAAACGCATGTCAAATTTATAATCCCAAACCTGTATCCTAGTTATTAATTAAATTCTAAATTTAATCCTAAAAACCTATCAAACCTTCCAAATAAACTTATCCACACTAACAAATTGCGCTCAGCTTTTTATAGGCCTTTCTATGTTTTCCTTGATTGTATATCTTAAAAATCTATTCAACAATTCAGTTAAAAATAAAATTAAAATACTTAAAGGGTAAAACACTGAGATAATAAAATGTTACATAATTATAGTCTTTTTTAAGGGCAATTCAACGGAAAAATTGTATTAAATAATTATTTTTAGCATCGAGGTAGAACAATAGGCTAAATAGGTAGACTGTAAACGTTATATCTCGAAATTCTCTGCTGGTCCTTCACGTTTGACGGAATTTATAGGGTTAATGCAGAGCCGAAATTTCGACTCGAGTTTACTGTCTCTTCGTTATCGTATGACGTATTACAACTTGCAGCACGCCACTTTAAGTACATAAAACTGGAGTTTGCTCAACTTAAGTCATACATCTGTCTATAGAACTTTCGTAACCACGTGTTACGCAAAACTGCCAAAAGGTGATTCAATGGATTTAACCTCCGCGCGGAAGTTACACGGCGCGAATAGACGCGTTACTTCACGAGTGGAGTGGAATATCAGAACGCGAGAGAATGCAAATGCTGAAAATATGTTAATGCAAACGTCCGTCTCAATGGGGAATGTGTATGGCAATACTTGTCCCGAGCAAGAGAATTTTAAATTTATGCCGCATTCCACTTTTAACCCCCCGCAAATCCTGTCAGACTCATTCGGTCCTGCGGCGAGCGCGCTTAGGATTAAAAGCGGCAAATCAGAGGAGAATAGTTCATCCTACATTTTCGCTTTTTGTCGCTTTGTCGCAGAGCGTGCTCTTCCTTTCTCAACCGTGGGTTTAGATCTACATATTTCGGGATCTCACAACTGGAATGGTTAAAACGGTCTCTTCTCTTTCGGAGAGATTTTGACGACAAAAAAATACACCAACCCATCTGCCACTGGCGGAAATTACGAAATTGCCTCCGAGCGATCTTCCCGCCATAGATTTCAATCTCGAGTAGATTATTCTCATTGTTACCTGGTACATTACCCCCGCGTCTTAATCCACAAGACTGCGAAATCAAAATGTTACCCTTCGGGCTAAAATGTAACAGGAAAAACGCCGTAAATTCCGTCTCGCGCTAGAACATCTTAAAAAAAAAAAACATTTCGCTGATTTGCATCTCTGCTCTCTATTAACCCTCGAGCGACCAATTTCCGCGGGTCGAAAAGTTGGCAAAGAACGCGACGAGCCACACATCGAAAGATTCGCTCGCTGGGCTCGAAGCGCCGGGCCCCGATGCGGCCTCGCTGCAGCCCGCGGTAACTGCGCGAGACATTCATCACTATGACGGTGCATACACAATAGATAAAATTTGCGCAGCGCCGGAAGGAGGGGAGTCCAGGCAGGGGATCGTTGCGAAGTTTCAGCCGTCCTTGCCGTCTAGGAGAATGAGGTGGAGAGGAAATCCCTTGTTTAAACAAAGGCACTTTGTACGTCCGGGGGGCCCGACGTACGTCGCTCCGTTTTCCGCGAACAAATGCGACTACTCTTTGGATACTTTAATCCCGGGGATTGGCCGTAATTTATATCGTTCGTCCGACTACGCCCTCACCCCCTACGGTTGTCCTCTCCCGCGCAAAACTCTTTTCCTCCTTTTAGATCCTACCGTCGCCGTTGCTACCAGTCTATTTGTAAACCGACGTTATCCTCGTTCCAAGTTGAAGCTCCCTCGCGCCGATGCCGCGTTCGTTTAGCGCGAAAATACACGACGATCGTAAAACAATCAAGCCGCTTATTGAACACGGATGCAAGTTACGGCACACTAGCCGCCGCCGCTGCCACTAGCCATTATTCAATGTCGCTTTTAATTGCGACGTCGCGGTTCACCAATAAGAAGGCGCGCTGCTAAAAGGACGTTTCGCTAAAGCCCTTCTCGCGCGCCCGTGATTTATTCGTCTCTATGACACATTGATACGCCGAGATATTTATCATTTCCCTCGTAAGTTTCTTAATTTATCCCGCAATTTAAATCGTTGGTCGACGTAAGACCGGCACTAGAATAATTCGCAACAACTGTTCTCCAGCTGCCTTCTTACGAGGGATATTCAACCGCCTGTGACCGGGAAACAACTTCCCCCGGATCTTGCGACGAATTTCAAAGAATATAGGTCGCTCCGTCTAAATTCCGGATGTTGAGCGTCGTCGGTGATATTAACGGGACGTCAAAGGACAAAGCAAGACAAATACACAACAGCCACGTAATACAGGCCGTATATGTACAAATTCGAAAAGTGCGACAAAACTTTTTCTTCAAGTTTTCAATGATAAATTTCTTCATCTTCAAGAGTTCTCCCTCTCTCTTTCTCGTTTAATTTGTGCGAATTATTTTGGTCGCAAGAGATCCCGTCGACATTTTAATCAGCGAGAAGATGATTTCGTCGGGCCCCCCGGGTCGATGGTGTCGTTATACGGTGCGGTTAACATCTTGGCGAAGGATAACGTGTCCTTGCCACGGTTTCAACCCTGTGGCGCATTATCAACCGAGCCACCTCAAATTCTACACGTACGCGGAGCGACGTGAATACCTTAATTAGGGATTCCTTAACCATGCATCACTTCGCGCATAGCGAAAGACCGTATAAGACGGTGCGAGGATACTATGGTACGTGATACCTTCGATAAAATTTCTTCGCGTTGAAAGCGCCGGTGAGCGGTGAGTCGAATAAGCGCGCGACGAAATCTAGGCCGTGATTGTCGTAAAAATTGCGCGCAATGCGGATATTTTTCGTGAAAAGTCGCTTACTCTTTTCCAAATTTACTTGTTCAAATGCTTAGATTAACCCTCACAATAAAAAATATTTTATACTTGTGTTAAAATCGGCTCTTGTTAAAATTTTGCTGTTAAATTTTTGATATGTTCGTGTATTAATTTAACATATTGTGTTTATGTTAACATAGAAAGAATAGTGATAATTTCTAAATATTTGCATGATAATTTTATTTCGATATTTAATGCTGAGTCGATATTCAACGTGTATAAAATATCACATTTTATACTTCAGTATCGATTAACATATTAATTTTGTGTTAATTTTTCACATAATATTTATATTACTTTTTAACGTATTCAGCCTGTGTTAAATTAACAGAAAAATTTTCGTGGACCGTTTGGGATATGTAGAATATGTTAAGTTCAGCACAGAATTTTTCATCGAATACATGCAATCGCATGTATAACAAGATGGGTCCAAACTATTTTCCAATTAATTTTTTCAACTTTTATTCTCGCAAGTTAAAAAAATATTTAAAAGTAAATAAAATATATCATAAAATATGTAAAATACTTGAACGCCTCACTAGAATATGGTCCAATCTTGTTATTCGAGAGTTAAAACTATCCTGCCGATCTCGCAGGCAGACCCCTAACGGGGACGCCGTCAATCGATGCCGCGGACAAATTAAGCAGCCGGTGCTGCGATTAAAGAGCCGCGCTCGATTCGAGCGAATCCGCGTTAATCGAACGCAAGCGCCTCGAGCACGTCGAATATCGACAAGTACGGGATAACTACTTGCCATAGTTTCTCCTGAGGATAGTTGGGCGTTATATTGACGTCGTGGCGCGCGCTCGGAATCCGATACACCAAAGGGATGCCGACGCGACGGCCTTAATCCGAAACCGCCTTAACCGCCGCACGACCCCTTCGCGGATTTACCGCAGGGCCCCTCCCGAGGATAGAATAGTTGTGCGTGCGCGCGCGCCGGACAATACGACGAGCGTCAAATTGTGAGAATACACGATAGGGGACATTTGAGCCCGGCCATGGTTGCTGCTACCGTCGTCGCGCGCTTGAAAGGGGAGAGCCCGGAAACTTGGCCCCGGTTGTGCGGTCAGAGCCGGGCCTTTAGCCGCACGCCCAAGTATTAACGTACTAACTGGGTAATGAACTTAGCCCGAGAACGCACGTATAGCCCGAACCACTGCCTTGCGCGTACCAGAGAAGAAGGGAATACGGTTAGCTCGAATGACCCGCCGGCAAAGTCACGGCTTTCGCCTCTGGATTGCGTTACAGCCTGACATAATCGTCCTCGTTAGCGACGCGAACGCTAACGCCGTCGTTCAGCCGGAGCGACGTACGAGTGTGCTCTGTCATTCCGGTAGAATCGTTCCGGACAATTCATTTCACAAGTGAAGACGTTAAAGACAGACAGGGTGGGTGAATGATATTTCGGTAGAACAATTTTTATCCTACGCAGAGTACTACAGTAATATTTTTACGAGTAGGATTGAATGATCAGCCAATTACGAGATATCGAAAAATCAGGACTTTTAATAAAGCATAAATAAATTAAATAAATAAAATATTTATTCATTATTATCAAGATCAAAACAACAATCAATTAATCGGGCAAAATCGATCGAACAATTAACTGAACATAATTTTATATTGTCTTCTAGTATGTATAATCATTAGTTTATATGTAAAAACAGGCTGATAGAATTTTCGAAATAAAATCAATGAGTAACCAACGGGACATAACTTTCTATATTAAGTTTCGATATAAATAATCATTGCATCTAAAATTAAACTTTTGGATATTTTTGAAATAAAATTAAAAGAACAATCGATGGAACATAAAATGTAGAATTATGTATTTAAGAAAAAATAAATAAATAAATAATTCCAATAAAAGAAACAATAAGATTTGTTTAATTAAATAAAACTAAAGTAATAATTTCTTTAATCGATTACTAACTGTAAAAGTAAGAATATGAAATACTTCAAAGCTTGAAATTATATTTATATCATATAATATTATATACAGGGTGCGGCGAAAGGTATGCCCTCATTTTGGAGAGCAATCAATAAAATACTATTAAATGTAGAGGATTGGAAATTTTTTTATTACCTTTGGTACTTCAAACAGTTTTTTTACATTAACGTTTAAAAACGATATCTGCAAGATGGCGGCCTCCAGTAGCAATACACTGATGTAGCCGATTTTGGAAGCTTCGGGCTGCGTTTTGGCACATCTGAATCGGAATGGCGTTCACCTCTTCGATGATTCTCCTTTTCAGTTCTTGTAGGGTATGGGGACGATGCTTGAAGACTTTTTCTTTCAGATACCCCCACAAGAAAAAGTCACAAATGCTCAAATCGGGCGATCTTGCTGGCCACCCCAAATCACCCCTCAGAGAGACGAGTCGAGTAGGGAACATTTGCCTCAGTTTCGCCATAGAAATGCGGGCTGTATGCGCTGTTGCTCCATCTTGTTGAAACCAAATTTCCCCCAGATTTGTCTGTTCACTCAACTCCTGCAATTTAGGCTCAAAAAAGTTTTCCAGCATGAAAACATAACGTTGAGCTGTAACTGTAACAGTATGGCCATTTTCCTCAAAAAAATAAGGCCCAATGATCCCAAATTTGGATATGGCACACTAAACAGTGACTTTTCGTGAGTGCAGAGGTCTCTCATGGAATTGCCTTGGGTTGGTGTCAGCCCAGTACCGAAAGTTCTGCTTGTTAACTCTCTGCGTCGCAATGACTGAACGGCCATTTTCCAAAAAAGAGCGCACAGCGAATCCACGATGTTCTCCAGTCCAAATCATGATGTTAACTGAAAACGGTTGAGAACCTTCCTAATGAGACCCTGCCCAACAACCTACTCACGCCATCTGGTGAGCAACGGATTTTTCAAACTCGGGCAAACCTTTCACCGCACCCTGTATTTTCTTTTTACTTCGCACATTTAAGCGTTGGATCTTCAGGACATGGAGATCGATGGAATTCTTCACAGGTAAGTGGATAATTAATTTTAACTCATAGTTCTTATTTTAATATTTTCTATATCTGTTCGTATCCAGTTTAGCGTCGTACACGGCAAGGACCTTTCATCCGACGCCCGTTAACAGCGCTTGTAATTTAAGGGCGTTAATTAATCTAAATACAATTTATTATTGTATTTTATATCATTGGTTTTTCGCGAAAAATCGGAGCAAATGGCATACCGCTTAAGGTTTTGTCGCGACGCCTCTAATGAAAGCCAAAAATCAAGATATCCCGCGAAAATCGGGACAGTTGAACACTCTAATGACGAGAGCCCTTTAATACTTTACGATTCGATATCTTTTTGGAATATCAATTATTTATGATTGTACATATTACAATAACAAAGCATGTTAATTTACGGATCACGCGAGAAATATTGTTTATATAATCCGACCGGGCGATATTTATAAAATATGTTCGTTTTCGTGGCACACTAACTGCCTAAAGCGTCTCTTTCTCTCTCATTCTCTCTTTTTCTCAAAAAAAAAAAAAAATTGCAATTTATGTGTCTAATATGGCTCACGGATGCTGCACTGCCATTGATTCCAGTGCGTCGCGGTAACCATAAATCATCGGGGCACCTCAAAGCGCCTAATTAGCAGTAGAGGCAATTGAGCCAAGGGTCGTTTGTTATATGTACACCCGCGGCAAACGTATCGAACTACATATATGCACTCTGTGTAGAAGTGCGCGCGTCCCTGTTTTTCGCTTTGTTAAACGAGGATATCGCGCTGAGAACTGAACGAAACGAGTCTCTCTCTCTCTCTCTCTCTCTGGCAAAATCCAATTGATTGTAAGCTTGCACGTGTCGTAAAAAAACGAACAACCAAACAAAAAATATCGCTCCTTCGTTGAAATTACTTTCCAGATTGAAATTCGGGTTTGTCCCGGAACGAATACAAAAGTTTAAAACACGATGGCGAATACCTAGTTGTGTGTGAGCGTGCGGCGAATATAAATATAATATCGCGAGCATTCGTACCTCCATTTGCTTATTCTTTTCTGACCTCTTTCGAGTGACGTGGCATTGTCGAATGGCAAAAAATTGGCGGAAACGCCCATTAAAAGACGCATGTCCCCGTCAAATGTATAAAATCTGTTCCATATACATTTGTCGGAGAGAGAAAAATATTATTTCATGACAAAAATCCGAAATGGAATCGCGAGAAGGGGACTTTCTCGTGGAGCCTTTTTCAATCTTCATAAGTAGAACTTAAATCTTACGGTCCTGTTTAAACAAAGACCGCTTAAAGTTAATCGCGGCGTGGAAATTGCATTAACGACTCGCCGAGGGAAACAATTTTATTAAAAGGCTTCCCTCTCTTTATGTGTGACCAGCACGTGTCGACGACGAGGTTTAGATCGAATTAAAAGAGTTCGAAACTATTTACGGAAAACATTTATCGTCGTGATCGAATCTCTGCTCTCCGCGCGGAGGAGAGAAATCGCAACGAACGGCCCGGCGCGTGAGACTTCGGACGCGTCATGGCGGCGGCGGTAGTTCACTTCTATCGATAATATGACGAGGCAGACGTGTCTTCCGATCTCTCCCGGGCTGCAAGACACCCGCCCTCGTTAGTAAACAGAGCCGAAGTTTGCCGGCCGTGGCTCGTGACGCTATTAGGGGATTCGTCTGTCGCGCGACGTTCGCATAACCCTTCCGACGGCCCGATAACTACTCTTGCTTTCACCCTAACACCGACGCTATAGTCACCACCGCGGCACGGGAAAGTTATCGGTTAATGGTTGTCGCGCGGTATTCTGTCCCGAATAAACCGACGTTGCGTTAGTCAGGCGCTCGGGAGAGCGATAAACGGAACTCCACGGTTCGCCCGCTGCTGGACAAATGGTGGTGGAGAGTTATGGGGGGTTCGTTATTCGTGCAGGATCTTTGGCACAAACTGGTGTTAAATTTTTTAGGAACTGCCCACGTCGCCGAAACAATGGGAACGCGAGCATGTATGCTCGTGAGAAGGAAAAAGGTCTTGCCTGACTTATATAAAGTCTTTTCCACTGCCGAATGTTTCAGGAGAAGAAGTCGATACGCAGCCCGACACTGCGAGTATACACGCTCAAGCGGTTTCTACATTCAAGATTGACGTGTTGCTTAGCTATTAATATCGAGAGGAAAATTATTAATTAATGTTTTTATATAATGTAGAAACAAGGTAATACGCGTATGTAATAACGGCGCGTACAAGATATCAATTGCTAAAAATAATGTTTCTCCTAAGAAAGTAAATATGTCGGGGTAAATAAAAAGTGTGTATACAATAAAGTTTATTTATAAGATTTAAAGATAGCATTAAAGGCAGGCCGGTCGCATCGATAAGACAAAACTCGACGGCACAGAAATAGTAGATGCAAAGATCGTGGAGAATAATAAACGAAGCCACTTTAAATATAGCGTCGTAGAAAGAATATACGAGACGGAGAAACAATATTCACATTAGCTTTGCGAAAATATTTCCACACGGAGATAAAACATTTCTCTCTCTCTCTCTCTTTCTAGCCCACGAGAAGGCCGGTGTTAATTTTAGAATTAATTTCCTAGCAAAAAACTTTTTACTGTGATATGAAGATCTATTCGAAAAAATATATTTATCGTTACAATTATATAAAAGAAATAATATATCTAGGAACTAGTTATATTTAAAATTAGCGTAAATAGCAGAAACAAAAAAAAAATATTAGAAAATTTTTTTATCTCCAAAAAGATAACTTGATCAATTAACTATATATATTACCACTTTAACACAATCTCGGCGTGAAACGCATTACCCATTACCCATTAACCATTACACATATTCGGTTTGGTCGCTATTTCACTCGTCTTTTATCGTTATCGCGCAAATTTGCAAAAGCAGTCGTTGTTTCCCATTTAAAAGGTTAAATCAAGCCATATTAAACGCAGTCATCGGCGGCGTCCCGAAGGACGAAGATTCGCACGATCGATCGCGCGTATACGCCCCGATGCGTACGCACGAAAAATGTCCATGTAACATAAACGTTGACGAACGTAGCAGCAGCTTGTTACGCATTGGCTGCATCGAGCCAATACACTACGGAATCACACATACACACATCACACGTTCATGCTGCGACTGGTGTCGCAGCCGACCGAGCGAGCTCGAACCCTTTACGAATATTAAAGTGGATAATACCATTACTCCGCTCGCACTTACTCTTGGAAAGAAATATCCTTTTGAAGTGGAAAAACACGCAATTTGTATTTTACGAAAAATATACCGCCGATAAGAGACATAATACAAATGTAGCAACATTCGAGTATTATATTATACATTATTTGCGAGAAAGAAAGGGGCTTGATTTTGGCCGACTTACAACTATACTTCCAAACGTTAATTATCCCGAATTCAATTGCACCGAATGAAGTCGAACTGAGGCTCTCGGACAAACGATTTTTTTGCAATACTTTTATAACAATCGTCTGGATAAGCACTTATAATTTTTTTGCCCGTAATAGTGTTATAACGACTATTAATTATATCATCGTAAAATGCTTTTTGCCGTTCCATTTACTCCACTCCGTTTAACCCAATTATCTCAGTTAACTTCGGTATGCAGGTGCATCAAATAAAACAGCAATTTTCAGAGGTATTGCTCGATTCCAATGAAATAATACTTTGATATCGTATCGAGTCGGATTCGCGAGTGCATATTGGGCTCTCGAACCCGTCCCTACACGACGCCCCAGTCTCGGGATCCGGTTCGCGTAGCTCGCGGAAAAACTACGCGAGGCCGAGCGTAACGGCTGATGCATATTTATTAGGTCCACCTGCTGCGACTGCGACCGCGTTTTAACCTTTGTAACCGCTTTTTATGTTTTCGTTGCGGGGGGAAAAGGGAGATGCCGTTTCACCGCGCGCGGTTGTTGCCCGCGACGATCGACACGGCTAAATCCGCGTAGCGCGTCGATCGCCATACCGGTGGCGGACTTAAATCACCCGGCGATTCTTTCTCGTGAAATCGCGAAATAAATGCGCGCGGCGCGTTACGTCGCGCGACCGCTCGCAGAATCGAGACTTACCGAACGTTCTGCTCGTGAAATAAACAACGATTTCAGCATCGAACATGAAGTATCGACGTCGTCGTAAAGCTCCCGCATTTTTCTAAAAAGACATATTGATGGGAGAAATAACAGTGATATAATGTGTATCCGCTTTTTCTCGTCGCTCCTCTCGTCGCGACAACGACGACGACGGAAAAATAATCAGCGGAATAAAGAGAGAAAAAGAGAGAGAGAGAGAGAGAGAGAGAAAGAGAGGAAGGAACGACTCAAATAGCACATCGAACTCGCGATGATATTATTACCATAAATGACGCATCGGTAGTTCCATGCAAATAATAATTTTTTTTCACTTGAGATTTTGAGAGGTCTTGCTGAATGTCCTGAGTTATTACAGTTACTCACATTTAATGCTCCCTTTAGAACTCTCAATACTTCCAATCCTTTCATGTGTGTATGCGTCCTTTACGGTAAGTTTAAACACAACAAAAAATAAAATGTTAATACTAATATTTTTCGCAGAAAGTCCAGTCTAAATTTTCTGTTAAAATAACATATTCGTCTTGTGTTACTTCTTAACACACTTAAAATGTTAATTATTTCACACATTTTGTTCTATATGTTTCAACTTAAAATACAATGTTAGAATAATAGTTGAAATAAAGGAGGAATAGTTGAAATAACTTGTAAAAATGTTGCTGGAACATATTTATCCGTATAATGTGAATAAAATAAATGTTACATTTTAACATAATTCTGAAGAACATTTTTCTCGTATTAACACATATGAAATTAATTGTTTTAACTTAAATTATTCGCAATAGAAACATTTGGTTTTAATCAATTTGACTATTTCATATGTCAAAAGTTATGATAATTTGAAGACTCGCTTTATAAAAGTTATTTTAACGTTAACATGTTGATTTCCTAAAATAATCATATTAAAATAATTCAAAATAATACTTCATTTTTAAACGACACAAAAAAAATGTCAAATTACTAAACTGACATAATATATGAAAGCATCATGAAAATTATAACATATGAGCTGTGTGTCAATTTAACACTTAACGGACGGGCCGAATCTGCTCTGTCTTTCCTAGTTTCCGGGCATTTTTCAGGGGAATTAAATAAACATTAATGTATGGATTTAAATCGTTGTAACTACAATAAAACTTTATTAAATCAATTATATTTCTTATAATATTTCATAACAGTATTTATTAAAGTGTTTAGTATTTTTTAAGCGTGTGATATGCTGAAAAACATTCACCTTTATGCAGTGGAACCTGAGGTGTCCATTCATCTCTATTTAATTCATCATCTTCAAATTCACTCTCTGAAGAAGATAACCTACGTGCAATTTTTTTCCTGGGAGATAAAAATTCACTGTCATCACTTGAAGCATCACTTTCTTCATCAAGGTTCTCAAACTCAATCACTTCCGGATAAGTTTTCTAAAAACTCTTTGCTGCTTGCCATTTTTACCGTTATAAAATTATTTAGAAATACTTTCTAAAATCAAAACTACGCCTAGGAACAACAGGCAGATAGTGCTATAACTAATGGCACCAAGAAAAAATAACACAATGTGCGTAAAATAAAAAAACTAACGCAACGTACCTAAAATTCAAGCAAAAACGTAGATCTACGTGGCCCGTCCTAGGAAGTCAGAATGGAAAAACGTAAATCTACGGGGCCCGTCCGTTAAATGTTAACATTGAGATATTAGTCAAAAGTCGATAACACAAGAAAATTTCAACATAGACGAAAAATTTTACTATGTAAATTTCGATGTTTACTGTGTTATCTTTCTCAGTGAACACTTATCAGAATTCAATAGATATGTCTTTGAAATTAGTCATTATTCTTTGAATTCCGGTGTACTGCTCGCGTTTATACTTGTATGTTTGTGAATTTTGTTCTTAATTCTGTTTCTTTCCGTGTAAACATTTTTCGTTCTTTTAATCCTTGATCTTTTGGACATTATGTATTAATTTGTACTCAAAGGGATTTTTCTCCCTGAAATAAAATAAAATAAGGTAAAATAGTTCCATTCTCGTCGTGAATTTACAGGGGAAGCGAAGAAGGTGTGTCGTTAACTGTCCCTCGGGAGAATTTGATCGCAACATTACATAATTAGTCGGTCAACGAAACGACCACGTCACGTTGCGTTAACGACGCTGGCTAACGACACCGCCGCGGAGATCTCGGTCGAATAATTTTCGGACGGATTTCAAAGGCGGACGAAGAAATAAATGACAAATCCGAGAGGTGGGATCGCGTTAAGGTGCACTGGAAAGTAGGTGTTCGAGGCGGCGTCGCTGCTTTACAGTGAAAACGTCGCCGCCCTTTACACTCGCCCTATTTAATTATGTTTCACTTGACGGTATAGCAAGTCCGCCGGTACTTTGCGGTAACGGGCGCACGTGCGCCCGACTTAATTGCGTTTACGACTGTCCTCGTCCAGCTTGCCGCCTGCATCGGCCTGTGTCTAACTGCTACGCGGCTCGGAAGCGACGAAACGGCACGGGACGCGACGCACGCGATCTGCGTCTTCCTCACAATATTTATTCGCAAAATCGGGAGTCCCGTCTCCAACCCGATGCCGCGTACACACTTTACCCCGTTAATTTTGTTGCAATAATAATGTCGCTGCGATTTACAATATTATTTTACTATAATTAGTTCGACGGGAAGCGATAACAAAATTTTACAAAGTAATCCCATTAATATTATGGCGATAGCGTCGTTGAATAGTCTGTAATACGATTATCCGGCGGTAATCAATTCATAGAGTGCTATCGATATTTCTGGAGCAACGCGACACGATCGATCGTGTCCGAAAAGTGGTAAGTTTTTTTTTTTCGAGCGTTGTGTTTAAAAATATTTTTTTGCTAATTTAGGAGTACACGCGCGGACAAACGTGACCGTACGATTGATCAATGTTTCGTTAATTTGCAATATTTACCGAGCGCGATGTAAAAATGATTCGCGCACAGATCGCGGCGCTTGCCTCGTTCTGTGGCGTATATTCGTTTCGTCACACCCCACCCATGCGGATAGCGAACGTATTAATGGGTACTATTAATAGCAAGTTAATAGATATCTATCCGTAAGCCATTAATTTCATGAATTACGTCTACTTTGTGGGCCGGTTAGGGTCAAAAACACACGATCGATAGCTCTAACGTCGCTCCTCCCGCCGTTTACCGACGAGAAAATTCAATTTCTTCGTATCTGTGTACAGAGAATTGTTTCGGCGCGACACGTAAACGTCAAAAAGTTTATACCGAGGAATCACACGAAATCACGAGTGAGTTGCACGGAGCTCGAGATCACCGTCGCGCGTATGTCGTGAGCCAACGACGTATCGGCGTAGCGTTGCAGAGAATCGCTCTTACACCGTTACTTATTCCATCAAAGGCCCCCCCCCCCCCNCCCCCCCGACCAACCCCCTCTTTGTAGCTCGGAGTAGAATTCGGGCTGCGAAACATAGAGAGAGAGAGAGGACCTCGACGAAATCTCGAGCGTACGCGCGAGGAGAACGAGGAGAGAATGAAAAGTGTGTGTGTGTGTGAGAGAGAGAGAGAGAGTCGGTGCCGCTACGCCCTCGGGCAGACCGCGAATCCTGGATCGATCTCTCCCCCATAGTCGCGTGACGTCATGGCCGACCCACTCTCGTGACACCGACCCAAGCGCCCGCGCGCTGTGCCACATTCACGATGGGCGCGGGAGTCAGGTACACCCGTGGTCCAACGCAGGGCGTTTGGTTGATAGGTGGGAACACACGCAGCAGTGAACGACCGCTCGCCAGTGAATGACCACTCCGAAAAGTCTACGCCTGTCTCCGCGCGAAGTAACGTAATTACATGTCGACGCGAGACCCCCACCGGTTGGTCGTTTTATCACATGTAGTTTGAAAAAATAAATAACCGTCTATGTGCGGAACGTCCCTAACGGACGTCCGTTCATGCACGCCGCATTCTTTCGGAGACATGATTCGCGACCGATCGTCGATTTACATGGATGTAAATGAGGGCTGTGATTATACGCGGAATGGCGACGGTAACGACGGTACAATCGCGCGCGGAGCGGCTGGCACATCGTGCGGAAAAGAATCGGAATTGCGGAATAATTCGTTTCTCAAGAATGACGCGTCTCGTTAATGCATCCGCGTCCCGCGTGGTGGATTATTTTCATTGTATTTCGATCGGGCTGTACTTTTTCGCGAAACAGCGAGAACGTCGAATTTTCCCAAGAATTTCTGTTATACCGGTCACTCGCAGGTGCATCTATATTACTAACCGTATCCACCCCAAGCAGTCGTGTCACCGACCCTGACAGTTGGCGTCGACATTCCCCTCGAGCTGACCCTCTTTTACGCGCCGTGAACGTCGAGATGAAAGTCTCGGGAATACAGCTATCTCGGAGGAATCTCGAGCGCGAGACACCGTTCTAGAAGTCTGATACGACATATCTCAAGTATTCGAGAAAAATATGGGGGGGGGGGGGGGGAAAAANAGAAACTGGAGATCTTATGGCGGGACGTAATTTTATTATCGACGATATAATCGCGAAGAATCGATCCTCCACATCGTCTCTCGCCGGTAATGAGCGATAACTTGGATTTCCAGATGGGATCGTACATCCGGATATCCTTAAACGGTCTACGGAACGTCTCTAGCGGAATGCGAAGGTATTTCAGAAAATCCGGATCTGCTCTTAATCAACACTAAACTCAAGAGCCGGCCCTAATATGGCGAGAGCACCGCTGTAAATTGATGAGAGCGAAAATGTAAACTGAAATCGAAGGCGTAAGAGAGCCTACAAAAGTTGCGCGAGTTCTCCTCTTTCATGTTTTTTTCTTTTTTTTTTTTTACGATCCACCGATGCAACTAACACGGCCACAGCGTAAACCAGGTCTCATAAATAAACTTTTTTAAACGTCGACGTAACACACGTTTTTACGCAGTAACTCGTAAACGAAGTTTTCCAACGGACCGAAGTCACGGCGCAACGCATTTCCAGCGACCTTCGTACGAAAAGCTTATTAATAGCGTCGTGAAAATATCATTCACTTCGGGAAGCGGAAGCGCTTATCTGCCCGCGGAGGAAGACGTATTTGGAACGCACCCCGGTCGACGGTTATGCGTTTTGATAATGCAGTCGCTCGAGACCGACGGATATTCTGTGCTGAATGTTCTCATCCACTCCGGAACGTACGAGGGAGATTTCGGAATGCACCCCAGTGGCGCTGAACATCCAATTTTCCACGTCGGACTGCAACCGAAACTCTCCTCGCGGATAAATTCCGGAAAAAGGCATGCAACCGCCTGCCAAGTTCCCCGGAGTGACGGCCGGTAATACAGTTTTCACGAGAATAAATCTTTTTTCTGACGGATTATTCCGCCGGTCTTTTATCCCCCTTGTCTTCTCGCAAGAGCCACAATCATAGTTGCGAGCCGCGATAACGTCACTCAATCGTGAGCGTCTCAAAAGAGAGCATGCTCGCGAGCAAGCACAGCAAACTTCCTCGAGATAACTCACCTTATCCGACAGTTTTTCCGATTCTCATTAGTAGGAGGTAACGTATATTACTTTTTTACACAGTATCTTCTAATCGTTGTATACTGTGATTTCTATTTAAAGGGCTACATCCGAGCGGCTCGGATGAAACGTCCAATGTTGGAATCTTTCTGCTGATCACATTATTGACTTTACGAAGATGTTCTTTTACGAGAGATAATTCCTCATACTTTTATTTACATATTACACGAAGCCCATTACAAAAAGGTGGTATGTAACCCTGTTATTACTTTGTTTTAGCTTCCGTGAAGTTCGCCGGCGCTAATCGCTACTCAAAATATTTCGAAAACTATCAGACCCATTTAGCTGTAGTTTTACACAAATACTTCTTGTAAGATTATCCACTCGTAAGATTTTTTTATATCTATTATAATTTTTTTTTTTCAAACCAAAATAGGAGAAATTTTATGACGAAAATCGATCTATTGGCTTCGAATGTTGATAATATTATTGAAAATTAATATTTCAAAAATCGGCTACGGCCGAAAGATAATCTTATTGACAATATCTATGCGAAATTATATCTACTATTATATATACTAATCGATCTAATTGTTACCGAGATATTAGGGGGACCGGAAAGTAATGTCGCTTTCTTAAGTTAAATTCACACGACTACATTTTTAACAAGTTTTTATTTCTAATCAACAATATATTCACCTTCGTTATCAACAACCTTTTGCCATCTAGTATACAAATTTTCAATGCCGGAGCGGTAAAAATCAATCAAATCAAATATCGACATGCGCAGAAACGACATTACTTTCCGGTCCCCCTAATATTTACAGTAGCAATGACAAGTCGTAACAAAAGACGTCTTCATGAAGTCAATAATGTGGTCAGCAGAAAAATTCAAAGATTGGTCGTTTTTCGAGCCGCTCGGATGTATGTAGCCCATTAATTTCTCAATCAACGATTCGCATTTCTCACAAAACTTCCTGAGTTCCCGTTTGAAAAAAAATTTGAGGCAGCCGGTGCACTCGCGCGTGAACATTTCACAGAAATTATTTCAAGTAACCACGAATTATTATTAATAATTTAATAATGTGCTTTTACGTATTATCGTTGGAAGCTATTACTCGAATATCGCGCGATTAACACACCAATTTCTGGTTTGTATTTTACGATTTCGATTTAACCACTCGGACGGGTATGAACGCGCTTGAGTTTCGCGCGAATGTAATATTCGTCGCTATTTATGTGTCAAAGAGAGAGAGAGAGAGAGAGAGAGAGAGAAAGCACGACTAGAGTTGCCCCTGTGCCGTTTTCCACCCTCACGATCTTGACTCGCGCGGCGCGAGATTAGGCGTGACGCGCGAAACGTCATTCATTCCGTACTCTCCCGCGGCAAGAAGTTTCCGACGGAGAGATCGCTAACTTTCGCATCTTATCGTGATAAGTGTCGCGAACAATGCCGCACGTAGCGGGCGAACTCATCCTTGCCCCTCTCGCCCTTCTGTACCGGCAGTATCTCCGCGGCGTAATTGCGCGAACCCACCGCGTGGACTGCCGCCAATAAGGGTGGCACCGGAAATAATTTTGCGCACCGGCAGAACGGAATGTTAATTCGGTTCACGTCCCACTGACCGTGCTCAACGGACTCGTGACCGCAACTGCGCAACGTTACGTGCCCGATATACAAGCCGCACACGTTTTCTGCACGAGTTTCAAAGTGTCGACCGGAGTTTGCAGTCGCACGTCCCTGCTCTACCCTGTTACCTGTGTATTAAAATGGAGTCTCGCCAAGTCAAGTGAAAAATGCCCGAAGAATGGAAAGCGCGATCCCGGCGGTGGGGAGCCTCCCATCACCCCCGTGGGGAAGAGAGAGAGAGAGGCAAGTCAAAGAGAGAAATATTCGTTTCTCCCGTTTTCTCTCATGGTCAGTGGAAAATCGAGTGGCCGTAATAAACGAAATCGCGATTATTAATTCGCAGGGGGATTATCCCGTTTGTTCGCGCGCGTACATCGGGAATTATGGTAATTACGTTATATCAAAGCGCGGCGTTGCATCGATTATTTTAATATTATTGCGATAAATTGATGTCCGGCCTTTTTCATCCAAAAGTGATAACCGCTTCCAATTATAAGTGAAAACCGTACTGGCCGCTATCTAACCCCGGTCCCACGCAGTATCTCGAATACTTTCGGAAGTATTCGCTTTTTCTCTCTTTTTCTTCTCCCCCTTTCTTCGACCGTGCCTAATATCCCGATAGGAGTACTCGTATATATATGTGCATATATTTTCGGTTTCATATCCCACCGGCAAATATCATTATCCCTCGTCCGATATTCCGCGCTCGTAGTTCCGCTCCCGCGGGAGACAAGAACGGCGAGAAATAACCTTGCGCGTTTCGGATCTTCCGATAAGTAAATGAACTTCCAACGCACACAAGCCGCGGAGCGTAATTCATTCCAGCTGTCCACCGTATGCGCCGGTCATCAGGGATCGGTGGTGATTTGTTACATCCGGAAGGGTAACGAGGCACGCTCGCACACACGAAAAGCCCCGGGAGTCGGTCAGGAGCGCGTCATTAATTCAGAGAATTAAATGTCGCTGCAAATGACGAAGATAATTAAATACGAGGCGCGACGAGATGGAATTAAAAAGTCGCGCACGAGCTACGATAGATGAGACGAGAAGACACGCGAAACAAGAGCTGATAGATTGCCGCGCTACAGGGTGGCCATCAATTTGCTCACGTGCCTCGCGTAGTGAGACTCCTCGGCCAATCTGCCATCGATTTTATCTTAACGAATAGTTTTTGAGTTACGGCCGATATGTTTTTTGAGCTACGGCCGATACTTTTTTTTACGAGCGATTGAAAACGAAGGGTTTCTCACGAATGGAGCGCGCCCGAAGAGCGCAGTGAAATTGGATTTTCACTCGTCGCCGAGTTAATGGAATATACTCGATGCGGAATAAGTAACGAAAAAAAAAGCAAAGAAAACCGAGAGAATTGCGAAAGCTCCGCTGTGCGTGGAACGCGAATTTATGGTTGCCGTGTAGGGGGAGGTTACACCGACCCGCTTGTCGGTGTAAGGCCGAGGGAAGATTGATAAACTGCCGGAAGGAAATCGGAATCGTTGAAAGGGGGAGGAGGGAGGCATGACATAGCGGGGCTACGTAGAGGGTGGCGACGAGCGGGTCGCACGGCGAAGATAAGAAAATTCCGGGCGGCGGGGTAATCGATTCCACGGAATTACAGCAATTGGCAGGTACACGTTATTACGCGGACGCGAGAACGGCCCCCGTTTACAACGTCCGTTTCACGCGCGGGGCTAATTAGTTTCGGCGGTATCTTCAATGACAGGCGACATGCAGCGGCGCAATGATAGCAAATTAGTTTTAGCCGGGTCTTTAACGCCGCGCGACACTATTGGACTGCAATTATAGGATTCTCTAACGCGCCATGTTTCACACCTGCCCGGTCGTCTTTTTTTCGACCGCCGATTCTCTCGCGAGAATCGAGAACTTTAAGTAAAAAGGATTGCGATCAAAAAAAATCGAGGAAACAAATTACGATAATTAAATTGATTCTTCTCTTCGAGTTGTTTTATTTACCTGGAAGTTGTGTGAATTACGTTTTCCTATATCCAAGAATATAAACGAAAAGTTATACACACGATTTACGTGTGGACACAGTGGAATATCTTGTAAATGACAAGAAAAAATTAGTTTAGGCAAAAGTTTGGACATGAGTTGGTGACCTTCGTTAACTTCGTTTGTCTGGAACATTGTTCGTCAATTGCTTCGTTTTCAAGATATTCCACTGTTTCCACACTTTTGGTAAACCCTGTATATCTCTACGTTATGTCTACGTGCTTCTACGTGTGTGCTTTAACGATTTCAATTTAACAATTCAGCGAATTTAACCATTCCGATAATATCGCAGCCTTTTGCGCGTCGAACCTTTTATTTGGAATAATCTTCCCTTTATTAAAATGTAATTTTTCACATGGAAAATGCTCCACGAGTATAATTTCAATTACGTGTACTTAAAATAAATTTAAAATAAAAACTAACTTCGAAAAGACATTTCACATTATCAACATTAAATAACAATTCCGTAATTATTTACGTTCTCTCCAACGTAAAAGAGCAAACGCTGCCAGTTTTTTTCTCAGTTTGATCTCTACCACCCGTCGTTCAAAGGATACGTCTCGTGTGCGAATCTCACGACGCAACGAAATATTCGCCGAGAGTCTCTCGAGCTCTTCCATACACGAAGAAATATAGCACCTTATCGGAACGGAAGATGCTATAATGGGTGAGTGCGTGTCTCCGTTCCAAAAGCGCACACAGTCGCGCAAATATCAATTAGCAAATGTTCCGCATCGATGAACCACCCTTAATTAGCAGCCTCCGACGGTGTTGTCTCACATCCTGTGGGATCGCCCCTGGCAATATTCCAACGGGTGGGAAGGAAGTCCGAGCTTTACTTGGAAAATTCACCGTTCCATTGGCTACCGACTTCAATCCCGTTCGACAACTACTACAACCGCCAACACCAGCTCGCTAATTTTCAAACCGCTCGGATAGTAACCGCATTTTTAATCGAATCTCCCGACAACCATATCCCCGTGTTCCCGCACCCACCGACTTCTCGATCCTCTTCCTTCATTCTCCTCACCCCGAGGATCGAAACGTTTAATCATTCCGCTAATCGTGTCTCGCTTCTCTTCCCGAAAGTCCCTCCTCTCCCTTAGCGAGATCGCTAAAACGCCGTTGTCCCATTAAAGCTCGTAATTCTCAGAGATTTTTTCCGTAAGACTGCGTTCGTTCCGACGCGATAGAAACGAATCAATACAAATAGTGTGCCGTAATCGTGTAGATATTGCGACAAAATGAAGGCTTTTTCAGAAACAAGGCAACGATGTACACAGACTCGCTCGACTTAGGAAATTAACAGGTTTTCGCAAATTAAGGCTTTCTATGTCGATTAATCTTCACGGACTTTTTCTCGTCTTGAAAAGAATTTAATTTGAAATTCAAATCAAGTATAATCCTCAAGATATTTACCATAATAAACGAAAAATCTCAGACAAATAATCACAAGTTTTGTGAAACCCGGTCGAAAAGTAATTTAGTGCTCATACTTGCGTGCGAGTATGAACATAATGTAATATTTTTCTTTTTGCAGTTAATTTCGTCTCAGTGAAACTCATATAAAAAATTCTTAGAATTATACATGTAATTATTCTCCGCGAGACACACTGTGACACCGCGAGCGCTGAGAGAAGAGCGCTCTCATCCAAAGACTAGTGGATTTTTCGCGGAAAAGGGAACGGGAGAGGATGGTTTTAAGAGACGGGGAAGAGAGAAATCGACGAGCCGAACGGTATGGAGATACGATAAAACGTACTTTCTATACGCAGCGCCGCATTTCCATAAATATGCAAAGACGGTAACCGCGGTTGGCGATATAGGAACATTTATCGTATTTCATCGCCACTATCCCGAGAAAGCAATCGCGCCACCACCGACACGGTGCACGCTCTCAAACGTATGCGATGATTCCACGAGCTTCGCGCGCAAATTTACCATTATGAATCAATCATTGTTACTAATTAATCCCTGTAGGATTATATAAGCCGATTAACTTGCGGCATATTCCCAGAGAAAAAATGACTTTATTTTATATTTAAATGTACGATATATTTGACTTGTTAGAATAAACTAATTAAAAAGAAAAAAATCTATGGTAGTTTCAATACTATTATTTTCTTAGTACGAAATAACTTTAATTTAAAATATTTTCTTAAACAACCCCGCACATATGTGTAATTTTAAAAATATAATTTAGAATATAATGGAGAGAGAGAGAGAGAGAGAGAGAGAGAGAGAGAGAGAGATCTTACAGGATGATTCCCTCTCGTAATTATTACGGAATATCCTGATTTTTTCATGCGAATAAATGTAAATGTACGCGTCAAAATATTAATAACAGTCATCAAACAGAATTGATAATATTTTTTAATGCAAGGGAGCAGGGAAAGATAGAACGAGTACAATTTATCCGTACGTATTCGGAATGCAGAAAAGGACGGTAACTCTCTCTCTCTCTCTCTCTCTCTCTCTTTCTCTCTCTCTCTATCTCTATGAACCATTCTATACACACACGTATAAAAAACATGTACGTATCGAAAAATTTCCGGCCTGCCAGTTCGCCCGGCAATGCTTCCGACGGTACGAGTAATTCCCAAAAATATACCGCGATGCATTCGCGCGAGATTCACAATACGCGTGTACGCATTAACGAGTTTATTGTAGCTTCATGAAAGTTTGTTGCACTTAACGAGAACACAGAAGGCGCTCCGCGCCGGGTTTCAACGATTTTTCGTTTCGCAGACTGACCGAATTTGACAATACAATTTCAGCTCTTTCGAAAACAAAACAAAACATTCAAAGCCACTATCGCTTCACCCGGTCTGTGTTGTTGTTTTGTTATCTTTATTTATTTTTCATACTATACGCAGACGTGCAGTATATAAACTGTTTAATTTTTGTTTAAAATCATATCGGCGCGTAAGCCGACTCGTTGACTTGCGAAACGAACTTCGTTTATTTTATGTAGATGCGTTTGCCTGAATGATAAAATCGAAAAAAAATTTGAGATTGATCTCGGTGGATATGTTATACGCGGGTGCGTTAAAACTGTATCCTATCTGTACATTTATCAACGTTGAACATGGCGGTTTGATTCTGGGCTTTATTTGTCATTTCAGCCCAGCACTGAGAACCTTAAACAGCCACATTTAATGTAAGATCAGGATACTGATTCGAGTATCTTACATACGTACATGCAATACAGAGACTACGCGTCGACGTGTCTTTGACGGAGCTTTGAGCTCCGATCTAAGAGAAATATACGGTCGACAGTATCGATGTTAAACACCGTGTGTTAAGACCGATGCAATTCAATGAGCTCGAGTGCCGCAAGCACGAGAGAAAAGCGAATCCTGCGACAATCGAAAATGTACGTAGAATCTTTGTCGACGAACATAGAGAGATCATCCTCGCGTGTCGTCAGAACCCGGTGAAATCACACAGGTTTCAATCCTTCAATCGCAACCCAGGCCGACCAGCTGGCGCGTGTGGATTCTCCTCATACACATGTGCACGTCGATACGCATCGCGGACGACTTAACCGAGCCGAACGAACGAACAGAGTGGAAGCGTTAGCGGTATCGCCTGCAATCTGTCCCTCGTCCTGCGCTCCGTCTCTGTATTCCAACGACAACGAAGACGACGACGAACAAAGACATTTGGCGTTGCGGTTCCATTTGGCCGGGTCATCCATTTGGCCGCGCGATCCACCGAGCTGCCCGAGAAGAGATAGTCGACCGGCCTCGCGGATCTGGCGAAAGAACGGCGAGGGAAAGGGAGAGACCGTGAAGAAAACAGCCGACGAGCCGGAGGCACCGACGACAACACACATTTTGTCGGCGCCGGGAACGCGCCGACGACGAGGAGTCCGTGAAAAACGAAGGCAGCGAATGTACATACTTGGGACTCCGATGCATATATTGTCGCGGGCTGGAGAGCTGCGTCTGATGAGAGCTGCGCAATAATGTCGAGTTACGTTGCTCGGCAACGCACTTTCGCGAAAACCAAGAGCGCCAATCACTATTCATTCTTGTTTCGTACTGTTGCAAAACGAAACGCAGGATGTTCGTCGGTTGCTCGCGATAAAGGGTATTCTTAAAACTCTGATACGATTATTCTTCGATCAAATTGTTTTACTTTAAGCAGAAAAGACAATATCGGAATGTTTCTCGAGTTAATGATATCTTCCCGCGTTCGATTTTTCACGCGATTAATCCTTTGACCATATTATAAGGCCAGATAGACCCAGTGAATTATGTTTGAAGAGCTATAACGAAGAGAAGTGTGTAAGTTCCTCCCGAAAAATCGCTCTGTCTGTTCAATGTAGTGCAGATAAGACGATTAATTATGTTTCGGAATCATCCGAATTTGACGCAAAGTCAGTTAGACTCACAGTGTGCGGCCGGTACGCTACAAGTGAATTGGTTTTTTGCTGAAAATCTGTGTATGAACGCAAGCATTGTGATATTAAGTACATTTTTTAAATAATAAATAATATTGTTATATCGTATAACCTATGCACAAAGCGTGATTTTAAATAATTTATTATTTTTTTATTCAATGCGTGTTATCATTTTGCAAGTAAGAAATAAGCTATTTTTGATACTTTCATGAGAAAAATATTTTTCCCATAACCTATTTTCGACACCCCTTTTAAAGGGAATATCCCTTTTTGTAAAAAAATATGTTTTCCAAACGTGGGGAGTCATTTTTTTCTTTGATAGAACTATCCATCGTCATACAATTGCAGCTCAAAAGAATAAAGAAATTACGAATTTTTAAGTAAAACACTATCATTCGCGAAACCTTTTCAGAAGTATGCGATCGAAGGATTAAACGCGGATGTCTTCCGCAGAACACTCAACATTCCTACGTACGTCACGACTTCTTTGAATTGAACGGGAATTTCACAATTGTGTTTCACGGAGAAACGCATATTATTGATTCATTGTGAGAGAGACGCGGCCGAACGACCTGCAGTTGCAAGCACAAACTACCGTTCGCTCCAAATTTCTCGACCGAAAAGGGTCGAACCGAAAAAGCACCGCGTCATCAATCGGTCGCTCGTCCAGCTACTCGAAAGTTCAAGTTCGTAATTATGTGCCTTCCTCCTCCACCTTGTTCTCCCACCCTCCTCCATCTCCGAGACCGCGAAGAAGGGGATAACGGCTCCGCCGAGGATCGCGAGTGAATCCGCAATTCAGCCACTCGAAGGATATTCGCGGACTACCGGGAGAGAGAGTACTCGCGGTATAACGAGTGGGACGTTCTTTTTAGCAAGGCAAATCCCCGCGTCTATCTTTCGCATATAATCTCATATCGCGGCTGCACAACAATCGACCCTGGCCACGATCCAATGGAGTTTTCCGAGTCCTTAAACACCGCGATCCCATGTTTTAAGGATTCGACGGTCGCCGAGCGTGCGCCGATACGATTACACACCGTGACTTTATACGGGGAAACGTTGAAATACGTATCGGAGAGCGCAACGGAACATCGATTTATTCTTTGCGACGCGATTTAAGCCACGATTGTCAATTAGCAAGCTGTTCGGCTAAACGAGTGGTTTCTTGCGAAGTTAAACTCCGGTAGACATATATAACTTGATCACGATTAAAACTATATAAAGGGATCATAACTTCTAGCTAAATTTTCGGCGGACTACGCTTTACTAAAGATGAGACTTGATCACGTTTAACGTCGACAATTAAATACGCAGACCTGTAATTAAATGTCCGCTGACCGAGGAATCGATTCAGGAGACTCGTTCAAGGAAACACGTAATATTAATGAATTATCGGTAACCACTCTATATATTTTGCCTATATCGCGATAGGCAGCTTAACACCGGTCCATCTACGTGACCTCGCAATAATTAGTTGATATGATATTTCGATAACGCGTCGCCATGCTGCGATTTGCATTACGAATGACGAGTGTGTGATTTCCGAAGTATAAAGTATGAAATACGAGACTTCGGTGGTCTCTCGCGAAATTTCGTGTCTTCATCATGCTCGGGAAAAGCTCGGGGAAAGCTCGGGTAACGCAAGTAGTTCTTTAGCTTATGCACTCACGGCCGCCGCGCTCGTTTAATAAAACAAGTTGCGAGTAACCGGGGTCCAAGTGCTCGAAGAAAAGTACGAGATTATGAGGATATACGGAATGCAAATGGAGTGATATACGCCGGCAGAGCCCTGCGATATATCGCACTATTATCGCGTAAGAGCTCGCACGATATCACGGAAAGGCCAGATAAATAACGACTTATTACTAGTTGCCGCAAACTCTCGACGGGAACTAATTTCATCTAAAGTTCGATTATCGAGCGGTATAATTTTCAAAATTGAAACACATTTTCACGTATTAAACCTCAAAAGCGTGCATTTGCATGCTGTCTAAATTAGGTCAAGCTCAACATTGGCTTTCAAAGTATTTCTGTCAAATATGCAATATTGTTGGCAACAAAAATATATAGCAATTATTTTTAACAAATGTTCATTATGAAAAAAATACGGGCAAGCACAACGAAAGACAACGCATTCATTTTGGTACGCAACAACGTACCAAAAGTTAACGCAATAAACTGGCAATTTTAGGGATATTTCGATTTCTTATTAAACTCTTATTTATTAGAAAGATAAATAAATAAGTTGATACGTTAATGTAACATCCGTTGCCAAAGTAAGTTTCGTGTGAAGGAGAACGAAGTAATATTCATTAATAAAGAGTCGACTCGCGCGCGATTGGGACGAATTAGTAGCATCCACAACAGAAAATTCCTCCCGATATAATCTTTGTTTCCTTCCGATACGTTTGAATCAATCTCTCTCCCCTTATTTTAGCGTGCATAATGTGTAGCTCATTGCACAAAAATTATGTCATTATGCGATAAACGGGAATATAGGAGTGATTAAATAAACGAATCAATCGCCGCGCGGGCGAATTGATAGGATGAAATATTGTCGGTCTTCGCAAACTAATAAAAGTATAATGACGTAAATAGCGTTCAACGCTAGCAAGTGGCGCAAAAATCCGCGCGTTATCGATGAACTTTCACAGTACCGTTCAATTCTGAAATTGATTTCCATTCGCAATTAATCGCGAAATAGGGTAATAGGATACAGCGTGTAATGCCGTTGTGTTCCGTAGGTCATCCTTTTATTTTCTTTCTTTTGCGTTGCCTATCTTTATTCCACGTAGTTTAATAGATAAACACAATATCGATCTCGCGCTCTGTTTTTATCTTCGTTTTTGCAAGATAACGTGAGGTCAAATTATACGCAAGCGTACGCGCGATATTTTCAAATTAAATCATATTTCACAAAATATCTTTCGTGTTCCACCATTATATTCCCATATTTCGACCGAATAAGGTGTCATCGCATTTTTAATGCGAGTACATTATGCAAACAACATTGCATATTAACGTCGTCGCGGGGCTTATTGTCCGTCCCTTTTTTGCTCGACACATAGGCGCCGGTTAATAAATAAGAGGACCCACAAACAGCGACATGAAATGGACCGATCGATGAGCATGTAAATAGTATTGTCAGTTAGTTCGCCAGACAGCCTCGAAAATGAAGCCGAGACAAAACAATGTGTGAATATATTAATCTATGCTAGAGATCAAAAAGTTAATACAAAATTTTCCAATTAAATAGGAAATAATATTATGTCATAACGTAATTTAATTATAACGTTATATATATACGGAAGCAATCACGGTAATCGTAATACCGAATGAAATTTGAATATGCCCAACGATTTTTTTTCTGAATTATTGCTTGTAGAACGATTTTGTAACGATTATTACGCTCGTGATAAAACTAGAACATCGCATATCAGATTTATTTCTGTGTCGCAATTAGCCTGATGAAACTTCCACAAATTGTCAAGCATCGGGATCATAAAAAAAGAAAAGAAGAATATCTCCTCGAAGCCTTGAAACGTAAAGTGGCATGGAAATCTTGGAATCTTTCCCCCGTAGAATTATTTGCTAATAATAAATACAGCTTGTCCTAGGTCAACCGTACTTCCTCTGTTCCATAGATACTTCAGGACAATTTTGTATCGTTAACTGGGACATCACCTGCTTCTCGCGGCATGGAAACTTTACACGCAAATCGGCTTCGCGTGTTCGAATCAGTGTACGGGATGATATATTTTAATAATAAATTCTTCGATTAATTTCGAGTCGACTTTCCTCGAGTAAGGCGATGAGGCATTAATAGTTCGCGAATTATAAACAATTAAAAATGAAGGGCTTCCTACCGTATAATAAGTTCCAATAATGAAGTATCCGACAATTTCTTCAGTTAATTTCAAACAAGTCTTACTTAAACAGGGTCTGAATTAAAGCTTGGTTACCGCGTAAGATATATCACGTATAATATTATAAAAAGAAGCAATCACACGTAATTTATGAGGAATACTTCAACGTAGTTGCGCAATACAGAATTAAGTGAGAAGAGATTTATTTAACCAAGAAATAGGGCTTATAGAGGATCATAAGTAAATTATCGCATTGTAAAATAACATAACGTTATCAGTTTTACTCACGCTTTGCAGAAAGAAGTAACGGCTGGATTGCAACTTATCTCAAAATATCTCGTCACGCGGTTCGGTCGGAATAAGTTTCCCAAGACGAATTGTCGATTCTATATATTGCGTAACGGTCGAAGAATTTCACTGCACGGACGTACGAACGCCGCTGCACGTACGCCGGTATCGTGGACGAAACTCGCTGAAATTACGGCTGTTCCAATTCCCGCTAAAGCTACCGAACGCGAAGACGCGTTTTACGGTGCGAACATCGCCTATCTCTCTCTCTCTCTCGGACCGGTCGTAAAAATTAATACTCGCCTTTTACGGCCGACATCAGGCAGGCAGCGACGAGCACGAAGAACTTCATCCCAAGCGGTGGTATTACTCCGGAGGTTCTCATGGTTGATGACTGGTTCCTCGATGCACAAACACACACGCGCGACGCGAAAGAATCTCAGGTGGATTACAACGTAAGCGACGAATAGCGGCCGCCTGTCGAAGAGGAAGTGAAGGAAAAGTCTTTCTCTCAGTCTCACAATGACGTCTGTCACTTTTCACATAACGTGCGTAACGACAACAACACGCAACACCTTCTCTCCCTCGCGAGAGACAAACACACGACGCGTATTTCTCAGGAAAAAAGCAAACTCGGCGTCTCGGCAGTAAGGTAGTAGACGTATCAACGGACCGTCTCGACTCCACAAAGTCCCTCTTTTCGGAGCACTTTCTGTCTTCCGGTCATCGACGGCCTCGTGACAGTCGATAGTAACATACTTCGAGTCCCGTCGAGGCTGCCGGCTGTTAGAGCCTCATCGTCGCCCTGCCGCGGTCCTCACGCGAACACCCGCGATACTCCGTTCCGCCGTCTCCGGGGAAGCAAACGAGGACGCCCATGCGACGGAGGATGCGCCTCCGTCTTAATCGCGCCGGCTGATTGACCGCGAATCGACCCGTCGCGCACCACTCGCTCGCATTCGCCTCTCGAGTTGAGTTTCACTTATCGCAGCCGTCGTCGCCGACTCGCTTTTTGCCTTCGATCAAAGGAAACTTCGCAGACGATCCAACTTTGGTTCTTCTTACCCGGCGGAATTGTTGTTCGCGAACACCGCTGGCGATTCGATTGCGGACGTCGTCGCGAGGCACGTCACACTCGTCGATTCGACTCCTACCGCGAAGTTCCCGACGACCTCGCACGTTCGTCACGTGCGACGAGCTCGAGAGCGACGAGATCGCGGCCGAGCAGCGAATAGTATCCCGGCACGGGAATCCAGCCCGCGTTCTTCCGGGCGTGCTGGGGCGTCGCGGCGACGATCGAAGCGCGGGACACGCAGCGTTCGCGACGGGCACACATACACACACACACACACACGCGCGCGAGGAATCCGAGGTCGAATTCGACGCGAAACGACAGTCACCACGTGGATCTATCGATCGCGTTCACGCGACGTCACGATCGTCGGTGCACTAGCGCCAAAATTCGAAGTTGTCGTCCCCTCGGAACTGGCGGCGCGAACGATCGACGGCGTCGACGCACGCGATCGATGCTTCTCTTGTCGACCTCCCGGTGGACGTGGCTCTCCTCACCGCGGGGTTCCCGAAACCTCGCACGTCCGTTCTCTCGTCGAGGGCGGCGGGAGGCGGCGGCGCCGACGACGATGTTCGGGGGTGGCTAGCGAGAGGGTGGCGCGGCTCCAGAGAGCAGGTGGCGCGTACCGATTGTCGCGTTACGTTGACGACGCACGAGATAAATCCGCACGAGGAAAGCCCGGATCCGCGCGCGAGCCTGCTTACTACTCCGACGCGTAATACTCCGACGGCGAAATTTCTTTCTCTCTCTCTCTCTCTCTCTCTCAAGGAGACGCGAAAAGATGACGAGACGTCAGGTGCGTGCGCCGCCGTTCGCCTACGCGAGAGTGTGAACACTGTAGAGACTGCGCGAGAGAGAAGGAGGCCTCTGCCCCCGCAGAGATCGACGGAGATTGCCGAGCGCGCCCGAGCGTGCCCGAGAGCCGACCACTCACTCCGGAGCAACCCTAGGAGCGGCGAAACGCGGACGCCGCACGCGACGGCAGCCGCGGAACGGCCGCGTTGCTCCTCTCTCTATCTTCTTCTATCTATTCGCGATCTGTTGTGTTCCGTAGCGCGTTGTCCACGAGTCGTTATCCCCCGAATTATCGAACAATACCGTTCGCAATAACGTCGCCGGTGAGATTGATGGATTTTATACAGTTCGCGGGGAGTCCGTCGATACAGAGCCGGATCGACCTTTCCCGCCGTCGTTATCTCCCCCGCGATGCTTTTAGTTAATTAAGGTACCAACAAGTGTCACGTTGCTGACGACGTTGCGCAAGGCACCGCCGCAATTGCCGCGGTGTACCGTGCCGTGTTAACGAGATTCGTCGGTATCTTGAATTATTGAACAGTACCGCTTGCGCAATAATGTCACAGAGCGGCATATTGATGGATTTTATACAATGCGGTGGATTAGAGATAGAGCGACTGTTCGCGCGAGAATGCGGCGCTTTTAGTTAATTAAGATACCAACAAGTGTCGTTGACACTTTGCGCAACCGCTACGGTGTTTCGTACCCTTGTTAATGAGATTTGTCGGTAACCTGAATTATTGAACAGCGTCACTACATAGTAATGTCAGCGGTATATCGATGGATTTTATACGGGCGGGGCGGTTGTGTGTGATCGTGTGAACTAAATGCCATTTTCTTAAAAGTCATATTTTTAATCATTTTAAGTCTTATTTTCATGCACCGGCAAGCGTCGCTGACACGATACCGCCATTGTTGCAGTATTTCGTAATGCGCGTTAACGATATTCGCCGGAATATTTAATTATCGGAAAATATCTCCTCGCGGCGGTAAATTTATATAATCTTATATACTGCGGGCAATTGGAAAGTATAAAACCGCACCTCGGCGTTATATAGCAAGCGATATATTTTAATAATTGCGACACTCACAAATGTCGATATAAAAAAGATCATTATTAAATTGCCTTCATACCCCGAGTTACCTGTAATAAGTTATTGCCCCAGCATTCTAACAAGCTCGCGCGTTAATGAAACGGAAATCACGTTTCGTAGTTAACATACGGGATTCTTCGAACGGTTAGCAAATCAAAATTCCGTTGTGTAATATCAAATAAAATAAATACTTGTAATATCCTTCTCATATCTCTAACAAATACTTTCTAATATTTTTTTTAATGCATTAAAATGAAACAGAATCAATAATTTACCAGGGGATATAACTTTACGTAATATTATCAATATAAATCTCATGTATCGAATATGTGCAACATCAGAGAACATTCTTACAACGGAAATGTATTTGCAATAATATAATAATAATATAAAATTTATAGTAAAATTATGACTAATGTTTAGTTGAATTTTATAAATCATATAATTAATCAACCATATTGGTGAAAAAATATTTATTATTCTTTAAAACTTATTAATTCTTTTTTTTTTCTTACTCTCATTTAATTATATTTATAAATGACTTTGTTTATGCGTGTGTATGACTTTGCGTCAAAAGAAAGATTATGCTCCCGATAATGCCGCACATATCACATTTTTTTGCCGTCAACGATTAAAGTCATCGGACAGTCAATGCCAGAAGGCATAGCGATATTATACGCCGTTGCTTTCTGCATTTTTCCATGTATAGCGAATAAATTGGAAATCATTTCACCCGTTATACGTCAACAGCGACATTCATGTCGAAATTTAATTCGGCGTACTCTATAATTCTATTTGCGTCACAGAAAATGCTGTGACGCACGTAAGCGGTCTCATTCGAGCTCGTATGAATTCCATAAATATTGGTGCCGACAAGATTTCTCGTGAATAAAGATCCCAACTTATGAAGTTGCTTTATGGAGTATAAAATTGTTGCGCGCATTATGAATACAGGTGGAACAATCTCCTTTGCGTATTACTGCAATAATCTTCGCTTATTATTGTACTACGATAATTTAATTAAAGAGGACCCCGGCTGCATAATGAAGCAATTGTAACAATGTTCATTAAATCAAGCAATTATAATGATGTTTCTCTATAAATAATGTCACTAGAATAATAAACCTTATGTTAAAAGTTTCTTTTCTTTCCTTCTCCTTCACTTTCCTTCGTACTTCTATTCAAGTACTTCTCATTGGCGCAAAGAAATACATCGAGATGCGTTATTTAATTTATTTATTATAAAAAAAAATATTGTATGTATTGAATTATGTATGTATTGAATATATTAGAATTGTCTCGATTTGTACGTATTTAAAATAAAACATGTATTTACTTGACATTAAATTCGCAAAAATGTATTTTTCCCAGTTACATTCGTATCAACTTTAAAAAAATATATTATTCGCGAAATAAACTATTAACAATGCGAATTCAAATTAAAAAATTATTGATATTCTCTGCAACAAGTAAAAACACACATATATAAATGTGAATAAATAAAGGTTTTGTATTTATATGTTTTAATTCAGATAGAAGAGATATAATTCGTTCAATATTAAATATCATTGTCTCTTTTTAGAATTTAAAATTGAATGGAAAAAAAAGAAATGGGAAAAAATAAATTATTCTCTAAAATCACACTTTTATTTTGAAATTGCGACTTGATAAGCCGTAATTTAATTCAAATTAGTTTTCCTCTATCTCAATTTTCATTCCTTACGTATTGACAGTTAAATTTCATAACTCTCATATGATGCCCACCCTACGTTCGATTTTTATTTTGTGAGTAGAAAGTATGGCACTAATGCCCTCTACCATCGTTTCTCCGTACTCCATTCATAACAGTCCCTGTCCCAGAGATAATTCAGCAGCATTGATGTTACCCACTATCATAGAATAAAGATGTTCATTGGATAATATATATACACTCGATAATGTCAGTATTCTTTAAAGAATGTTCTACAACGCCCCATCGTCAGTCGCGAAGGATGATAACTACTAATTACAAATACTTTGGATTATAATAGACAGTCGCGGTTGCTGAAGGAGAATCGTCCAACTTCTTGGCGACAGCAACTGGCGATCGCAACATCTCGTTGCAACCAAAAGTAGCACTTTACAACAACCGAGATAACGCACAATATTTAAAAAATATTTAAAATAATTTTCTAAATACTGTCTGGGTAATAATTGCCGTCTTTCTTGACTAACGACGGGGCGACGCATTGTAGAATGCCTTTAAGTATCTCCGGTGACAGTATACATGACTGCAAAACATCTGAATGATAATAAACTGCTACTGTGGCCACGATCAAGCTATTCAATAATACCTTGTAGTAAATGTGTAAAGAACCTCACCTTCGATACTCCCGATGAATTCGCGAATGGAAACTCCTCCAGCGGGTTGGGGCGACGCCGTGACTCCTGAAGACTCGAACTTTATATGGCCACGACACAACACAAAGAACGCATGATATTTTATTCGACACTCCCATGGTGGACACTCGTTTCGCAAAATATTCGGCAGCTGTTTGACGATATCTCACTACGAAAAATGCACGTGAATCACTTTCGGCACTCTCGGCAGATCTCGCGAAGATCTAAAATTCAAAAGGCCCGTCAAACTACAGACGGATTAAGATTGAGATTAGTTAAATTTCAATCTAATCTCAATCCTAATTCGCAGTCTGATACGAACGCAACAAGCTCCGACTGTCGTAACGAACAAGCGCCTGAAACTTCACTCGGGACTCTCGGTGGCCATATCATGGCTTCTCAACGATCCGATATCTTGCATGACAAACGTGCGAGACTTACTTTCAATATTCCTGTCACAATAATTCAGTGTCTCCTTCGGCGAAATCGAGTGAAATGCAAACCGTTTCCCGATTACGAACTGTCGCGATCGATCCGACATATTGCAACGATTGCGATTCTCGAAGGATCAAATCGCAGTAAATTTCACTCGACACTTCCGCTTCGTGTCCGATGAGTGGTTTCGCGAAATTTTGATGACTACTTAATGATATTTTCTGTTCAGACAACTTACTCTCCTACTAATAATTCATCAGGCTCTCCTTCGGTCCTCCAAAGTAAAGAGGTCCTCCATACAATCGAACGTCCAACGTTCCAACGGGTTGTTCCGCGAAATATTCATTTTTGACAATTGTTCAATGATGGTTCATCGCCACAAACGCGCAAGGTCCGCTCTCGGCATCGCCGGCGAGAATTTGCGCCCGAGACTCACTTGAGGTGAGTCAAAATCGCGAGAAATCAGAAAGGCTTTCCAGATACGACATGCTGCGCGACAAACCATTTCGGAACTAATTGAATATCGCAACGATTGAATTTCTCGAAGTGTCGGAACGCGCCAGATTCACTCCTAACGAATCTTGTGAGATTATTTTAAGCTTTGCAACAATATTTTCTAGCGGTTGTCTGACGATATTTTATAAAAGTACAAAACTTACTTTCCGAACTCGCAACAAAGATTCATACTGTGAAACTCATTCTTGACGAGTAACAAAACACACAATCTTTCGATTCTGCCGTGTGGTGATTCGTTTAGCAATTGTTCGCACATCGATCGAGACCCTTGAAATATATATCGATATAGAAAGTACAGAAAGTTAGATGCACTCTCTACACTTTACCTCTTTTTTACCGATTTAAAAATTTGTATATATTTCATTATAAATACGATATGTTATAAATACGAGAAATGTCGACAAAACGGACAAATTTCATACGTGTCACGTCAGTCGTATTTCTGTTCAATTCTGAACATGACCAACCCTAACCTCTCACAGTTTTATCGATTAACAAATATCATTTCCAGCAACGATTAACCTAGTCTGATAGAAGGCTGTCAGGCTGATAATTTCTAATCGCGACGACTTTCTTTATTACAACACAAACTAGTATTTTAATTTTGCAAGAATTATTAAGTGAAAGAAGAAACATGGGTTAGTCCTCGCTCAAAGTGTATTCGTTTATTTTCGAAATATTTAATGTTCATCATAATGATATATTTAATGGACATCTCGTTCCCATTCATCCAATGATGAATTAATTTAATTCAATTTTCCGTACAGATAACTGCGTTTTATCGAATCAAAAGGACGATTCGTTTGACGAAGTAATCGGACATATTGAGGATTTATTAATGGGTACAATAAAATCATCCTAGATATTGTGCAACCATTATGACTATTAACTGCTGACAATTGTGATAAATCTCTATCTTTCAGAAAAAGATTTCCAAGCTCTACAGAAGAAATTTTTGGAGAAATACTGGAACATTTTTGAGCCATCGGAAGAAAATAAATTAATTTATACTGATATTTTTCATGAATATGTAAGTTTCAAGCAAGATACTTAAATCTTAAAAATTGCTGCAATCTATAATAAATTATCTCACATATGTTTCAGAATAAAGCTGTGGAGGCATATATTGTCGATTACCTCCAAAAAGTCATGCCACAATTTACTATAGATATCCTTTTACATCAGTTAAAGTAATTTCAATACAATTTATATAGTAATAATAAGAATAAATATATGAACTCTAATAAGTACCTTATTTTTTGGATGTTATCCAATAAAACTCAGTGAGAAGCAAGCAGAATTGGAAGGTGAAGTTTTTGAAGTACTGTCGACGATAACCGATTTCTTGGCTTTTAAAGAACTGTTTCTTGACTATAGAGCGGTATGTACATCAGAAAAAGTTTTATACATATATGTGTGCCTGACAAGAAATAATTCTTATAGGTAAAAGAAGGAGAAGTTGAAGACCTTAGCTGTGGGATATCGGTTACATCATTCAAATCTTGTAGTTTAGATTGCAATAATTCACCAAGATGATGCGCGTGACTTAGGTCCGTTTTACAAATGTTCCGGAATAATCATGTTCTTTCCTTAAGTGCTCCCAAATATTTGCAACGTCGTGTACCCTACCTTAAGATTGATCATTTCGAAAAATAGAGCATATCAGAAAAATATGATCAGAAGTAAAATATACTCATTACGTTTAATAATTATTAATTATCGTGTCTGTAAACATCCATATTTATTATATCACACGCACATATATACAAGTAGAAATACAAAAATAATTTAGATACAGCACTGGGTCTTTTTCTGTCATACATTTTCCTTTGCAAAATTGTATATAGTACTCGGAAGAATCTGAAAATCTTGTGCCTGTGGAAATCAACTGTTATCTCAAAACAATACTGCTCTCGCCATTATATACCTGGTGATAGAAATATGCACTCTTATTATACTTCAAGTTTTAAAAAATCTAATTAATATTAAAAATTTACTTTTTAAATCGATAGATATCAAGCACTGTGTCATGTACGCAGGTTGAATTTCTCGAATTCAATTTAACAGGCTTGATTCGATAGGTTCTGAAAGTTTAATTTCGTGTTTAATAACAGTCGATTTTGTTTCTAATGCATCAGGATTTCCATTTGTACAAGCTTGCTGTTCGTCTCGTTTGGCATACGATATGGCAAAGTTCCTGCGAAACTTGTTAACGCCCGAGCTTGCTCTCGAAGATCGTGCAGCTGTCGGTCCCGCGCAATCTCATCGCCCGGTTCCACCGAGCGCAATTTTTGATACTGACGGTATAATATCGTCATAGTGGCTAGAAGAACGTCGGCTAATGTACCAGCCACTTCAGGCGATACTCGCCGTAAAGCATTTACTCTCTCATCAACTTCTTTCACTTGGAGAGGCAACATTTTCGAATCTGCAATAGTCTAGAGAAGGAACAGTAAAATTATTTCGTTAAAATCAGCTTAATCTGAGTTAAACACAAAGATTGCTCGTTTCCATTTACTCGTAAAAATTACTCGGAAAATTACTTACTCTAAGCGCACTCTGATACTGCTCGTTATGGAATTGATCAAAGAAAACCATAAGATCCCTCAAAGTGTAAAACGAAGATACTACTTCGGAAGGCGCTTGAATTGCGGCATCCTTGTATCTAAAAATCACGAAATAATATAAACTTTACCCTACATTTTTGTAGGAAAGAACTTATGCTGAAAATAACAATGGAAAGTAGCAGAATTATGTAAATTTCAATTCAACCAAAATAAATCAACTCAAAAATGAAATTATGCGTATATAATACCTCGTACTGATGTCCATGGCTGTAGTTTGCAGTCGTGTTCTGAGAGAACCCGGTACCCCTCTTTGGCTGACGACTTGCGTCAAAAGCGTGCACATCAAACTGAGGACTTTCTCCTGATTTCCAGCTAAATCGTACATCGTCACTGCGTCTTCCAGCAGACCCTTCCTGTATAACATGTCGGCGCATATATTTATTACGTCGTCTGTGTTGATTTGGAATTGATCCAAGATCCCTTGCATTCTACGGTCTTTCTCGAGCTTTCCGACTAACAAAACGCGGTTCGCGGGAGTAGCATCTACCACCATTTCCGCAGCGAATGCGGCGAACATGTTGCGCTCATACGGGTCCTTCATACACCTGAAAACAGATAACGGTAAGTTTACAGCTTAACAGCCAATCGCAACTAACGCTTAATCACGCGTACCTCAGTAAAAACAGATAATGGAGGCTCTCCTTTGGATCTGACGATTCGAATCTTTTAACATACAACAATATCAACCTAGCGAAGTTCAGTCTTTTTGCCGGTGGCTTGTCAGCAGGGTCCACGCTTATCAGAGGCGCTAAAACACTCTGACTGACGGCTAATAAATTGTGCTCGTGCATAGCGGCCGCTAGATGCAACGCGTGCGGCAAATGCCTCGCTCCAGCGCCTGTGGCTAGGAACTCTATAGCCGCCTCGAATTGTCCGGTTAAGAACAACATCGAGAAGTACAAGAAGGGCTGTTCGTGCGCGTGATAATAAGTTTCTCCTATAAAACGATTCCAAACTCCAATTATCGGCTCTAGCAGTGTTGGGTATTGATCGAATGAAATTTCAGTTGATTAGAATCACCCAACGGTTAGTTACTTCGATTAATTATTCTACACTGATAACACGATTGATCAATTTATTAGATTGTTCACGTATAAGACTGATTAATTTTTTATTCAACTAGAATTCTAATCGATCAACATTGGGCTCACCGTATATCTCTGAGATTGTGGTTTGCAGATAATCCAGCGTCAGTTTATTCTCAACGTCCGACTGTTCCCGAACTTGACAGAGTTTCAACCATAAGTAATCGTCCGCCGTAGATATCACTTCGGAGTGGAGGTCGTCTGGCTCGCAAGGAACCAAGGCGCAATACGCCGCTTTCTTGTACGGATCGCCGACGGATCGTAGCTGCTTCCGGTAATGCAACTTCAGGATAGACTCGGCGCGACTGCTTGGATGGCGCTGCGGATCGTCGCAGGCTTCTTCGAGAGCAGCTTTGAACTCGGGAAATTCCGTGACACATTGGTTGAGACACTGCAACGCCGCTTTGTAATCGCCAGATCTCATGCAATAATACACCAACGGCCACAACGGCTTGTCCTCGACCATAACATCCTCCAAGTCCCGCAAGTTTTGTACTTTGACGCCCACGAAACTTTTAATCAGAGGTATGGTACCCGGCACGCCGCCGCGTTTTGCCTGCGCTAGATTCTCGTTGATGATGGAATTCATGAAATCTCTGTATCTATTCTCCAGATACTTTCTGGCTTGAGAAACAATTTTCTGCTCGATCGCCGGACTGCTTCTAGATTTGATCTGATCCCCTCTGGGTGTCGGCGGTATATCAACCATACATTTCACCATTTGCCACAACTCTGTGATCTTCCTATCATTGAAAGACTCTGAGGCTTTGCAGAAAGCGGTGAACAAGCTGGGCCGTGTTATACCTCTAAGTACGTGATCGTTATAAGTCTGTATTTCTTTCACATATGCTACTTCTATATTGGAGAGGCCACTGACCATTGAACCGGCTAGTTTTGTACGCTGTGGCGTTCCACGTAAATCCACTAGCTCACCGGATGGTGCAGTCATGGCGTTTATTATTTCGTAACGCATTTGTTTCCATTCACCCAGCATATGTTCCATTTGTTCGGTTCTAGTCAGCTCAAACGTCTAAAGGAAACTTAAACTTAATAACTTGACACACAAGTATACAATACTTAAGCGATCGTTATTATACATACGTCTCTGTGAACTTGTTCAATGATGAACAGGATCGCATTTTCCTTCTCATTTCTGAGGAAGCTAACGATATCAGTATCTGCAATAGGATCTAAAGGCTCAAATGTACGCCTTGCGCTGAGTGAATTTAACTTTTGCGAGATCTGAGGCAAATCTATCCCTCGAGATCCTAATAAGAGATGCCTGAAAATTATATTTTGTCAGCAACGATATCGACACAATGAAATTCATATACAATGAAATGAACCGGCAACTTTTCAAATACGTTAGGTTATGTTACACAGGACATACAAGGATTCATACTAGTTTCAGAATACAAATTAGAAGAAATCTACGAAGGAGAAATGTATCGAATTATTGTGTCTTCGACAGTGGTTGATTGAAAGAAAACTTACGCCTGTGCTTCATTATCCTGCGTGCTAGTTTGCGTGACACGAGCCCACAGTTCGTTGGAGGCCTCCAGTACTTGTCGGAGATTCCTCTCAACTTGCGGCAATTCCTCATTTCCTTCGACCGCTGCGGACAACTGCTCCGCTGATCTCAAAAGATCGCTAAAACCAGAATCCGTTGCTAAACGCGCGGAATCGCTGGTCAACACATCAGCGTGACCGGTATCACCCATGTTCGAGGCACGATTCTTCGGAACCGCTAAGTCTCACATATCGCGCGGGAAAGATCATAGATGAAATCGTGCACAGTTGCACTTTGCAAGGACCAAAGTGAGATCGTAGTATGACTCAACAGCAGGGTAGACGGGCTTTTCCTTTCAAGTAGTACGACTCAACAGAGAAACATTTTGGCTCATATTTAGAACTTTGTTTTTTTGTTAATGCCTTTAAAAGCGGTTTAAAATCCACCTAATTGAGAAGCCGTACTTACTAAGATACTTTAATCGATGAAAGAAAGTTCACGATATGAATGAAATTGAATTGAAATTTGACCAATCAGTGCAAAGTCCACTAAATTTCACTAGAGTTCAGTTAACTTTATACTGATTGGGCAAATTCTCCAATCCATAGTTTGGTACGGGCTTAATAGCTGTCGGACAAACTTTCATTGATGGTCCACCCCCACTCCACGCTAATACGCTTCGGTGGAACGATAACATTTCATTTGTAAAGTTTATTGAGATATGTAGTAAAGAGACGCTCGTGTTTTTTCTTTTTTTAACAAACTTACTCTCGTAAGAGTTTCGAAGAGAAATGATATTATCGTCAGATGCATGCTGTTCGAGTAAAAATGATGCGAGCAGGCAGAAACAAATGTTGAGCCATTGACGTTTAGCCGTTTGTCAGTAAACGTCAACGATTCCTCGGCGTAAGATCGATACAAATGATTATTCGACCATGGTAGATCGCGGCTCTGACGGTGGCAAGGAACGCCGACTTCTGCAATATTATGTCGCCAAGAAAGACACGGTACTGTTACGGTTACTTGGCACGTGCGACGTTAACGTTAACCAGTTGCGTCTGGGAATGCTTGTAGAAGCGCTCGAGGATTTGAAGGACAGCGCGTTGAAGATCCGCGTAACCGACACCGCAGGATCCAAAAGCTGGTGCGGCACGGAATGGCGTTGCCACAAGTACGATCTGATAACAGTATCGCACAAGATATGGCAGTATCTTCTGGCTGTACAATCCCCACAGGAGAGAGTTCAATTGGCAAGCAACGAAACACTGTGCGAACAAATAAGGAGTATATCGATGAAGGACAAAGTCTGGTACCGCTGTGATCCTAATAAACATTCTAAGGAGTTAGCATTCGTGAGATACATCGGACCTGTGCCGGAAATAGGACCGGGATATTACTTTGGTCTTGAACTACTGGTGAATTAATGAGACTATCTTATTTGCTGCTGTCTACCAAAGATTTCTATTTTAAAAGTAGTATAAGTTTAGATATGTATTTAGAGAAAAAAAAGTCATTATATCTTCTTCTTGTCTGTAAATATTTGAAAGAAGACCAACAGAAATGGCAATTGTATTATAAATTACCGGAGCGATTGATCGTTGAAAATTTTTGGACGATTGAACTTTAGAAAAGTAATGGAATACTATGACAAGAAGGAAGCGCGTACCTTTAGAGAGAGAGATATATATATATGTTGCAATATATAATTTATAATAAATCGATGTGTGTTTATGTAAGTGCAACGTTAATTACATAAATTTATTACAGGAAAGTCAAGAAGCATCGAAAACATGTGCACTGACCAAAGAATATTTTATTTGCACGCATTGGAATGCAATATTTGCTACTGTAAACAACATATGTCCCTATAAAGAGACTGACACAGTGTCCAGCAACATTGAAAAAAGTACACAGATAAGTTCAACATTTCTTTCACATTTTTATAGGTTAGTCCAATTTACTTTTATTTTTATTTCAGCATTGTTCTCGAAGGGCACCACAGGAACTGATCACACCAATGACATAAAGAAATCTGTGCTCGACAGTACGCCGGCTATTCTGTTGGAACAGTTCACCGCGTTCGACGACAACAAGAACAACAACCGTGAATCTGTCAACATGTTGAAGGAACGTCAGAAGATTGCAAAATCGACTCCCGAGAATGACGTCAATAACTTGGCTAAAAATCTCGATCACGCTCTCTTTAAATCCGGTAATTTCACTTCACCGTAAACACAATAAATACTTATTTATTCTCTCGATGACTTTCCCTGAGAACCCTAGAATGAAATTAGCTGTGGGCATGTTAATTCCTTCCGCGCGGTAGATGGAGTTAAAAATAGCACAGACATCCGAAAATAGACGCGAACCTAGCCTGCCCTAGAGAACTCTGCCGGCAGATTTATACAGTGCTCGCGAAAGTTATTGTGTCTTTTACTTAAATAATGGCAGCAGCACTGCAGAACATTCCTATTTTTGTATTGGAGCACAAGTGGAGTAGTGATGTGGAGTCGAATGTGAACAGTGATGTGGAGGAGATGCATGATCGCTTAAGCTTGTTGGATTATTGTAAGATACATTCAATATCCTTCCTCTACTTCATTTTTAACTCGAACGTTAGTGCTTATAAGATATTGTGTTTACACCTTTATACAGATGTGTTATTTTCAAATATATTTTCTTGAACATCTATACAGGGTGGGTCTAAGGAGCGCCATAAATTTTACAGGCATTTCTGTAGCACAAAATCACAGCAGGGAGACAGCTTTAATGATAAACATATCAATCTATTTGTCTATAAACTTTGTTTGAAGTAAGATGAATGTTAAGATACGTTATCAATAACTTTATCACCTGACCTTCTCGTGATATCAGATTTTTTCCAAATAAATAAATTTCTGTGTGTTTCCCTTTTGCGCCAACGAAAAACCAGATTAAATTGCCAGTCAAGTTTCTCACCCTCTGTAGAAATGTATGGACGGATATTATAGATGATTACGATCGAATATATCGTTACTTTTTGTAGGCAATGAAAAAAATGAAATCAAGAAATTCAGCAAGATAGAAGATAAGGAAGACTTAATGGTAGGCTCCAATGTGAAAGTATTACTGGATTCCGATGTTCACTACGGAGTTATTCGGTGGATTGGCACACCACCCGGCATTAGTCCTGGCAAATTGATGGCAGCTGTGGAATTGGTAAGTGATTCATAAGTCAGCTGGACGAAAGTATCAGAGGAAACAATGTTCAACGATGTGTCGTTCATAGGATGATGGACATCCTTTAGGTACCGATGGAACTTACAAAGATACTCGATATTTTCACTGTAGGCCTTATAAAGCTGTATTCACAGACATTGAACACTGTTCTCATTATGAAAATGTGAGTATATGAGTTACGCGATATTGGCTCGTGAATATTTATGTGAATAAATTAGAAATATATTTCACAAACAGACGAAGCTTGACGAGCGACTCGCACTTACGAACAACGATAACTTCGGTAATATGGAAAGTTCCGTAATCGCAGGTATAGTGAGGCCTATTTCCGTCAAAGGAGACTTGGAAAGTATATGCGGCAAATATCGTGGTATTCAAGGCCATCATAATTCATGCTACCTGGACGCCACTCTTTTCAGCATGTTTACATTTACCAGTGTATTCGACAATCTTCTATTTCGGTAATCCACCTTGCACCGATGTAAAAGGTGTATTATTTCAAAACAGTTTATTTGCGTCACTGTCGTTGAACAAGTAGTGCTTTTTCTACAATATTTGTATCAACAACTTTTCAGACCACCGAATGAAAAGGATTGTCCGCAGTACGAAGAAGTGCAGCGAGTTTTACGAGAAGAAATCGTGAATCCGCTCAGGAAGAATATGTTCGTCAGGGCAGATCGTGTGATGAAGCTCAGGACTTTGCTCGAAAAGCTATCGTCAGTATCCGGCTTGACTAGCGAGGAAAAAGGTTTCACTTTGATATTCTTCAAATTTTATTCTATTCGGAATAAGTTATCATGTTTAATAAATTTGCAATACTTTTATCACAGATCCAGAAGAATTTTTAACGTCGCTGGTTGCTCAGATTTTGAACGCCGAACCATTCCTCAAATTAAGCTCCGGACAAGACGCGTATCATTATCAATTGTTCGTCGAGAAAGACGATCATCTGAATTTGCCGACTGTCCAGCAGTTGTTGGAACAGAGTTTCCTAACCAGTAATATCAGACTGAAGGAAGTTCCCTCGTGTCTAATCATACAGATGCCTCGTTTTGGCAAATCGTTTAAAATGTATCAAAAAATACAACCTACATTATTACTGGATGTAACGGATATTATCGAAGACTGTTGAGTATCGCTCTCTCATTCATTTCAATAATTGCTTCTATTTATACGATTTATGCAACAATATTTGCATGTTGTTTGCAGCACCTAGACAGTGTACAGTTTGCGGGAAACTGGCGGAATTTGAATGCAAAGAATGTTACGGGCAATGTGGCGTCGGTCTCGAAAGTATAGCTTTTTGCTTACAGTGTCTCGAGAAGGTTTGTAAAACGAAAATACCGATGAAGATAAAGATATTCTGGAAGATAAATTTTCGTATTTAGGTACATTGTCACGAACGAAGGACGAATCACGAGCCAAAGAAACTAGTTGTGCCTATGGAGTTTGCAATTTTGCAAGAACATTGTCCCGTACCGCGTTTATATTTAGAACTTTCCGCTGTAGTTTGCATTGAAACCTCGCATTATGTGTCTTTTGTAAAATGTGGTCCCGGCTCAGAGGCACCGTGGTGTTTCTTTGATTCCATGGCTGATAGAAAAGGTATTTTATCCATATTTATGTAATTTTTCATTAAAAAAAAATATAATTTCTTATAAGCTTAAAATGTTCATTAAATATTGTTTCTATTGTATACAATAGTCGTATATAATTATTGACGTTAATTTCGATCTTTATCAGGGGAACAAAATGGGTACAATATACCAGAAATGGTACCATGTCCAGATTTTCCCTATTGGTTAAGTGAAGAAGGAGGAAATTATTTGACTAAGTTGACTGATGACCGGCACTTACCGGAACACGCAAAGCGTCTACTATGCGATGCATACATGTGCATGTATCAATCTCCCGATGTTATGATGTACAAATAACTGACATAGATTTTGAATAATTCTCGCATTATTATTCAAGTGCAATGTTCTGCTTACTGCAACTCTCAATCATTGAACGAAGCTGACATAATAATTCTAGCTAAGATAGTCTAAAGCAGTTTAAAAATGTTTAAGATCATGAAATCTTATGTACAAAGTAGGAATATATATTTGTAATCAGGAGAACATGTATAATTACAGAAAATTGACAAAATATACTCGTTATTGATTTCAAAGTTCTGATAAACAAGACCCAATAGTCCACACATACCCTAGTGATTTTTATATTTTAACAGGGACATGTTTCTAATTAGACGACATGGTAGATTAAGTTTAGGTTGGGTCACTTTAGATTTAGGTTAGGCTACAAACGTTTCACCAGTGTGGAATGGTATTTATCGAAAACTAACCTCCAAATTGGATTTACTCAAAAGTTCAGAAGATGCTAACACAACGAATGTCCGTGCTAGCCCAAAAGCTAAGCGGGTTTGTGTGTCTCCGAGATAAGTCGCTTTTGCTTATACAAGTTCGCGCATATGGTGTGGATCATGAAATAAGGCAGCATGAATGGCGAGAGAAAGAAGCAAATCCGAAACGGAGTACGCTTAACGACAATTCAAAGAAGCCCGAAACAACCCTATGGTTTTCGACCGAGGCACCGAAAGAACACGATTTTGCTCTGACCAACATCAAGAATTGGTACGAATATCAGATACTTAAACTCAAGAAGAAGAATCAAAAATTTATGCCGCAAAGGTACGAGATATTAGGCGCCAATCTGGCTACTGCTCACTTTATTGTGCATCGTGGAGGCAGAGTGAGGTTCAAGGATTCCAGTTTTTGGATAGATTCAGACAAGGATTTACCCAATACGTACGACCCATACTATATTCTCGAAGCAATAGACGTCAATGGGTTTGATCTGCGTTACGAAGGTCTGAGTAATCTGTGTAATTTGACAAATCTCCAGTGGCTTAGCATGAAGAATTGTAAAAATATCGACGACTGGGGCTTAGACAAAATATCAGCAGAGTTTCCGGAACTGGAGTACTTTGACATCTCAGGCTGTGAGAAAGTCACCGAAAGAGGATTGGAGGCACTGTATAGAATGATCAATTTGAAGAAATTGATTGTTACAAATCACAACAAATCTGCTGCGTTTGAGCTAACTTGTATGATGTTAGAAGATTGTATGCCTGGTTTAATTTGTGAGATTCTTGAACCCTTGGAAATATCAAAAGAGTAATGTTAATAAAGAGTCACCTCTAGTAAGATTATAGTTTATAGTAAACATTTCACAGAAAGACTCACCTCTAGATATTTATTACATCCTATTTGTTGTACATTGTCAACTACATTGCAAATTATCATATTCCGAATATTAATAGCAAATAAAACATTATGTAGTAAAAAGTAACAATTTGTTTGAAAATATTAACTTCTTATTAATTTATTTTTTTCTCGGCGTTTTTTTATAAAATGTAATTCAGCTTTATTTGTAATACCACATATTTTAATATTTTCATTGTTATTAATAAGTTTAACATGTCCGAAACAAAGATGATATTTCCTCCAAATATGTTTCCAACTTATTTTCTTCTTGACGTTTTCTCTTTTTATAGATAAGCACATATGTCGCTTTACAGCTCTCTTCAGATCAAGAACTGTCCTGTCATGTGGTGGAAATGAAACAAAAATTAAATAATTAGGACGATATATTCTAATAGGCCAACATATAATTGACAAATTATTTTAATAACACAACCATTACCACTACTGCAAGTTTTGGCAATTCTTCATGATTTAAGAATAAAGTTGGAGTTTGTCCTTGTGCAAATGCAATTTGTGATGTCAAAGTTCTTTTATCATAACAACTGAGAATAATCCAAAGCAAAGTGCATCAATANGTCATGTGGTGGAACCTAAAATGAAACAAAAAATTATATAATTAGGACGATATATTCTAATAGACCAACATATAATTGACAAATTATTCTAAATATCACAAACGTTACCACTACTGCAAGTTTTCGTAATTCTCCACGATTTAAGAATAAAGTTATAGCTTGTCCTTGTGCAACCGCAATCTGTGACTTAAGTTCTTCTATCGTGACATCTGAGGGTAATCCAGAGAGAAGTGGATCGCTTTCAATAATATTATCTATCGCTACCTTAGTCAGTCGTATCAATTCTTCATGATTAAGTTGTGTAATTTCAGACTTTGCTGTATCAGGATACAATTCTTCTTTAGTATCTCTTATTGCATCTTTTAATTGTGAGTTTTCCGCAATGTCCATATTATATGGTTTATGATGCTCATTTATTTATCTCCGTCTCCTAGAAAAAAATATTTTAGTTAGGTTAACAAAATTGTTCGGTGTCTCTTAATAGGTTATTTTCTGTTAATATACTGCCGTATTACACGTGTCTGGTTTATAGACAGTTTTGTACTTATCACAATTTTCGCGAAGCAGTTACAATGTCACACACAGCGTCCGGAACAAATGAGTAAGCTCTAGAAATGTCAATATGAGAGAGCGACACTGCCGTTCAATGTTAGAACTTCAATGTGTCAGTTTCTATCGGTAAAAGTGGATAACACAATAACAAAGGATCCATAGTGGGTAATTTAAGTTTCTGGAGTACGGTAAGTACTCCAGAAACTTAACCAAGATCGATTAGTTCCGAGAATCGATAAGTTACCAGGGTCGATAAGTTTCCGGGGACGGTAAGTTTTTTTATTCCGCATCGCGAAGGCAAGGTGAGATTCCAGGATTCCAATTTTTGAACAAATTCAACTAAGGATGATACTTCATATTTACCCATTACATATGAACTACTGTATTCTCGAAGCAATAGATGTCAATAGATTTGATCTGTGTTTGATTACCAAGGTCTGAATACCTTGTGTAATCTTAAAAATCTGAAGTAGCTTAGCATCAAGAATTGCAAAAATATCGACTATTGGGGCTTAGACGAAATATCAGGAGAGCTTACGGAGTCATTTGACATCTTAGGCTGTGAGAAAATCACTGAGAGAGGATTGGAGGAACTGTATAGAATGTTCAATCAGAAGAAATTGATTGTTACAAATTGAAACAAATCTGTTGCACCACAGCTAACTTGTATGATGTTAGAAGATTGTATGTCTGGCTTCACTTGTGAATATCTGTGGAAATATAAAAAAAATAATGTTAATTGAGATTTGCTTTTAGTAAGATTACAATTTGCAGTAAATATTTCATAGAAAGACTCACCTCTATTAATATGCATTATATACTATGCATTATATATTATTTGTATAATTTCAACTATGCTGTAAATCAACTATCATTACTTGAATATTAAAGTAAATAAAACATTAGGTAGTAAAAAGTAACACAAGTAGGTAGTAAAAGTAAGTTGTTTCAAGATATTAACTTCTTTCCAATTAATTTTACATTGCACGTTTCTTCATAAAATGTAATTCAGCTGAATTTATAATACCATATATCATATCATTTTCATTGTTACAAAGAAGTTTAATATGTTCTAAAGAAGATGATATTTCATCCAAATGTACTTGCAATTTATTACCTTCTGGACGTTTTCCCTTACAAAAGATAAATACACATGTGTCGCTCCATAGTCTTCTTAACACTTAACGGACGGGCCGAATCTGCTCTGTTTTTTCTAGTTTCCGGGCATTTTTCAGGGGAATTAAATAAACATTAATGTATGGATTTAAATCGTTATAACTACAATAAAACTTTATTAAATCAATTATATTTCTTATAATATTTCATAACAGTATTTATTAAAGCGTTTAGTATTTTTTAAGCGTGTGATATGCTAAAAAACATTCACCTTTATGCAGTGGAACCTGAGGTGTCCATTCATCTCTATTTAATTCATCATCTTCAAATTCACTCTCTGAAGAAGATAACCTACGTGTAATTTTTTTCCTGGGAGATAAAAATTCACTGTCATCACTTGAAACATCACTTTCTTCATCAAGGTTCTCAAACTCAACATCACTTCCGGATAAGTTTTCTAAAAACTCTTTGCTGTTTGCCATTTTTACCGTTATAAAATTATTTAGAAATACTTTCTAAAATCAAAACTACGCCGTAGGAACAACAGGCAGAGAGTGCTATAATTAATGGCACCAAGAAAAAATAACACAATGTGCGTAAAATAAAAAAACTAATGCAACGTACCTAAAATTCAAGCAAAAACGTAGATCTACGTGGCCCGTCCGTCAGAATGGAAAAACGTAAATCTACGGGGCCCGTCCGTTAAGTGTTAAGATCAAGAACTGTCGTATCATGTGGTCATGATGAAACGAAAATTATATTATTAGGACGATTGATCAATTCAAATAGACCAATATAAAAATGATAAATTATTATAAACATCTCAAACATTAACGCTACTTCAAAGTTTGACAATTCTCCACAATTTAAGAATAAAGTTATAGCCTGTCCAACCTGTGATGTAAGTTCTTCTATAATAACTATCTGAGAAGAATGCAGAGAACAGTGGTTCACATTCAATAACATTGTCAATTGCTACCTTAGTCAGTCCTACGTAGGTAGCTATTTATATTTCTGGCCTTGGTAGCAGTAAGTGTTGCCAGGCGCCATTTGACGTTGTCATTGAAAACTTGACATGGTTGAACATAAGAACGTAAGAATACATTGTCATTTGAGCGCGGTTTGTGTTGTTTACAGTGAATTGAAAAATTCATGTCGGGCAAAAAATGGAATTAACTCATTTTCGTGCGATTATTTTTCATAACTTTCGATGTGGATTATCAAGACAAGAGTGCATCGATGAACATAATTCTTTATACAGCGAGAAAGCACCATCCTACAGCACTGTAAAAAACTGATATAACGAATTCAATCGTGGCCGACGTTCGCTCCAGGACGAATTCCGTGAAGGTCGTCCAAAATCGGTTGTTGTGCCAGAAAATATCGATGCTATGCGTGAACTGATAAAGCAAGATCGTCATGTGACATACCGTAAGATTGAGGCATCTTTGGGCATTAGTATGACAAGCATCAATAAGATATTGCATGAACATTTGTCCGTAAAAAACATTTGTTCGCGTTGGATCCCGCACAATCTGACAAACGCTCAAAAGAAGACTCGTGTTGATTGGTGCAAGGAAATGTTGAAAAAATACGTTCAAGGTGCATCAAAGGCTGTGTATAACAGATGACGAATCATGGATCTATGCATATGAGCCCGAAACAAAATAGCAATCGACTGTATGGGTCTTCCAAGAGGAGTCAAATCCAACAAAAGTTGTTCGCGGAAGAAGCACATCGAAGCAAATAGTTGCCTATTTCTTCGGCATTACCGGTCACGTGGCGACAGTGGCATTAGAGTACCGTAGGACGGTCAATTCTGAATGGTACACGACCATTTGTTTGCCAGAAGTCATCGGAGAAATTCGAGAAAAGCAGAAGAAGAGGCGAATCATTCTTCATCATGATGCAAGCTGTTACACATCGGGTCAAATAAAGGAATTTTTGACCGGCCAAAACATCGAATTGATGGGTCTTCCGCCGTACAGCCCTGATTTGGCACCCAATGACTTTTTTTTGTTCCCGCACATCAAAAGTAAATTACGTGGTCAACGATTTTCGACACCCGAAGAAGCGGTTGATGCATTCAAAACGCATGTTTTGCAGTTACCTCAATCGAAGTGGAAAAAGTGCTTCGAAAATTGGTTCAAACGCATGCAAAAGTGTATTGATCATCATGGAGAATATTTTGAAAAACAATAAAACCAATTTCGATCATAAATATTTGTTTTTTCATTATTGGGCCAGAAATATAAGTAGCAACCCTCGTATTGATCTCGATTTGAATATATCAAAATTACATTATTGCGATTGATTTTGGCGGACATTTTAATATTACTATAATATTACTATTACATTATATATTACTATATGGA
>NW_014555325.1:0-1170 GCF_001313825.1 Dinoponera quadriceps
CCCTTGTCGAGGTGGGCAACATCGGCAGGGGCCCCGGAGGGTTGAGCTCAATTTGGGTGAGGTGCCCGGTCGCGGCCGCAAATAGAGTGGCGGCGGCCGGCCGCATCAAGGTGGGTTGGATTTGGGCGACAACCGTGCTGCTGGACGAGCGCCCCCTGCAGTGCTATAAATGCCTGCAGGGGGGGCATGTGCGCGCCCAGTGCACCGCTGCGGCCGATAGGAGCGGCCGGTGTTACCGGTGCGGGGGGGCTGGGCACATAGCGCGGGGGTGTAGTCTCCCGCTGCGGCCCCCGGTCTGCTCCGACTTGGGACACCGGTCGGACCATCGCGCGGGGGGAGGCTGCCTGCCCGGCGGCCCACAAAGGGGTGGAGGGCCGGCGCCAGGCGCCTGCTCCGCCCCAGGAAAAGGGGGGGAAAAAGAGGGTTGCCCCGGAGAGGGACCGAGATATCACAGCCCCCCCCTAAGCGGAGCCCGAGTGGGAGGGCAACAAGTGGCCGGGTTGGAGGTGGCGACGCCTGCCGCGGAAGAGGCGCGGGGGGGCTCCTCTTCCTCGCCGGAAGAGGGGACGCAAGTCGCGAAGAGGAAGAGGAGGGGGCAGCCAGGCGGGGGGGACGCCGAGGGTGACAGCCACAATGGCTAAGTCCCCTCGAATTCTGCAGGCAAACCTCAACCACGCCCGCCGTGCGCAGGATTTATTCCTGCACACAATGGCGGCGCGTGGTTTTGGTTTGGGCATCGCCTCGGAGCTCTGGTGGGTTCCCCCGGACGCTCACAATTGGGTCCGCTCGGTGGACCCGCAGGGGCTGGTGGCCGCCATGTGGAGGGGGGCGGGTGCCCTTTTTCCCCCGTGTTCGGTAATAGAGACGGGGGANGCTCGGTAATAGAGACGGGGGAACTCTACGTGGCGGTCAGATGGGGCAGGCTCGCGGTGGTGGGGATGTATCTTTCACCATCGCGCGCCATGCCGTTAGAGGGGGCGGAGGCGGCCCTGGACCGCATCGCGGGGGTGGTCCGTAGATGCTCCCCGGGTCCGGTCGTCGTTGCCGGGGACTTCAACGCCTGGTCACAGGAGTGGGGTTCCCGGCGCGACGACCGTCGGGGGGTATTGGTGGGGGCCTGTGGCTCTGCCTCCTTAATACGGGGGGGCAGAGCACCTGTGTGCGGTGGCA
>NW_014555326.1:0-884 GCF_001313825.1 Dinoponera quadriceps
ATGACTTCCACTTACAGGCTTGTTCCCTCTATTCTTATATCTCTATGATCTCCACTCTCACTTTGTACTCCCTCCAAAGAGAGAAAGACAGCACGATGTTAGAGTGAGGTGGTTTCCCCAGACCCCTACCCCCACTTCCGAGATGTTGGCCACACCGGGTTATATGGGATGCGTAGTCTATTATATAAGTCTATGGCTATTTCGAAGCTTGTTGGCTGGTTTGCATGTCAAACTCATAAACCCACGTCTCGTCACCCGTTATAATGCGTTTCATGAATGTAGGGTCCGAATTGACTCATTGAAATACGAGGTGTGTTCAGAAAATAACGGAAATTTTCGTTTTTTAAAAAAAATATTTATTTATTCGTCTACATTAATGTTGTCGCCTTCAAAATAGTCCCCATCAGATATTATGCACTTGTGCCAGCGCTTCTTCCAATCCTCGAAACACTTCTCAAACTCGATCTTTGGGATAGCCTTTAGCTCTTTCAGCGATGCGCTTTTAATGTCATCTATGCTTGTAAAACGACGGCCCTTTAAGGTTCTCTTTATTTTTGGAAATAGAAAAAAGTCACACGGAGCCATGTCTGGCGAATAAGGAGGCTGGGGCATTGTTACAGTATTGTTTTTGGCCAAAAATTCACGAACAAGCAATGAAGTGTGAGCAGATGCATTATCGTGGTGCAAAAGCCATGAATTGTTTTTCCACAAATCCGGGCGTTTTTTTCGGATTGCTTCACGCAAACGGCGTTGAACTTGTAGGTAGCACTCCTTATTGACCGTTTGACCTCGTGGCAAGAATTCATGATGCACTATGCCATTAAAATCAAAGAATAAAGTGAGCATAACCTTCACGTTCGACCGCACTTGTCGAGCCTTTTTCG
>NW_014555327.1:0-1077 GCF_001313825.1 Dinoponera quadriceps
AGAGAGAGAGAGAGAGAGAGAGAGAGAGAGAGAGAAAGAGGTATTGTCGGAGTCGTAAATTTGTAACTACCCGTGAATGTCAAAATTGAATTTTGCGCGATATTACGGGATTGAAGCGGCCGGGAAGAAAAATGTAATGAACATTTTATCGAATACGCGCAGGCAGATAATGAAAGCGCGTATAACCGCCGGGCCGGCGTGCGCGCCCCGCTAAAATTCGACGTTAACTTTCGTTATATCGGATATCGGGAATATCAAACAACTTTATCCAATCGTGCTCCATGACTTTTCGACACGAAGACCTTCCGAATCGAACTTTCATTTCGCACAGAAAACACATTACACGTCGTCCGCGTCGGGCGAATGCGCATTCGATTTCTGTTCGCGGCATTCGCCCGCGTATGTAAAGAGTGTTTCCATTTCCGCCCTCCTCCCGTTTTTTTTCACTGCGAATCGCCCAGATGAAATCATTAACCGATGAATGGAAATAGCGAAGCCGCATTTCGAAGCGTAAATACGTTAAGATACTCGGAGTGTTATCGGGTTCTCCATTTGAGTCTCGTTTTTATGNTCGGCAAAATTGCGCATTTTTCGCTTTATTTAAACTGCGAGAATTCACCGACGAGTCCGCGAGGTGTTTTGACGTTATTTTACGCATGCGAGAAAATTGTCCGTGTTTAAACACCTCTTATTCAGCCTGTTCAATTAAGAAGGAGCGAAGAGCTGAAATGTGGTTTCCGATAGTTTCGCTATTGCTGCTATAAACGTCAACGGCACACGCTGTTAAACACAGAAAGCGCCATGCGATGGTTAATTATCACCGTATAAAAGCCAACAGTTTCTTTATCCCACTCCGCATCACGATGAGACAGGCACCGTTTCGCCAGAACGACCTACTAATTGATCAATCGATCGATCGTTCGTTGTCGCTCACAGCCGCAAGACCGCGGCGGGATTCAAGTAAAATGCGTATATTAATTAAAGTATCGGATGCGTTGGCAATTAGTCGGTCTCGAATAAAGAGTACAAATGTGGAAAACCCTCCGTGGAAGGAGATTATAACGTAATATCTAAACT
>NW_014555328.1:0-5068 GCF_001313825.1 Dinoponera quadriceps
GACTGTGATTTCCTAAGTCTAATCTTACATTTCTATCGCCTAGTTTTTCTAATATTTTGTATGGCCCTGCATATTGATCGCTTAGTTTCCCTTTGCACGGCTCTTTTAAAAGGTACACGATGTCGTCCTTACGAAATTCCTGCGCGTTAGATTTTTTATCATAGTGGAACTTCGATTTTTCCTTAGCCTTGACCAGATTTTTGCGCCCGTTGTCTTGAACGGTTATAAGTTTGTGGTGCAAAGACGTTAAGTAGTTCGCATAAGTAGCGGGGACAGTTTCTGCTATTGGAGGTGCGGAGGAAGGAATCCCGGCCATTTAACCGATCACAAGCTCGTGAGACGTGTATTGAGTGCCCTCATGCACGCTGGTATTATAAGAGAATTTGGCCAGCTTTAAGAGTTGGTCCCATTCTTGCTCTTTGGAGATATTTAACTTTACGTACTCCCACAATATGTGGTGACTACGCTCGAGGGAGCCGTTTGTTTGTGGGCGGTATGCGGTAATTTTGCAAGTCTCAATTCTGAATCTACGAGCTATATGTTTCATCAAACTATTTATAAAATGTGTTCCTTGGTCTGTAAGTAGGGCCTTTGGAGCACCATAAATACAAATATACTCATCTATGAATGCATTGGCTATGTCAATTGCCGCGGCGTTTCTTAGGGGAATTGCGAGAGAATATTTGGTTAGGAGATCCTGAATAGTAAGGATATAGGTGTTGCCGGAGCTGGTAGTAGGTAAAGGGCCCATTATATCCATGGAAATTTTATCGAAGGCCTGTTTAGGAGTGTCGGTAATAAGCATGGGTTGTTTAGTTTTCACACGCACGAGTTTTTTGGTTTAACAGTTGTTGCAATGTCGGATGTGATCCTGGATATCCTTTTTCATGTTGGGCCACTGAAATGTTTCCTTGAGTCAATTTTCCTTGAGTCTATTATAAGTCTTAGTGACTCCTTTATGGCCGTTAGTCGCGGAACCGTGATATTCGCGCAGAATTCGTTCTCGATCAATTTTGGGCGGAATTAGTATTTCGTTAGTGCAAATATAAAACTTGGTTTGAATATCAGTTACGATTTCGGTTAGCGAGTTCTTGACTGTGTCCCACGCAATGGAGTCTATGTCGCTCTTACAAATTGACGCGGTTTTGAGTCTTAATTTAATGCAAACATCTTTCAAGGAGCGCAAGGCCTCTTGTAATGTTTGTTCTTCAACGGCTACTGAGGTTTTGTCTTTGATTGGTAGGCATATCAATTTTTGACTGGTTCTGTTTACGTTTAATACTCGAGCGCGGCCTATAGTGGCGTCATCTAGCGCGGGTAACTTTCCGCATCGCGAGAGGATTCTCGACCCTTCGTCGAGAGGGTTTCCCGAGAGGTTTATAAAAACGACGAGGGGGTCTTTTCGGGAGGCAAACTGATCCTTGACTTCAATTATATTGTTCGTGGGTTCGCGTATTTCATAGGGTTCGTTGATGTTGTCGAAAATATCGTTGTCCGTGTCGGTTGTATCATCTATGTCTGCGTCTGTAGAGTCGCTTCCGATTTCGTCAGTGTCAATATGGAAAGGTAAGTCTTCCAATCTTTTTATTTGCTCGTTTAATTTTACCGGGTCTTTGGGTGACGGAGAGCGTGTGAGAAGGGGTGAGGATATTGTCTGTCTTTGGGGAACGGAGAAGAGTGATTCAGATTCGGAATCCTCTTCGGGTACTTGAGTTATAGGGAGGAGGAGTGGAATAGGCGGATTTCGAGACAAAGCGTCGGCATTGGCGTTACTCTTTCCCGCCTTATATACTATGTTGTACTCGTATTCCATTAATTGTAGTCGCCATTTCATTAAGCGTGATGAGGGGTTCTTTACCAATTTGAGCTCGATTGGTGCGGGGGCAGATTTCACATGCTTATTCCGCTATGCCCTTTGTCAAGAGAAAATATCACTAAGAATATGTCAGTCGTCAAAGATAAAATTTGTAGAAAAAAAGGCAAAGTTGGTTGATAACTTACAAATATAAGGAATTATTTTATTCATCACTGTATGCACCCATATTGTCTATACACTTTTGCCATTTAAGCGGCAGGTTGTTCAGGCCGGTGGTATAAAGCCCTGGCGAATGAGAGTCAATGAATTTCTGCATTGCCAGTTTTACAGCATTGTCGGGGTAATATTGTTTTTCTATTAAAAAGTTGTCCAAATTGCGAAAGAAGTGGTAGTCAGTGAGGGCTATGTTTGGTGAGTATGGAGGATGATGAAGAAGTTCCAACTCCAATCCCTGTAGTTTTGTCACAGTCATTTCTGCAGTGTGTGGTTTAGCGTTATCATGTAATAAAGTAGGATTCGATCTGCTGACCAATCTAAGCTGCTTTTTTTTTAAGTTTTTGCATCATTTCGTCCAGTTGGATACAGTATGTTTCTGCTGTGATCGTTGAGCCAGTTTTCATGAAATCATAATAGATCATACCTGCGCTAGACAACCAAACACCCACTATCAGATTATTTTTTTGAACATTGCGCTTTGGAGTGTTATAATGATTCATCCTTGTCTAACCACTGTGCTGAAAGTTTGCGATTATCATATTGGATCCATTTCTCATCACAAGCGAGAATTCGATTCAAAAATGGATCAGATTTGCGACGAAAAAGCAACATCAAGCAAGCTTCCAAACGTTTTTGTTTCTGTTTTTCCTTCAGTTCGTGTGGAACCCACTTATCCAACTTTTTCACTTTACCGATTTAAGCTAAATGAGTTAATATTATTTGTTTGCTAACACCAAACTTCAACGATAATTCATAGGCACTCTGAGATCGGTGAAATTCAACGGTGACCTTTAGTTCGTCATTTTTGACCTTTGATTCTGAGCAACCGCGTGGCTCATTTGTGAGGTCAAGGTTATCTGTACGAAATTTGGGGAATTAATTTGATACTGTCTGCTGCGTAGTAACACTAGAGCCAAATACACTATTAATGTTTCGCGCGGTCTGCGATGCCGTAGTTTCACATAAGAACTCATACTTTATAATAGTGCGAATTTCCTACAGTTCCATTTTTAATGAAATTAATTTTTAATAAAAAGTTTTAATACTTCTTAGATCTTACAATGATTTCTTTAAACAGGCGAGATATGTAGCTTTTCAACAAAAAAAACGGTAATATATTAAGCCAATATCAAATAATAAGCTGTTACATTTGGCAATATTATTAAACATTAATTTCATCCTTGCCAACCTAATATATATATATATATAGAGAGAGAGAGAGAAAGAGATTTACAATTTAGGTGGATTGACTGTGGTGAATAGTACGCAGAACATGACTCTGGTCAGACGATTAATATAAAACATTATTGCACATATATACATAAGAACTAACATAATGACTGTGACGGTAACGAATGAAACTATAAAGAAAATAAAACTTTGATACTGGGTATCTAATCCAAGAATCAGAATCCGAGAATGCTAAGAACTGCTGAGAATTATCAAGATTTGTAAAAATTGCTAAAAGAACTGCCGGACACTGCTAAAGAATTGCGGGTTACTGCTAAAGAACTGCGGGGTATTGCGCGAGGCGGTAAGAGAGTAGGGATTTTGTAGGAAATATTTTATGAATGGCAGATGACAATTGCTAATGGGAAAAATTTTGGTGGAATGGAGGTGTGGGAGATTGGGAAATTTCCCAATACATTTTTAAGGAGGTGAGGGAACCTTCCAGACGTAGAAGACAGAAATTGACCACTCTTACGATTGGATAGAGGGATTTACGCAAGACGTGAGAGTGAGTAGGAAGGAGTTCGCTGCGTTTTCGCGCTTTTTCTGAATGAGGGAGAAGTTTGTGGCGTGATTCAAATGTGGGGGTGAGGATGTGTTGCTTCAGATTATGACGGGAAGTTAGGACGTTGGACGGTTTGTTTTTCTAGGAACGTATGATCTTTCCGACTCTATGGCGCAAAATAGCTAGTCATGGCAATTTCCTTTATACTATTCGCAGACGGATGTTTTGGGGAACAACAGACGTATCTGGTGGTGCATTATCGAGATCGCATAAACAAATTTTCGGTCTATGTTTTATGGCGGGCCAATGTTTTTCCACATCCGGTTGGCTTCTTAGACTATTTTCTTATTATAATTTGTTACGATGTATCGCATGGCCAAATGCGTCTGATTTCCAATACAAAAGAACAAAAATTTGTTAAAAAGCAGCAGGAAAAAAATACATTTTCTGTAAAGTACTCTGGATGTAGCACAGGCAACCGCTTGATTAGGCTTTTATTTAGGCTGTACGTTAGTGATATCTCCTGCTTTCCTATTTAAAACATTGGCATCATAATGTAAAATCTGTATTTCAATATTAAATTGATTGTTCGCCAGTCTCCAGTAGTAGCCAAAGTAATGTATATGAATGTATATAATATATGACCTATTCTAAATAGGTATCCCAGGTTCGACTTGCTGACACTTACCTGATTCTCCCAGGGACCGTAGCGCTGTTCCTGCTCTTTTACGGGCACGCCTATGGTACGGGAATGACGACCGCGGGGTACCCAGTCAGATGCCGACTCGTGTTGCTACGCAATGCAGTGGGTTTGAGGTTCTGAGTTCTTCCAGGGACGTTAGAATGATGACAGAATCCTCTAAATATGAGAGGGCTAAGGCCCTCCGGGATTAGTACTTCGTCTCCATTGTTGGCATGAGGAAACTTCGGTTTCTGATGATTAGTGAACATCCAACGAACGACTTTCAAACGACTCTCCGTCTCAAAGCCTGAAAGCATGCGAGAGAACCTCCTCCCCTTGCGTAAAGAAATGTCGACGGAACATTGAACAGATATGAGAGAGACATGGCTTTCAATGATTAAAAAGACCGNAAATGTCGACGGAACATTGAACAGATATGAGAGAGACATGGCTTTCAATGATTAAAAAGACCGTTGAATACTACCTTGTCGTCGGCATAAAAAAGCTGCTAGCGGCTTCTCATAATGATGCGATTGTCAACGACATGGTGGGCATGGGGAGGCTTCGACATCCGACGATTGAACTTCCAGGGGTGTTCACACCCGCCAACGACTGTCAC
>NW_014555329.1:0-355 GCF_001313825.1 Dinoponera quadriceps
GCATTTTTTTGTGACGCGAGTATACGTCCCTGAGCGGTCGGACCGGTTGGAGAGGGTGGGGGAAACCCGTAGCTTTCTAGCGGTATGTCGCTCAATTGCCTTCATGCGCTTGGAGGAATAGGACGGCTTGTTCCGAGAACTTCTGCGTAATAGTCGCGTCGAAGGTACCATGGAGAAAACGTTAAAGCAACGCAATGCGATACAGTTTTGTGTGAAGCTTAAGAAGACGCCGCTGGAAACATTTGAAATGCTTTAGGAAGCCTTCGGAGATGATTGCCTTTCCAGATCGCAGTCTAACAGATGGCGCAAGATGTTTCGAGATGGTCGGGAGGAGGTCGCAGACGAGGCCCGCGCA
>NW_014555330.1:0-5361 GCF_001313825.1 Dinoponera quadriceps
AAAACCAAACGAACTTATTTGCCAACCCAATAAATAATCGAAGATTGATTGACGGTCCAACGTTTCCACATCAGGTTGGCCTCTTCGGCTATGTCACGTTATAGTTTATATTTCCGAGTATCGCTTGCCCCAATGCGTCTGTTCCCAATCAAAAAAAAAAGAAAAAAAATTCATTTTTCCTGTGGCACGCAGGACGTAAAAACGTCAAGATAGCAACAGTTTTTTTCGCTATGTCACAAAGAAATGAAATAAGTTTTGCAACAGGATCGTATTGATTCAGGGATATTGGTCTTTATTATAATAATAATATACTGGTAACTTACATTCAATGTCGGCTAATCCGAAATAGTAATAGGGTGAAGTAAGTACATCGCCTTAGGAGAATAAAGNCGAAATAGTAATAGGGTGAAATAAGTACATCGCCTTAGGAAAAGAAAAAGACAGGCGGCCAGCTTGAGACTATTTGAAAAGATTAACTAAAAAACTCAGGCGCATTTATAAAACTTAGAGAAAAGATTAACTTGAGGAGTCGCGAGAACTGAGTTGATAATAAGAAATAACTTGCGGCTGCACAGGATAGACTCCTGACAAAAATTAAAAACAAAGAGGGGGTTCTCATTTATAAGCTCGTCTCTGTCTCCTTTCTTTCTGCAATCGCGATGGTCAGCATTTTCGGTGAGAACATCAGCGGACTTGGTGTTCCATGATGTTCTTAAGTTTGCTGAAATAAGATGAGGAACGGTTCATGCACATCCGTTCTCACGGGGCGGAAAAATTTTGCACATGATAACATAAATTTAAAAGATGCGGAATAAAGTGACGCCGGGCCTGGACTTTCGGTTAATTTAGATAGATGTGAAGAATTNAACCTGAACTTTCGGTTAATTTAGATAGATTGTGAAGAATTTTATTCTGTGTGTGTGTATGTGTGTGTGTGTGTGTGTGTGTGTGTTTTAACGTCTCACTTATCGGGTAGTTTCAGGTTACTGCTAACGCAGCTTCCCTGAAGCGTGGGTTACGCGATTCAGTTTAGTCGGCAGTAAACGCTTGACAGCTAGGGAGTAAAAGAGACTAAACAAGAAGAGCGGTGAAGAATGAAAGAACAAGAAAAGAAAAAATAGAAAAAAAAAATGAAAATTATACGAGTAAGAGCGGAGAGGAAGGCTTTCGAATAGCTGGCGAAGGTAAGTGTATTAACCCCTTTGGTACATTTGACGTCTGAGACACGTCATTCACTTTTTTCTCCTAGGAGCGGATGACGTGTTTAAGACGTCAAACCAAAAATTAAACTCTTGGGTATATTTGACGTCTGAGAGACGTCATTCACTTGTATTCCCTTCGTTTAGCAGCGAAAAATTGGGCACACTTTCCTGAGAACATTCCGTCAACTAAGTCCAAGCAACACCCTGGAAAAAGGTGCCGTGTTTGTTATAAGCATAATATTAGGAAAGAGACTACGTGGCAGTGCAAACAATGCAAAGTAGCACTGCATTTACTACTTGCTTTGAAAAATATCACACTCTGCATAATTATTAGTAATTGGTTTTTTGTTATAGCTTGAATTTATTTCATTTAGTTTTATTTTGTTGTTATTAATTAATTTTTGTTTTGCAATTCTAATACTTGAAAACATCTTAATACTACATATGTCACCAATATTTTAGAAATAAATAAATTCTTACGTAAAATGTACTGCTTTTACATACTACTCCAAGCAACCAAAAATTATATCCGTTCCACATGCAAATATTTTCTCAAATAAATCCGTACCCAAGGGGTTAAGATTATGAAGAAGGTAGCACATTCCCCAGTTAATTATATTCAGCTTATAATTTTCTATAGATGTATAAAAGAGCTTGCTGGGTATCGGAAATAAGGACAAGATGGGAGAAGATAGATCTGGTTAGGGGGCGGCGCGACTCCCAGAGGGATGCTCAGAAATTTTGAGCCGTCAGGGTAAAAGATTGGACTTGCTTTTGAATACTTTCGGGTTTTGCGAGTTACTTGGTGTAGATAAGATGTAGTTGTAAAAGAAGAAGAAGGGAAAGGAAAAGAACAAAAAGAAGAAGAAGGAAAGAGGATGGAAAGCAGAGGAAGAAAAATAAATAATGAAGCAGGAGAAGAGAAAGAAAAAAAAGAGATCTTTAGTTTATTTTTTTCCGCGTCTTCCTTTCCGTACTTTCCTTGCGCTATTATTAAGTTAAACTGGGCGCGTGGTTCAGGGAGGGGGGGGGGGGAAGATATAACGAGTCTTGCGCGTGACCGATCGCGGTAACGGGTCCGGAATAGTATGTGTATTAAGCAATGGGGCCCGGCACAATTGGTGCTCTCGGCGCGTCGCGGCGCTCCTGTGCCCGATCCGTCTTGGAGCATGGGCCTTTTTTAACAGGTGGAGTTAGGTTTCCTATGGTGTGTTTATTTTTACGCGGTGGATTATAATAATACGGTCCTAAGCTTTTACATACTAATAATGCAAATTATTTTTAGAAGCTGACGCGGCCCCAATACGTTGTCAACAGGCGACTACCGGGGTGGAAAGAGAAGAAATGCCGGAAAAGCGAAAAAAAGAAAAGGAAGAAGGAAATGAAAAATTAAGGAAAAGGTGATGTGTTAGTTGCGGGGGCACCAGGAAGTAACAATATATACGCATTCATGCGAGGCGACTTGGTATTAAAGCTGGCATACGTTTGTGCCTGTTAGCGCGCCGAGTGGAAACTGTCACCAAAGGATCACGCAGAAAGATAAGCAAATGGAAGAAAAAAGAAGATTTGCATATAAAGCCGTGAACGAACCGTGCGGATCCGTGCCGACTACGGTCTATCGGGGAGAAATTTGCATACAGACCTCTCGACTTCTGATAAGTCCCGCGGAAGTAATTATCACAGCGTACAAGAGAAAGAGAAAGACAGATCCCGAACTGTGCGAACGCGAATGCCTCTCGGTTTGATAACAGTATTATCAACGAATACATACGGTACTACCGGACGAGCTGCAGTTTTACCGTCTGTGTGTGTATATGTGTGTTGTGTGTGTGTCTGTGTGTGTGTGACGATTCAAGAGCAACAATATTTTTTCTCCCCTCTCAATGCAACAAAATGCGTGACTCGTGATAAATAACCTCATCGCTGGTGAATGAATATTAACTCGTGGTGTAAAGAAAAAAAACACGAATTATTCAACATGATAAGTATTCAATCACCGCACGAGCACGTATATGTACGATTAGTCTGATTTGTCGCCGACGAAAAGAGTAGTGAATCGCAACGAGGGATTAAAACACGATTTTCGTACGAGATAAAAGTAAAGCTCGAAGTGAAAAACAAAACGAGAGATGGAGAGAAAGAAAGAAAGAGAAGTGATAGCTACCGCGCAGGATGCACTTAGCGCTAAACGCCGCAAAATGCTGTGACGATGCAAATTTTCGCTCGTCACTCAGGTCGAGGGCTTCGCCGAGGAGGAGCAGGAAGCTCGCGCCTTCTCATCAGAGCCAGAGTTAACGAAATTTTGGTTTCGTGCGTCGTTTGCGCACGAGACATGACCCGCGGTTACTATAGATTTTTTGAGTGTAAGAACATCCCATGAGCCCGAATAATGGACGAGAGGAGACAGAAAGGAAGTAAAGCTGTCGGGAAGAGCCAAGGACGTACGAGAGCAAGGGCTCGGAAGGAGCGTCTAGAGAGATACGCGGAAAGACGGGAAGATCTTCCTTTCCCAGAGGGCTGATAACGAATAGCGGGGATGGCCACCTTACGCTAAGAAAGGCGCAAGGTCTCGTGATGATCGCAGATTATGCGAAGGAGGATCCCGGGGGAATCCTTTCGAATGGCTGCGAGCCCAATCGTTGCCGAATGTCGTCCCGGGAGAGAACAGGGAGAAACAAGCGTCGACATAACAACAACAGACGCGAGGTTCCCGCGAGCACCCTTGATACACATGATCTAGCCGGAAAGACCAATCGGAGTCCGCATCGAACGGCGTGACAGATCTTTGCGACGGCTGCCTCTTGCGTTAAGTGACGAGTATTGCTCGTCACTGTGCGGCCCGACGGCGATCGAACGAGACGTCCCAGTGAGCGAGCGAGCGAGCGAGCAATTGAGCAAAGCTGCCGTCTTAGAGGGACGAGATCCCGAGGAGGAAAGGCGAGCTTACGGTGGCGAGTGGGTGAGCGAGAACTCTGTACAGTTGCGGGTAAAATAAGTAGAGTTGCGAGAGAATTCCGAGTTGGTTGCCGTCGCTTCCCCACGGCATAGACGCGATCAGAGGACCGGGAAGTTGAACTCGTTAGAGGTCCGTGGCGCTCTGAAGGTAGGGACGCACGGACATACGAGATTTAGGGGCTACGTCGCAAGACGACAAGGGCCGTGCTAGAGAGCATCTCGAGCGTAAAGATCCTGGAGACTCGGGCGCGAGACTCGGTTGCCTTCTCCATTCGCCGGTCGCACATTCGCCGTAGAATAGATTTCGGGAATGCATGTATCTTACGCGGCAGAAAGAAGTAGAGAAATTACGTAGAAAGCTGCTAGTGGCGAGCGAGTACGTCGGAAAATACCGGATCGGCCGGAAGCAGGAACTACTGTCGGCTTGTGGCCAACGGAAAACCCGGCGAGATCCGCGTAACGACGCCGGGCAAAAGAGCTGCCGGTTAAACGTGGCACGTTATCATAACTGCTGTCAAGCGGCTCAAAACCGCCGTCTAAAACCACATCTCGCGGAACAGCGCAAGCGAAAGATCGCTCTCTTTTAAATTCGTTACGGAATCTTACGGAGTGGTGAAGTTAGTTGTATGTACTTGAAGGACACANGGTGGTAAAGTTAGTTGTATGTACGTGAAGGACACAGGCTAAATAACGAGCATTATTTCAAAGTCATACCGTATGATCAATTATCTGTATGATTAAGTAATTATCTGCCTTTGAGTTCAATAGAATTAAAGTGTTGTAATTTTACTGTTAACCGGTCTCTCATTTATTATCTCTCCTGGCTTCTCCTCGACGTGTCCGCGGAATCGAGAAAGAACCTGAGTAGGAAAGAGAGGCCGGTTCTGGCTCAATTGGATCTGTTTTACCGACCGAGTAGCAAATCTAGTTGGCGCAGTTGGATCTGTTTTACCGGCCGAATAGCAAAAACCAGTTGGCGCAGTTAGCACAGTTTGGCGCAGTTGGCGCTGTTTTTATTTTTTTACCGACCGAATAGCAGCGGTCGGTAGGTGCTGTTTTTTTTTTTTACCGGCTGAATAGGGCCTCCTTCAGCGGTCGGTAGGCGCTGTTTTTTTTTTTACCGGCCGAATAGGGCCCCCTTCAGTGGTCGGTACTCCCTCCTCCTCCGACAGTCGGTATACCATCGCGCACCCCCTCCTCCGGC
>NW_014555331.1:0-627 GCF_001313825.1 Dinoponera quadriceps
CGGAGATGTTTCAATGGAGGTTCTCCGTTGATCCACGTTGTCGGTTGTCAAGGTCGTCAGGAAACCCCTCGGCTGGAGGTAACGTTGTCGAAAGCAACACGCCGCGTTTGGACTTCGTCTCTGACCGACTCAGCGCCCGTCAGAGGTAACGTCGTTTGGGTTTTCGGTATTCCGCAGCTGAACCGCAGGCCTCAGCGTGGCGGGATTCGACGGGTATGTTTCCCAGTATTAATCAACATTCAGACCATCGACAGTTTCGCGTTAACCGAACCACACGGATAAAATATTGTGGTAAAATTTACTGCAAAATTTTAAACCGCTGAACCATACCGGAATTATGACTGAAATTATTACGCGTTCTTTTAGTGATGTATTTCATTTTACGTATCGCTAAAAATCACGGCATATGCATTACAATTTCAGTCGCAATTCCCGTATGGCCAGGCGCTACGAAATTCTACTTTGACTTTTGCTACAATATCTTCTCCACGTGCCAGTGAATAAACAAATTAAATAGAAATATAACGCATCCTAGTGCATCTTTCGTAATATACGCTTCATTGGTGAGATCGGTCGTTTTCGCGCCGGAGAATCCTGTAGGTCTTTTTTCGCGACTTCGGCACGATG
>NW_014555332.1:0-1522 GCF_001313825.1 Dinoponera quadriceps
GACGAGATATTTCCAGGAATACCAACCGGATTGACAACCGCATTTCGATACACCGACGGAAATTTATACTTCGTTAAAAATCATTTCTATTACAAATTTAACGATTTTACCGAACTCGTCATAACTACCGGTAAGTGCAACCTGCAGATCGTAGGTATCGCTTGCCCGCGGGACAATTTGATAAAACAATTACGAGACCTGCTCGGCCGATTGATCCAAATTGACTCCTTCGCAAACGAGAGAAAAGAAGTAGGAGAGAAGAGAGAGAGGGAACAATAATGTAAGGAAGAGAGAAAGAGAGAGAGAGAGAGAGAGAGAGAGAGAGAGAGAATACAACAAACGATCACGATTCTCCGATAACTTCGCGTAATCTTTTTCTCCCCTTCATTCCCGTCTTAAGGGGTTATTACTAGCTTAATTTTTTTTTTGCCATTTTTTTATTGGCTTAATTTATGCTAAAACATCCTTAGAATTGAAATCTACAACGCCCAGGTACTAATCTAAATTTAAATAATGTTTTAAATCAAATTTTCCGAGGTATTATTAATTATTGCCACATATCAACATAAAGATCCGATGCATAATGATGTGTTTGATGCAATCAAACCAATCTACGAAGATTTCAGCTCCCATGACCTTCTTTCCCTCTGCTTGGGTAGATATAGCCAAAACAGTAATGAGTCGTTCAACTCGTTTGTTCAATTGCTCCAAAAACGGTGTCCTGCACTATAACGATTCTTGGCATTGCGACTGACATAGCTGTCATTACATTTAATGATGGCTTGTCAAGTCTGTTTGCCGTCTCCGATGCCCTTGGATTTACTGTTGGGCCAAGGATGTATGAATTCTGCTCGGAAACAGACTCCAACTGGATCCAAGCTGCTGAGCACAGCAATGTCCGATTTTCAAAAGAGGCCAGACGCAATAATACATCGGCAAAAAAGGATGAAGAAGAACACAATAAGGCTCTTGAAGGACAATTGTACGGTGCAGAGAAAGCAAACTGAAGGTAAAAAAATTTTTTATGGACCATTTTTAAGATTTATCAACTTTAAATGCGTTTTTAAACTTTAAACGCGTTTTTCTCGAAATTATATTTTCAAAATTCGCCGGCAGTAAAACTCAAAAAGTTCTCATCCGATTGACTTCAAAATTTAACTGTAGCTTCTTCGTTAGATTATTTAGTGAAGTACACACGATTTTAGTGATTGCTACACTAGAAAAAAAGTTATAACCCCTTAAAGTCGATTTTTTTGTCGAAAAATGAATTTTTTTGTTTAAACTTCTGCCATTTCGCGAAAAAAATTAAAAAAATATAATTATGTGTACTTTACTAGATAAGATTATGAAAAAAATTTTTTTTCTTCTAGGTTGAACTGGAAGAGACTTCTACTGCGGGCCACGGAAAGCCTTTTTAAAAAGTGATCTGAAGGTTATTGCTGTACAGCCACCATTTTGTAAATAAATTGCAATAAAAAATTTTTTTTTGTATTTCAAAACATGAGTAATCAATAGGATTTTT
>NW_014555333.1:0-5631 GCF_001313825.1 Dinoponera quadriceps
TGCTCTGCAGTATTCCTCGACATAACGCAAGCGTTTGATAAAGTTTGGCTCTGGTCTTTTTTACAAAATCAGGAGTCTCTTACCTATAGATTTTTACGCAATTATCAAATCCTACCTGGAGGACAGGCACTTCCTGGTCAAATATCAAGACGCTATAATGAATCTGCATCAAATCAAAGCTGGTGTACCTCAGGGCAGTGTACTGGGCGCCATCCTCTATATAATCTACACTAACGATCTTCCTATAATGCCACAAGTCGGTACTGCCACATTTGCAGATGACACAGCGATATTAGCCTCCAACAGGGATCCCGTGACTGCTTCACAGCAATTGCAAGCGTACCTTGTTGAAATACAGAAATGGCTAAAGAAATGGAGAATCAGGATCAACAAATCAAAATGCGTGCACATTACGTTCACAACGCGAAGAGATACATGTCCACCTGTCACCCTTAACAATCAAACGATTCCTCAGTCCGACTCAGTTAAATACATGGGGATCTGTCTCGACCGGCGCCTTACCTGGCGAAAGCATATTTTTACCAAGCGCAAACAACTTGGGCTTAAGATCCACAAAATGTACTGGCTAATAGGACATAGATCTAAACTCTCAATTGAGAACAAACTGATGTTATATAAGACCATTTTAAAACCTGTATGGACTTACGGGATACTGCTGTGGGGTTCAGCAGCTAAATCTAACATCGAAATTATACAGCGCTTCCAATCTAAAGTACTACGCCTAATTTTAAACGCCCCATGGTTCATGACGAACGAAGAATTACGTAAAGAACTGCAAGTACCAAGAGTCAAGGAAGAAATTCAGAAGTATAGCATCAATTACCGAAATCGCTTAGCAGTCCACCAAAACACCCTTGTGACCAAACTAATGGACAGTCCTGCTAATTCGACGTCTTAAACGAATCCTACGTAGCGACTTGGTTGGAAGCTAGTATCATTCTTCTCCTAATGTCAACTGTGTTTCAAATGTGTTTTCACGAATATGATTTCTTAATGGGGCAGGATCGCTGGATACGCACCCTTCATGTTATTTTTATGGTCGTATAATTTCTACTGATTGTCCCTGTGGACAGATTGTGAAAAAGGTCTGCGATGTCTAAAGAAAAAAAAAAATTATCTATGTAAACGTAAAAGAAAACATTAATTTACTTTGCGGTTCATTTTATTGAGTTATTTCACAAATNAGTCATTTTATTGAGTTATTTCATAAATATATCAGTATTTATCAGCAATATTATATGTCATGCCCGTTTAAATATCATAAACTAACGTACTTAATGAATGTTAAGGAATTTGATTCTTAATCACTTTTTCAGTGAATCCATGCAAGTGTTTTAGTATTTTCGTTTTCAATCTGCCCGCGGACGACAATTTTCATAACCAGTGGATCATGTACCAAGGGCTTATATACCTAAATAGCATAATTATATGGTGCCAAAAATAAATCTTAGAATATAATGGAATTAATTCTTCGCCTTTTGCCACGATGAGAGAGAAATCCTGCCACATAACCACGGTGAGGGAATAAATTTTCTTCCTCTTCGGTATGTATTTTGAACATAATGCGCATACGCCTGATTGACATTTCCGCAAATAGAAAAATAAAAGGAAATATATATATCATCTTTAGTCTTCGCTTTTGAGACGACTTCCTCTTACAGATAGTAGAGGACGACTGGCTATATAGTTATATTGCATATATGGGTTTTATAGTTCCATTAGTTTTTTAATATTTAGTAACAAACTTGGCAGGAAAAAATTTTCGCTTAAATAAGTGCTACACTACATTAAATGTTGAAGCCGAGAATTAATTTATAACCTAATCATGTATATATACAAGGTGGGCCATTTTAATCGACCCAGTCGAATATTTCGAAAACCAAGCCCGGGAGAGAAAAATTTTTCAGACAAAAGTTGTTTGGTTTCGAGGGGACCATAAGAGGGTATTATTGGTTTGACCTTGAAGAATTACTTAAAAGTCACATGAAGGTCACCTCAATTTTTTTTAATGGCATCCTCTACTTTTTATTATATATTCTTATAGCTGACCTCGAGTGCTTTCCAAAACACTATAACGAAATGTTTCTTCATTGAGTACTTTTCGAGTTAAAGCTCCAAAGTTGCAATTTGAAAATGCATGATGTGCTCTTTGACATTCTAAACGGCCTTGGCGAGCTCTTAGTTCGGGATCCCGGATTGTAGTATGATTCGGATGTTGTTTTCTTTCGCGGTAACGATTCCGGTAAACTCGCGAAGCTTCATGATAATTTAGTTCACATTCTCAGAGAACAAGGAGAATATCAACAATCTCTGAGGGACGATAATCAGGGCCATGGGTATTGTTGGCAGACGTAAGCCTCTGATTGTGAGTAATAAAGTTTGATACTCCGATCAACAGTGGAAGAGATTTCCGTAATTAATTGATACCTAAATATCCAATTGTATCTACAGACTATTAATTCCTATTAATTCCTATTGCAACTTTGGAGCTTTATAACTCGAAAAGTACTCAATGAAGAAATATTTCATTATAGTCTTTTGGAAAGATCTTGAGGTCAGCTACAATAATATGTAATAAAAAATAGAGGATGCCATTAAAAAAAATTGAGGTGACCTTCATGTGACTTTCAAATAATTCTTCAAGGTCAAACCAATGGTACCGTCTTATGCCCCCTCGAAACCAAACAACTTTTGTCTGAAAAATTTTTCTCTCCCGGGCTTGGTTTTCGAAATATTCGAATGGGTCGATTAAAATGGCCCACTTTGTATATCGTTTGCTGCAATTACTGATTACCTCCAAATAAGAAGGGGAACCAACTGTCCAATTTTCTGTCGATATATTCCTTGGGACGTACCGAGACTATGCAGAAAAGTGCCCATGGCAGTTTCTACAATTGCACTTATGTTTAAATTCCGATAGAACTTGAAATATCACATAAAAAGAACTTCAGATCTTAAAAATCATAAACTGGATTTCCCAGATCAATATGGACAAATTTAGGATTGACAAAGGGGGAACTGAGGTGAACAAAATGTCTTCTACTATTTTGCAAACAATGTGCAAAATTTTAAGTAATTAAGTGCGGAAAATAGTCATTCATAGAGGTTTCTTTAATCGACAACTGAAAATTTAGTATATTATTTGCAAAATGGTTAACGACTTTTTTGTTCAAAATTGTATAATATACAAATAAATGGCAGCTGTTGTTCTTTTGTACCTGTTGTTTATAAAATGGTACAGGGTAGTTTTATTCACCTCAATACGTTCAACGCTCTTACGCAATTTGTCTATGTCTGGGACAACCAGTAATAATCACTACGGAAATATCAATGATCGTTAATTTAACGTACCGTCTATACGCGCAAACAAATTCTCTTACTTTTGGTTATGTTAAATAAACTTTATATAGACTCACATAATAAAAATATTTCATAATTTACCATATATTGCGTTCAGCGTATGTTCAGAAGCAAATGTAAATACATTCTTTTCAATAGTTCCACCGACATCCTTTAAGGTCTTGGTCATGCGTTGTCCCTCCATAATTAAAACAGCAACATACTTTCGCAATACGTTGAAATGAAATGCAGACGTCAGTATCTTACGTCGTGAGTGCCACTTGGCAGCTAAAATATTGTTACGCCCGTGTCTTGATGCTCGCGCCTTTAGCGCCCTGAACATACAGCAGATTCTCTTAGCAACGAATCGTAAACAAGAGATGATCAGCGTTGACTAATAAACAACGGGTTCGAGAGATTCTCTTTGGGGCCGTTGAGTCGTCGTGACGTGCGCGACGGTCTTTAACGAAAGAGAGAGCTTAAGTCTGCGAGTTACGTGTGTTCCCTTGTNATTAAAACAGCAACATACTTTCGCAATACGTTGAAATGAAATGCAGACGTCAGTATCTTACGTCGTGAGTGCCACTTGGCAGCTAAAATATATATAAGATTATGATTTTCAACATTTTTTGAATAACTTTAGCGCAAATATTATCACGCGATAACCTTACAGAATAAAGTTCAATAATGCCAACAACGCTCGCCTGCTGCGATTACTTCTTGCGCTTTTGAATTTATCATTTAACTAATACTCTTTATTATACTTATTGTTACAGATTGAATCCTTTTTGTCACTTGTCTTATTAAGTAGTTGTCGAAAAATGGCGAGGTAGAATAGAGGAGAATTCTTAAACTCCGTTTTATTTGTTTGCTTCTTCTTTATGCGCTAAATCGATAACAGCAAATTTCGACGTAAATTCACATGTTGTCATGTCTTTATCAAAATTATGAATGGACAGGAAAAAATATGTCTCACGGCAAGGTTTAATTGCTATTTATATGTGACCGGAGACATATATATTTACATTAGATCTCACTTGCAAACTCGTGAGCTTACAATGAATAAGTGATACGGCTTTATCAGCTTGAAAAAATATTTAAGCCTGTGTGCATGTAAAATTATATATTTTCCGACATTACAATACGATACGTTTTTTTTCATCGTAATAAGTGTATAATGAATTATATGCTCCAGTACATAGTAGTCAATAATTTGAAGCGTACGTCCGAAAGTTAAACATAAAAAGTGTTTTCAAAAGTGGGAGGACCTCTGGAAGAGGGTTATGGCTTCCAAAAAGAAGTACACTGGAGGGAACACGACGTTATTGGCCAAAAATTAACTCTTTCTTCTGCTACAGCACTAAGTCGGATATTTTCCGGGCAGACGTCGTATATGCGTCTATTTATGATATTAATTTTTGCTACATTACCTCCGCTGGTAAGAAGTCCAGTATTTAGCCAAGGAATCAAAATTTTGTATATGATACTTTTTCTATATGCTTCATATTGTTCAATATTACCTGGAATCATAAGAGATCACATTTAAAGATATGTAATTTATACGCTGATAACTGCGAATCGAAATAAAAAAACAACTTGTATCAGAATTTTTAGACAACCAATTAGCACTATGGAAGATAGGCTTTAACATCTTGATACTTCTCGAGATATCTGATAAAACGACTTACTTTTATAAGTCTATCGTTGTATTATGTTAATAGGTTAAAAATAATTTTTGAATCGGATACTTACGTGCATATTATATATATACTGTCATCTTATTTTGTTGACGTAAGACGTTCGTGCAAATATATTTTGAGCGTACCCCTTTCACATTATATGTGAAAGGGGTACGCTCAAAAATTAGATTTGATCGAAACCTATGGCAATCGGTAGTACTATTTTAGAAAACATTTTTCGAATTTTTTCGGATTTTTTGACCCACACCATGAGCTTCTATGGCTGTTATAAAATTCGAATTTTTGATTCGACTACCAGTTTCTTAATTCTCGTCGTCGTCGTCGTGCCAATAAAAAACATCTGAAACAATTGTAACTTTATAGCATTTTTCCCGTAGAATCTGAAAAAAAATTACTATAAAATTTTAGGGGGTAGTTTTCACCCTTATTTTGAGATTTTAAAGTTTAAAATCGAAATTTCGCAAAGTACGCCACCTTTGTTTTTTTTATTTTTTTTTATTTTATTCCTTTTTAAATTTGCTTTCGATTAAGTCATGTCTCATGATGGTAATCGACCTGGAACAGGCCCAAC